>NC_086447.1:511389305-511751805 GCF_028390025.1 Pseudophryne corroboree
AATTGGCAGCTTTACCATCTGAGAAAATAAAGAGCCTCATCCACAACTACCACAAAAGACTTCAAGCTGTCATTGATGTTAAATGGGGCAATACATGGTATTAAGAACTGGAGTATGTAAACTTTTGATCAGGGTCATTTGGGTAGTTTCTGTTGTCATTATGATTTAAAAAGAGTAAACACAGTTGTTTGACAATAAATGGCTTCACCCAACCACTAACCATGAGTGAAGGAAAGGTTTATGAGTTATCATTCATATTCTCTCACAAATGGCCAGAAAATCACAAATTCTGCTAGGGTATGTAAACTTATGAGCACAACTGTAGATAGAATCCATAATAAGTTTGCGTACGTATGTGTTTTCGCTGCCGTGATCGTGAAAAACAGTGTAATTTTGCAGAAGTCAGGCTGACTTTTGGGCTAATTGGATAGCCCTGGGGAATCAATTAGCCTGCGGAAAATTACCACGACCAACTGCATTCCCCATTAACACAAAGATATTGCTGACAAATAGTATCATAAATTTCACAACACGGAATTTCAGCAAGATGGTAAGCACTGATCATATTATGATTAGCCATACCACGATGGAGATTTAATATGGAGCGGTATGACCCTCATTAGCTTCACTATTTTAACACTACAAGTAATTGTTCAGTGGCAGTCATGCAATGGGAAGGGAAATGTCAGCTTGAGCATTCCTCTTGTGTACTTCTGTGTGATGTACTGAGCAAACCCTGTGACGCCCACTATGCATATCTGATCAATGCTCAAATGCAATCACTCTGCCATCGCTGAAACATCGACTCCTCTAGCAGTCCCTGCCTGGTGCAGGGACTCTGTTGTAAATCTCTCAAAACATGGTCACTGTGGCTACATGCCAAAACACACCAATTACTCGCCAATGACAACTCCGCTTTTTGCGATCATTTCAGGTTGCGCTCCCAGACTCCGCCCTGATAAGCCCATAGATCGCAGATACAGTCTCAAGTCATAATGTAAGCTCTCCAGAGCAGGGCCCTCTTCCCTCATGTGCCTTTTCTTCTCTAACCTAAACAATCTTCTACTTCAGGCATGTCAAACTCAAAGTCACAACTGGGCCGAATTAGCAAGGTCTAAGAGCCTAATTCAAGGTTGATTGCAAAACATTTTCCTCTAATGGGCAAAACCATGTGCACTGTAGGTGGGGCAGATATAATAAGAATTTACTCACCGGTAATTCTATTTCTCATAGTCCGTAGTGGATGCTGGGGACTCCGTAAGGACCATGGGGATTAGCGGCTCCGCAGGAGACTGGGCACAACTATAAAGAAAGCTTTTAGACTACTGGTGTGCACTGGCTCCTCCCACTAAAACCCTCCTCCAGACCTCAGTTAGGATACTGTGCCCGGAAGAGCTGACACAATTAGGAAGGATTTTGAATCCCGGGTAAGACTCATACCAGCCACACCAATCACACCGTATAACTCGTGATACAATACCCAGTTAACAGCATAACAACTGAGCCTCTCAACAGATGGCTCAACAATAACCCTTTAGTTAAGCAATAACTATATACAAGTATTGCAGACAATCCGCACTTGGGATGGGCGCCCAGCATCCACTACGGACTATGAGAAATAGAATTACCGGTGAGTAAATTCTTATTTTCTCTAACGTCCTAAGTGGATGCTGGGGACTCCGTAAGGACCATGGGGATTATACCAAAGCTCCCAAACGGGCGGGAGAGTGCGGATGACTCTGCAGCACCGAATGAGAGAACTCAAGGTCCTCCTCAGCCAGGGTATCAAATTTGTAGAATTTTGCAAATGTGTTTGCCCCTGACCAAGTAGCAGCTCGGCAAAGTTGAAGAGCCGAGACCCCTCGGGCAGCCGCCCAAGAAGAGCCCACTTTCCTCGTGGAATGGGCTTTCACTGATTTAGGATGCGGCAGTCCAGCCGCAGAATGTGCAAGCTGAATCGTACTACAGATCCAGCGAGCAATAGTCTGCTTAGAAGCAGGTGCACCCAACTTGTTGGGCGCATACAGGATAAAGAGCGAGTCAGTCTTACCGACTCCAGCTGTCCTGGAAACATAAATTTTTAGGGCCCTGACTACATCCAACAACTTGGAAGCCTCCAAGTCATTTGTAGCCGCAGGCACCACGATAGGTTGGTTCAGATGAAAAGCTGATACCACTTTGGGGAGAAACTGGGGACGAGTCCTCAATTCTGCCCTATCCATATGGAAAATCAGATAAGGGCTTTTACATGACAAAGCCGCCAATTCTGAAACACACCTGGCCGAAGCCAAGGCCAACAACGTGACCACTTTCCACGTGAGATATTTCAAATCCACGGTTTTCAGTGGCTCAAACCAATGTGACTTTAGGAAATCCAACACCACGTTGAGATCCCAAGGTGCCACTGGAGGCACAAAAGGGGGCTGAATATGCAGCACTCCCTTAACAAAAGTCTGAACTTCAGGTAGTGAAGCCAATTCTCTCTGGAAGAAAATTGATAGAGCCGAAATCTGGACCTTAATGGAACCCAATTTAAGGCCCATAGTCACCCCTGACTGTAGGAAGTGCAGGAACCGGCCCAGCTGAAATTCTTCCGTTGGGGCCTTCCTGGCCTCACACCACGCAACATATTTTCGCCATATGCTGTGATAATGGTTTGCGGTTACTTCTTTCCTAGCTTTTATCAGCGTAGGAATGACTTCCTCCGGAATGCCCTTTTCCTTCAGGATCCGGCGTTCAACCGCCATGCCGACAAACGCAGCCGCGGTAAGTCTTGGAACAGACAGGGCCCCTGCTGCAGCAGGTCCTGTCTGAGCGGTAGAGGCCATGGGTCCTCTGACATAATTTCTTGAAGTTCCGGATACCACGCTCTTCTTGGCCAATCCGGAACAATGAGTATAGTTCTTACTCCTCTTCTCCTTATTATCCTCAGTACCTTTGGTATGAGAGGAAGAGGAGGGAACACATAAACCGATCGGTGCACCCACGGTGTTACCAGAGCGTCCACAGCTATCGCCTGCGGGTCTCTTGACCTGGCGCAATATTTTTCTAGCTTTTAGTTTAGGCGGGACGCCATCATGTCCACCTGTGGTTTTTCCCACTGGTTTACAATCATTTGAAAGACTTCTGGATGAAGTCCCCACTCTCCCGGGTGGAGGTCGTGCCTGCTGAGGAAGTCTGCTTCCCAGTTGTCCACTCCCGGAATGAGCACTGCTGACAGTGCTAACACGTGATTTTCCGCCCATCGGAGAATCCTTGTGGCTTCTGCCATCGCCGTCCTGCTTCTCGTGCCGCCCTGTCGATTTACATGGGCGACCGCCGTGATGTTGTCTGACTGGATCAGTACCGGCTGGTTTTGAAGCAGGGGTTTTGCCTGACTTAGGGCATTGTAAATGGCCCTTAGTTCCAGAATATTTATGTGCAGGGAAGTCTCCTGACTCGACCATAGTCCTTGGAAGTTTCTTCCCTGTGTGACTGCTCCCCAGTCTCGAAGGCTGGCATCCGTGGTCACCAGGACCCAGTCCTGTATGCCGAATCTGCGGCCCTCTTGAAGATGAGCACTCTGCAGCCACCACAGCAGAGACACCCTTGTCCTCGGAGACAGGGTTATCAGACGATGCATCTGAAGATGCGATCCGGACCACTTGTCTAACAGGTCCCACTGAAAGGTTCTTGCATGAAACCTGCCGAATGGAATCGCTTCGTAGGAAGCTACCATTTTTCCCAGGATCCGCATGCAATGATGCACCGACACCTGTTTTGGTTTTAAGAGGCCTTTGACTAGAGATGACAGCTCCTTGGCCTTTTCCTCCGGGAGGAACACTTTTCTCTGTTCTGTATCCAGAACCATCCCTAGGAACAGCAGGCGTGTCGTAGGGACCAGCTGTGACTTTGGAATGTTTAGAATCCAGCCGTGCTGTTGTAGCACTTCCCGAGATAGTGCTACCCCTACCAACAACTGCTCTCTGGACCTCGCCTTTATCAGGAGATCGTCCAAGTACGGGATAATTAAAACTCCCTTCCTTCGAAGGAGTATCATCATTTCCGCCATTACCTTGGTAAAGACCCTCGGAGCCGTGGAGAGACCGAACGGCAACGTCTGGAATTGGTAATGACAATCTTGTACCACAAACCTGAGGTACTCCTGGCGAGGATGGTAAATGGGGACATGTAGGTAAGCATCCTTGATGTCCAGCGATACCATGTAATCTCCCTCGTCCAGGCTTGCAATAACCACCCTGAGCGATTCCATCTTGAACTTGAATTTTTTTACATATGTGTTCAAGGATTTCAAATTTAAAATGGGTCTCACCGAACCGTCCGGTTTCGGTACCACAAACATTGTGGAATAGTAACCCCTTCCTTGTTGAAGTAGGGGCACCCTTACTATCACTTTGTGAATACAGCTTTTGAATTGCCTGTAACACTGCCTCCCTGCCTGAGGGAGTGGTTGGCAAGACAGATTTTAGGAAACGGCGGGGGGGGAGACGTCTCGAATTCCAGTTTGTACCCCTGAGATACTACTTGAAGGATCCAGGGATCCACCCGTGAGCGAGCCCACTGATTGCTGAAATTTTTGAGACGGGCCCCCACCGTACCTGGCTCCGCCTGTGGAGCCCCAGCGTCATGCTGTGGACTTAGAGGAAGCGGGGGAGGACTTTTGCTCCTGGGAACTGGCTGTATGCTGCAGCTTTTTCCCTCTACCTCTGCCTCTGGGCAGAAAGGACGCGCCTTTAACCCGCTTGCCCCTATTGGGCCGAAAGGACTGTACCTGATAATACGGTGCTTTCTTTGGTTGTGAGGGAACATGGGGTAAAAATGTAGACTTCCCACCTGTTGCTGTGGAAACGAGGTCCGAACAATTCCTCACCCTTATAAGGCAGAACTTCCATGTGTCGTTTGGAATCTGCATCACCTGTCCACTGCCGAGTCCATAACCCTCTCCTGGCAGAAATGGACATTGCACTAATTTTGGATGCCAGCCGGCAAATATCCCTCTGTGCATCCCTCATGTATAAAAGTGCGTCTTTTATATGCTCTACGTTTAGCAAAATAGTGTCCCTGTCTAGGGTATCTATATTTTCTGACAGGGTATCTATATTTTCTGACAGGGAATCTGACCACGCAGCAGCAGCGCTGCACATCCAGGCTGAAGCTATAGCCGGTCTCAGTATCACACCTGTGTGTGTATATATAGATTTCAGGATAGCCTCCTGCTTTCTATCAGCAGATTCCTTCAGGGCGGCCGTATCCGGAGACGGTAGTGCCACCTTCTTTGACAAGCGTGTGAGCGCTTTATCCACCCTAGGGGATGTTTCCCAGCGTGACCTATCCTCTGGCGGGAAAGGGTACGCCATTAGTAACCTCTTAGAAATTACCATCTTTTTATTAGGGGAAGCCCACGCTTCTTCACACACTTCATTTAACTCTTCAGATGGAGGAAAAGCTACTGGTAGTTTTTTCTCTCCAAACATTATACCCTTTTTTGTGGTACCGGGGGTAACATCAGAAATGTGCAACACATTTTTCATTGCCTCAATCATGTAACGTGTGGCCCTACTGGAAGTTACATTAGTCTCTTCGTCGTCGACACTGGAGTCAGTATCCGTGTCGACATCTGTGTCAACCATCTGAGGTAGCGGGCGTTTTAGAGCCCCTGATGGTTTTTGAGACGCCTGGGCAGGCACAGGCTGAGAAGCCGGCTGTCCCACATTAGGTATGTCGTCAAACCTTTTATGTAAGGAGTCGACACTATCACGTAATTCCTTCCACAGCACCATCCACTCAGGTGTCGACCCCGCAGGGGGTGACATCACATTTACAGGCATCTGCTCCGCCTCCACATAAGCCTCCTCATCAAACATGTCGACACAGCCGTACCGACACACCGCAAACACACAGGGAATGCTCTGACAGAGGACAGGACCCCACAAAGCCCTTTGGGGAGACAGAGAGAGAGTATGCCAGCACACACCAGAGCGCTATATAACACTGGGATCCCACTATCAATGAGTGTTTTCCCTATAGCTGCTTTTTTATATATATATATATATATTATATATATCCCAAATGGGACTGGCACTCTCCTGGCTGGCGTTCTGGTACCCCGGTGCCCTCTGTGGTAATAGCAATGCAGATGTCCAAGAAATAACAGCGGCACTCGAGGATTTGGGTGAAGTAATCAATTAGTATTCAAAAAGATGATTACATACAAGCCAACGTTTCGGGGCTTACATGCCCCTTTGTCAAGCCCCGAAACGTTGGCTTGTATGTAATCATCTTTTTGAATACTAATTGATTACTTCACCCAAATCCTCGAGTGCCGCTGTTATTTCTTGGACATCTATATATATTATATATATATATATATATATATTATATATATATATATATATATATATATATAGATGAAGCATAAAAAAGCGGCACTCAAAGTCTGGTGAAGAAGTTAAATATATTTCACACGTAGTGGTGAACCGACGTTTCGGGGACCAAGCGCCCCTTTTTCAAGGTGAACAACAGTGTATACAAGAAAAACATACCTTTTAAAGAAGAAGAAATGCCCGCCAAGTGCTCCTGATCACGCCCGCCCGGCCGCTCGTGGTTCGTCTTCCGCTCCGGCACATCTAGATGATGTCATGTTCAGTGCGCCCTACGTGCGCGTCATTGCCATGGTTACCCGATGTAATCCTCGGCCGGGCTGCGGCGCTGATTGGAAAAATATGTACAGTTTGTGACATCAAAAATTACAGAACCAGCCACCACTAAATAAAATTATTGCAATAAGGTGATACTTGAGCAAATGGGTGTTATATGCAAACCTATTGGGAAATGAAAATGAACAGGAAATACACTCAAAACAATGGTCCACATGGCTGACTGGGTGGTAATTCTATTTAGACAGACTGGTGTGGAATGGATGTGAGGTGAAAATTCCATTGCTATATATATAACAGTGGGATTGTAACCATGAGCAACCCTAAACACTGAAAGGGTTGAAGGGGTTGAAGGGACTGTTGGAATAGTGGAATCGCCCCTGCTGGACCAACTAAGTTATCCCCAGGTATCACCTTAATTGCTGTCAGGTATAAATGCTCTATAGGAAAGAAAAATGTTATGCATGAGTGAAGTCACTAATATATAAGGACAATCACATCAGTTGGGCCCCTGCTAATTGTTATAAATTCAATGTTATTATTACTAAAAGATATTCCAATTCAGTCTCTCGTTCAACCCTTGGGGATTGGTAGTATTCAGTTCAAAAATCCATTTAGTTTCCAAACGTAAGAGTTTGCCATCTCTGTCTCCCCCTCTAATGTGTTTGGGAACATGATCTATGATCATGTGTTTCAGATCGTTCATGGAGTGTTTAGCCATCGCAAAATGTCTTGCCACCGGTTGCTCTGACTCCTTTCCTGCCAAAGCTTGCTTGATGGCCGACCGGTGGAGAGCCATCCTTTCCCTGAATGTCCTGACAGATTTGCCCACATAGTGGAGACCACATGGGCATTTAATGAGGTAGACGATGTGAGAAGTGGTGCAGGTGAGTACATGATTGATTTTATATGTTTTGTCTCGATGGGGATTGTCAAAACTGGAACCTACTATCATGTTTTCACACGTAGTGCATTTGATGCACTTGTAGCACCCGGGCTGTCTGGTCAGGAAAGTAGTTGAAGACTGTTCCTGTCGTTGGAAACCCGTGATGTCTGTGTGGACTATTACGTCCTTGATGTTTCTGCCCCTTGAAAAACACATCATTGGTCGTGTCCCTCTAAGTGACGGTAGCGACTGATCCGAAGTGATGATGGGCCATAAGGCTCTAGTCGCTCTCTGTACTACCGGACTTGTGGTGTTGAACCTAGAGATGAAAGGTATGGCCCGACTGTTTGCGCGTTTGCTGGGTTGGAGAAGAGTCTCTCTGGGCAATTGCATCACCTCCTGCTTGTGTTTTGCGAGGAGTTGACAATTATATCCTCGTTCCCTGAATTTCAGAACCATCTTATCCAGCTCTTCTTCCAGCTTATCTCGATTGCTGATCAGGCGTGATACCCTGATCATTTGAGAGCGAGGCAGACCATTCTTGAGGGCTTTAGGGTGGTGGCTGTTAGCTCTCAACAGGGTGTTCCTGTCTGTTGGTTTCGTGTAGACCCCTGTTTGCAATGCGCCCTCCATGATGGAAATCTGTACATCCAGGTAGTGGATGGAACTTGTGCTGGTTTGATAGGTATATTTAACGCCTTCTGGTCTGGAGTTGGTAAGATGCATTAGCTGGTCAAAACTTTCCGATCCTCCTGTCCACAGGAGGAAGAGGTCATCTATATATCGGGAAAAGAATAAAATATGCTGGCAGACTGTTTGTTCTTGAAAAAACACCTTCTCTTCTTCCTCGAACATATAGATGTTTGCAAATGACGGGGAGACGTTGCTCCCCATCGCACACCCCACCTTTTGGCGATAAAATTTGCCATTAAATAGAAATAAATTTTTTTCCAGGGTCATGCGGAGGAGGTTCATGAACAATGGAACTTCCAATTTGTCCATGTGTTCTTTTTTCAAGAAAGCTTCCATGGCTGTTAATCCTGCCTCATGCGGTATGTTAGTATAAAGACTAACTACATCCACCACACACATGAGGGTTCCTTCCGGTACCTGCTGGATGGCTCTCAAACGATTAAGAAAACTGGTGGTATCTTTAATAAAGTACTTGTGTTTTAAGATCAATGGTTGCAGTATACTGTCTAGGAAGACAGAAACTGGTTGAAAGATGGATTCTCTAGCAGCAATGATGGGTCTGCCTGGTGGGGAAAGTTGGTTCTTGTGCAGTTTAGGTACCGTGAATAAGATGGGCACTAGGGGATTTTTTTGAAGAAGTGCTTTATGCAGTTTTGTGGTTAACTTACCACTGTCCTTGGCCGCATCCAAAGTGCTTTGTGGTATTCAACGGAGGGATCATGGCTCAACTCCTCATACACATTGACATCTGCGAGTTGACGCTGTATGTCCTTCACGTAATATTCCAAGTCAAGGATTACTACTCCTCCCCCCTTGTCCGCAGGGCGGATGATTATATCTCTATATCCGCCTAGTTGTTTAAGCGCAGATTCTTCCTCTTTAGATAGATTGTGATGTTTTGGAACAGTGGCTGCTGCCTCGTTGTATTTGTGCACAGAGTCATCCAGTAGCCTGGTAAAGGCTTTAATGGAGGCGTTGGTGGACATGGGGTCAAAGGAGGACGCAGAACGTTTATTGAGGAAATCTTGGTGTTTGCAATCCAAATCCATGGGGCCCAACTGATGTGATTGTCCTTATATATTAGTGACTTCACTCATGCATAACATTTTTCTTTCCTATAGAGCATTTATACCTGACAGCAATTAAGGTGATACCTGGGGATAACTTAGTTGGTCCAGCAGGGGCGATTCCACTATTCCAACAGTCCCTTCAACCCCTTCAACCCTTTCAGTGTTTAGGGTTGCTCATGGTTACAATCCCACTGTTATATATATAGCAATGGAATTTTCACCTCACATCCATTCCACACCAGTCTGTCTAAATAGAATTACCACCCAGTCAGCCATGTGGACCATTGTTTTGAGTGTATTTCCTGTTCATTTTCATTTCCCAATAGGTTTGCATATAACACCCATTTGCTCAAGTATCACCTTATTGCAATAATTTTATTTAGTGGTGGCTGGTTCTGTAATTTTTGATGTCACAAACTGTACATATTTTTCCAATCAGCGCCGCAGCCCGGCCGAGGATTACATCGGGTAACCATGGCAATGACGCGCACGTAGGGCGCACTGAACATGACGTCATCTAGATGTGCCGGAGCGGAAGACGAACCACGAGCGGCCGGGCGGGCGTGATCAGGAGCACTTGGCGGGCATTTCTTCTTCTTTAAAAGGTATGTTTTTCTTGTATACACTGTTGTTCACCTTGAAAAAAGGGCGCTTGGTCCCCGAAACGTCGGTTCACCACTACGTGTGAAATATATTTAACTTCTTCACCAGACTTTGAGTGCCGCTTTTTTATGCTTCATCTACCCACCAATTCCTGAGATGGCACCAAAGCAGTAAAGTTGAGGAGGGGGAGTGCCGGTCCGGATAGACTGTATATATATATATATATATATATATATATATATATATATATATATATATATATATATATATATATATATATATATATATATATATATATATATATATATATATATATATACTGCGCCTAAATTTAGTGCCCCCCTCTCTTTTTTACCCTTCTGTAGTATTCTTAGACTGCAGGGGAGAGCCAGGGAGCTTCCTTCCAGCGGAACTGTGAGGGAAAAATGGCGCTAGTGTGCTGAGGGAGAAGCCCCGCCCCCTTTTCGGCGGACTTTCTCCCGCTTTTTCTGTAATACTGGCAGGGGTAATTTTACATCTATATAGCCTCTGGGACTATATATGATGTATATTTTGCCAGCCAAGGTGTTATTTATTGCCCTCAGGGCGCCCCCCCCCAGCGCCCTGCACCCATCAGTGACCGAAGTGTGAGGTGTACATGAGGAGCAATGGCGCACAGCTGCAGTGCTGTGCGCTACCTTGGTGAAGACCGAAGTCTTCTGCCGCCGATTTTCCGGACCTTCTTCGTGCTTCTGGCTCTGTAAGGGGGACGGCGGCGCGGCTCCGGGAACGAACACCAAGGTCGGGTCCTGCGATCGATCCCTCTGGAGCTAATGGTGTCCAGTAGCCTAAGAAGCCCTAGGTAGGTTCGCTTCTTCTCCCCTTAGTCCCTCGCTGCAGTGAGTCTGTTGCCAGCAGATCTCACTGAAAATAAAAAACCTAAATATACTTTCTTTCTAGGTGCTCAGGAGAGCCCCTAGTGTGCATCCAGCTCAGCCGGGCACAAGAATCTAACTAAGGTCTGGAGGAGGGTCTTAGTGGGAGGAGCCAGTGCACACCAGTAGTCTAAAAGCTTTCTTTATAGTTGTGCCCAGTCTCCTGCGGAGCCGCTAATCCCCATGGTCCTTACGGAGTCCCCAGCATCCACTTAGGACGTTAGAGAAAACATGTGCAGAAAGTGGGGTGTGTTCAAACTGAAATCTAAATTGCAGTGGAAAAATAAAGCAGCCAGTATTTACCCTGCACAGAGACAAGATAACCAGTGCTATTTCTGTAGGAAAATAGGTTCAGGAACTGTGGGAGGGGCAGAGATGAGCGGTGATGTGGGTGGAGCTACCAAAGGGACGGGGCATCAATTGGTACGTACTTTTTTTTTTTAAACACATAATGACCTGAGTACTGCCATATATACACATAATGTATACTCCCTTCACACTCCCTACCGCCCCCTGTGGTCGACCAATGACCGGAGCCTCTCCACCACCCTGGTCACCACTTTCCATGCTCGAGTTCAAGACTATGCCCATGCTGCACCCCTTCAGTGGAACGCACTCCCCCACTCCATTAGACTCTCCCCTACCTTGCAAAGCTTCAAACGGGCACTAAAAACCCACCTATTCATCAAAGCATACCCTCCCGATGCATAACCTAGTCCTGAGCCCGCTCCTCCATTCCCTTGCATCATGCCTTGAACATCTCAGTTTTGCTTGCATACTGCCATCAGGCTACTTCCCGCTTGCTTGCACCTCATGTCATCTGTCTATCGACCCTTCCCAATAGATTGTTAGCTCTTCAGAGCAGGGCCCTCTTTCCTCTTGTTATCTAAGCCATCTTCTCGACACATTTCACTCGCAGCTCTCCCCTACTCAGCAACCATCATCATCGCTTTTTCTCCTGCTGGTAAAGACTCATCTCCATCTATGGCCACCAGCCCCTAGTAGTACGATGATCACTCCCTCACTACTTACATCTTAGCTGTATTATGTCTTGAGAATGTGTGGTGCTCCTTGTTACCTGTACTCTATTTTTGTTCTTTATTTACTGTAATGCTAAGTTTGTTGCCCTGTACTGTTCTTTGCACGGCCCTGTGAAACACTTGTGGCGCCTTATAAATAAAATGTAATAATAATAATAATAATAATAATAATAATAATGCCCCCAGCAGTGCCAGTTACACAATGCCCCTAGCAGTGCCAGATGCCCAATGCCCCCAGCAATGCCAGTTACACCAGTACTAGTTTTTTTGAAAAATAGGTTCAAGAACTACGGGTCTGGGGGCAGAGCTCTTAAAAAAAAAAGTTACAGACAGGCAGATGATATATAGTTTTTAGAAAAGAAGGCACTCACAATGGACTTTAAAATAAAACTTACCTTATGGAAAATACATTTTGGCCCAGGACAGGTTCGGGAACCCAGTTCCTGATGATGTCATATTTAATGAGAGGTTCAGGAACTCAGTCCTTGCTGAAAAATAGCACTGAATATAACCCACCCAAATCTAACTCTCTCTGCACGTTATATCTGCCCCATCTGCAGTGCACATGGTTTTGCCCATTAGTGGAAAAATAAGAATTTACTTACCGATAATTCTATTTCTCGGAGTCCGTAGTGGATGCTGGGGTTCCTGAAAGGACCATGGGGAATAGCGGCTCCGCAGGAGACAGGGCACAAAAAGTAAAGCTTTCCGATCAGGTGGTGTGCACTGGCTCCTCCCCCTATGACCCTCCTCCAAGCCTCAGTTAGGTACTGTGCCCGGACGAGCGTACACAATAAGGGAGGAATTTTGAATCCCGGGTAAGACTCATACCAACCACACCAATCACACCGTACAACTTGTGATCAAACCCAGTTAACAGTATGATAACAGAGGAGCCTCTGAAAGATGGCTTCCTAAACAATAACCCGAATTAGTTAACAATAACTATGTACAATTATTGCAGATAATCCGCACTTGGGATGGGCGCCCAGCATCCACTACGGACTCCGAGAAATAGAATTATCGGTAAGTAAATTCTTATTTTCTCTATCGTCCTAGTGGATGCTGGGGTTCCTGAAAGGACCATGGGGATTATACCAAAGCTCCCAAACGGGCGGGAGAGTGCGGATGACTCTGCAGCACCGAATGAGAGAACTCCAGGTCCTCCTTAGCCAGAGTATCAAATTTGTAAAATTTTACAAACGTGTTCTCCCCTGACCACGTAGCTGCTCGGCAAAGTTGTAATGCCGAGACCCCTCGGGCAGCCGCCCAAGATGAGCCCACCTTCCTTGTGGAGTGGGCCTTTACAGATTTAGGCTGTGGCAGGCCTGCCACAGAATGTGCAAGTTGGATTGTGCTACAGATCCAACGAGCAATCGTCTGCTTAGACGCAGGAGCACCCATCTTGTTGGGTGCATACAATATAAACAACGAGTCAGATTTTCTGACTCCAGCTGTCCTTGCAATATATATTTTTAATGCTCTGACAACGTCCAGTAACTTGGAGTCCTCCAAGTCACTTGTAGCCGCAGGCACTACAATAGGCTGGTTCAGATGAAATGCTGACACCACCTTAGGGAGAAAATGCGGACGAGTCCGCAGTTCTGCCCTGTCCGAATGGAAAATCAGATATGGGCTTTTGTAAGATAAAGCTGCCAGTTCTGACACTCTCCTGGCCGAAGCCAGGGCTAGTAACATGGTCACTTTCCATGTGAGATATTTTAAATCCACCTTTTTTAGTGGTTCAAACCAATGAGATTTTAGAAATTCCAAAACCACATTGAGATCCCACGGTGCCACTGGAGGCACCACAGGAGGCTGTATATGCAGCACTCCCTTAACAAAAGTCTGGACTTCAGGAACTGAAGCCAATTCTTTTTGAAAGAAAATCGACAGGGCCGAAATTTGAACCTTAATAGATCCCAATTTGAGACCCATAGACAATCCTGATTGCAGGAAATGTAGGAATCGACCCAGTTGAAATTCCTCCGTCGGAGCACTCCGATCCTCGCACCACGCAACATATCTTCGCCAAATGCGGTGATAGTGTTGCACGGTTACTTCCTTCCTTGCTTTAATCAAAGTAGGAATGACTTCTTCCGGCATGCCTTTTTCCTTTAGGATCCGGCGTTCAACCGCCATGCCGTCAAACGCAGCCACGGTAAGTCTTGAAACAGACAGGGACCCTGCTGAAGCAAGTCCCTCCTTAGAGGTAGAGGCCACGGATCTTCCGTGATCATCTCTTGAAGTTCCGGGTACCAAGTCCTTCTTGGCCAATCCGGAACCACTAGTATCGTTCTTACGCCTCTTTGCCGTATAATTCTCAATACTTTTGGTATGAGAGGCAGAGGAGGAAACACATACACCGACTGGTACACCCAAGGCGTTACCAGCGCGTCCACAGCTATTGCCTGCGGATCTCTTGACCTGGCGCAATACCTGTCCAGTTTTTTGTTGAGGCGAGACGCCATCATGTCCACCATTGGTCTTTCCCAACGGGTTACCAGCATGTGGAAGACTTCCGGATGAAGTCCCCACTCTCCCGGGTGAAGGTCGTGTCTGCTGAGGAAGTCTGCTTCCCAGTTGTCCACTCCCGGGATGAACACTGCCGACAGTGCTATCACATGATTCTCTGCCCAGCGAAGAATCCTTGCAGCTTCTGCCATTGCACTCCTGCTTCTTGTGCCGCCCTGTCTGTTTACATGGGCGACTGCCGTGATGTTGTCCGACTGGATCAACACCGGTTTTCCTTGAAGCAGAGGTTCTGCCTGGCTTAGAGCATTGTAGATTGCTCTTAGTTCCAGAATGTTTATGTGAAGAGACGTTTCCAGGCTCGTCCACACTCCCTGGAAGTTTCTTCCTTGTGTGACTGCTCCCCAGCCTCTCAGGCTGGCGTCCGTGGTCACCAGGATCCAATCCTGTATGCCGAATCTGCGGCCCTCCAATAGATGAGCACTCTGCAACCACCACAGAAGAGATACCCTTGTCCTTGGAGACAGGGTTATCCGCTGGTGCATCTGAAGATGCGACCCTGACCATTTGTCCAACAGATCCCTCTGGAAAATTCGTGCATGGAATCTGCCGAATGGAATTGCTTCGTAAGAAGCCACCATTTTTCCCAGGACTCTTGTGCATTGATGTACAGACACCTTTCCTGGTTTTAGGAGGTTCCTGACAAGCTCGGATAACTCCTTGGCTTTTTCCTCCGGGAGAAAAACCTTTTTCTGAACCGTGTCCAGAATCATCCCTAGGAACAGCAGATGAGTTGTCGGCATTAACTGGGATTTTGGAATATTCAGAATCCAGCCGTGCTGTTTTAGCACTTCTTGAGACAGTGCTAATCCCCTCTCTAGCTGTTCTCTGGACCTTGCCCTTATTAGGAGATCGTCCAAGTATGGGATAATTAATACGCCTTTTCTTCGAAGAAGAATCATCATCTCGGCCATTACCTTTGTAAAGACCCGAGGTGCCGTGGACAATCCGAACGGCAGCGTCTGAAACTGATAGTGACAGTTTTGTACAACGAACCTGAGGTACCCCTGGTGTGAGGGGTAAATTGGAACGTGGAGGTACGCATCCTTGATGTCCAAGGACACCATAAAGTCCCCTTCTTCCAGGTTCGCTATCACTGCTCTGAGTGACTCCATTTTGAACTTGAACTTCTTTATGTACAGGTTCAAGGACTTCAGATTTAGAATAGGTCTTACCGAGCCGTCCGGCTTCGGTACCACAAATAGAGTGGAATAATACCCCTTTCCCTGTTGTAGAAGAGGTACCTTGACTATCACCTGCTGAGAGTACAGCTTGTGAATGGCTTCCAAAACCGTCTCCCTTTCGGAGGGGGACGTTGGTAAAGCAGACTTCAGGAAACGGCGAGGCGGATCTGTCTCTAGTTCCAACCTGTACCCCTGAGATATTATCTGCAGGATCCAGGGATCTACCTGCGAGTGAGCCCACTGCGCGCTGAAATTCTTGAGACGACCGCCCACCGCCCCCGAGTCCGCTTGAGAAGCCCCAGCGTCATGCTGAGGCTTTTGTAGAAGCGGGGGAGGGCTTCTGTTCCTGGGAAGGAGCTGCCTGTTGGTGTCTCTTCCCCCTTCCTCTGCCTCGTGGCAGATATGAATATCCCTTTGCTCTCTTGTTTTTAAAGGAACGAAAGGGCTGCGGTTGAAAAGTCTGTCTTTTTCTGTTGGGGAGTAGCTTGAGGTAAAAAGGTGGATTTCCCGGCTGTAGCCGTGGCCACCAAATCTGATAGACCGACTCCAAATAACTCCTCCCCTTTATACGGCAAAACTTCCATATGCCGTTTTGAGTCCGCATCGCCTGACCACTGTCGCGTCCATAAACTTCTTCTGGCCGAAATGGACATAGCACTTACCCGTGATGCCAGTGTGCAGATATCCCTCTGTGCATCACGCATATAAAGAAATGCATCCTTTATTTGCTCTAAAGACAGTAAAACATTGTCCCTATCCAGGGTATCAATATTTTCAATCAGGGACTCTGACCAAGCTACTCCAGCACTGCACATCCAGGCTGTCGCTATAGCTGGTCGTAGTATAACACCTGTATGTGTGTATATACTTTTTTGGATATTTTCCATCCTCCTATCTGCTGGATCTTTAAGTGCGGCCGTCTCAGGAGAGGGTAACGCCACTTGTTTAGATAAGCGTGTGAGCGCCTTGTCCACCCTAGGAGGTGTTTCCCAGCGCGCCCTAACCTCTGACGGGAAAGGGTATAAAGCTAATAACTTCTTTGAAATTAGCATCTTTTTATCGGGGGCAACCCACGCTTCATCACATACATCATTTAGTTCTTCTGATTCAGGAAAAACTATAGGTAGTTTTTTCACACCCCACATAATACCCTGTTTAGTGGTACCTGTAGTATCAGCTAAATGTAACGCCTCCTTCATTGCCAAAATCATATAACGTGTGGCCCTACTGGAAAATACGGTTGATTCGTCACCGTCGCCACTGTAATCAGTGCCTGTGTCTGGGTCTGTGTCGACCGACTGAGGTAAAGGGCGTTTTACAGCCCCTGACGGTGTTTGAGGCGCCTGGACAGGCACTAACTGATTGTCCGGCCGTCTCATGTCGTCAAACGACTGCTTTAGCGTGTTGACACTATCCCGTAATTCCATAAATAAAGGCATCCATTCTGGTGTCGACCCCCTAGGAGGTGACATCCCCATATTTGGCAATTGCTCCGCCTCCACACCAATATCGTCCTCATACATGTCGACACACACGTACCGACACACAGCAGACACACAGGGAATGCTCTTAACGAAGACAGGACCCCACTAGCCCTTTGGGGAGACAGAGGGAGAGTTTGCCAGCACACACCAAAAGCGCTATATATGACAGGGATAGCCTTATAATAAGTGCTCCCTGTATAGCTGCTTTTATAATATAATTTTTGCCACTATTTTGCCCCCCCTCTCTTGTTTTACCCTGTTTCTGTAGTGCAGTGCAGGGGAGAGACCTGGGAGCCGTCCTGACCAGCGGAGCTGTGTAAGGAAAATGGCGCTGTGTGCTGAGGAGATAGGCCCCGCCCCTTTTCCGGCGGGCTCGTCTCCCGCTCTTTAGTGTATTCTGGCAGGGGTTAAATATCTCCATATAGCCCCCGGAGGCTATATGTGAGGTATTTTTTAGCCAAATAGGTTTTCATTTGCCTCCCAGGGCGCTCCCCTCCCAGCGCCCTGCACCCTCAGTGACTGCCGTGTGAAGTGTGCTGAGAGGAAAATGGCGCACAGCTGCAGTGCTGTGCGCTACCTCATGAAGACTGAGGAGTCTTCTGCCGCCGATTCTGGACCTCTTCATGTTTCAGCATCTGCAAGGGGGCCGGCGGCGAGGCTCCGGTGACCATCCAGGCTGTACCTGTGATCGTCCCTCTGGAGCTGATGTCCAGTAGCCAAGAAGCCAATCCATCCTGCACGCAGGTGAGTTCACTTCTTCTCCCCTAAGTCCCTCGTTGCAGTGATCCTGTTGCCAGCAGGACTCACTGTAAAATAAAAAACCTAAGCTAAACTTTCTCTAAGCAGCTCTTTAGGAGAGCCACCTAGATTGCACCCTTCTCGGCCGGGCACAAAAATCTAACTGAGGCTTGGAGGAGGGTCATAGGGGGAGGAGCCAGTGCACACCACCTGATCGGAAAGCTTTACTTTTTGTGCCCTGTCTCCTGCGGAGCCGCTATTCCCCATGGTCCTTTCAGGAACCCCAGCATCCACTAGGACGATAGAGAAATGTTGTTATGCAATCAACCTTGAATTAGGCCCAAAGTCGTGTGGGCTGCAAGAAAAAAAAAAAACCATTACTGCCACATGGGAGCTGGTGGGCAGAGCAGGCAGCGTGCCAATGTCACTGCGCGAAGATGGATGCGGAACGCCGGGAATACAGTTCTGCCTCGATCTAACCTACCAACATCCCGCAAAATGACCCCTGCCCACGGGCCGCAAAAGTTTGCGGTAGAGGCCGCATGCGGCCTGCGAGTTTGACACCCCTGTTCTACTCCATACTCCTTTTGACAGCACCAAATCCTGTGGTTATCTGCCACCCTGATATTTATGTCAGTGTCATCTGCTGATGTAGCTATGTTAATATACCCTGTACTTGTCCTATATTGTCTTCAACTGTAAGTCACTCTTTTCTTTTTTGCTTGTCTGCAGATCCCTTGTGCTGCTATACAGTAAAGGATAATAATAACAACAACAAACAATGTGGTTTTCTAGACTTTGTGCATGTGAAGTAGCAAAAAAAAAAAAAAAAAAAAATCCCCCCAAAAAAACTCAATTGCGCAAACATCGGCACTTAGCAATTAGTGTATAAAGTAAATCTCTATATATGGAATGACAGGTGAAACAATATATATAACATCGATCTCTTAGAACGAGTCACTCAATCACCCTTGATGACCGGTTACAAGCTTATAGATTTTTTTTTATTTTTTTTAGCAATATATGAGTAAAATCCCCATGCTTTTATTTGCAAGATACACAGAGATATGTAGTGGTAGTGATCGCACTGGCAACAATTATTTTATAATTTTATACTCTACATATACAGTATGGCATTAATATCCCCACGCAGCTGGGGTCATCTATAATATGAGTAAAGCCAATCGCAGGCATATTTATATTCTACTCTTCTTGCAAAATTTTCTCTAGTGTTGTCATGGCTTTTTTCAGTCACGACTATATAAGGCCTATTTGTGACTCACAAGCCAGCCCTTGCCTGGATGTTACCCTCTGTACCTGAGAGGGGAGTGCCAGTAACTGCAATGTAATAGTGTTCTGGGCATATATGTTAGTGTAGGGACTTGCAGATATTGGGATCACTTAATGATGGGCTGTAAGCTTAAATGTTTTAATCAACATATGAACAAAATAATCATGCATTTTGTGGCTAAATACACATAGATATGCAGTGGTAATGATTGTGCCTACAACTGCTTTTCTGTTTTATGCACAATAAATAACAATCCTGTGCTGTTGGGATGCCGATGTTGGTCATGTGACCGCCGACATCCCGACGACCAGGATAGCATACCGAAGCCGTGTGAACAGGTGCAATGTCGTGATGCAAGATCCATGAGTTGTTGGCAAAAACTTTGGTTAGTTTCAGTCTAACTTTTTCACACAGCCTTTTCAGAACTTCTAAATAGTAAACTTTTTTGAATGTTAAGATCCCGACAGTCAGCCAACGATTTTCATGCCCAATTGATGAACTTATGCAATGTTTTCTTCAGTTATGCTTGTTGCCGGACATCCTGATCTTTCATTGTCAGTGACACTTTCGCTCACATGTAACCTGCTGTTTTCTTCAGATGTAGTATGGTATGCCGGCGGCCAGCATACCGGCGCCGGGATCCCGACCGCCGGCATACGGACAGCTGGGTGAGCGCAAATGAGCCACTTGCGGGCACGGTGGCACGCTATTTATTCTCCCTCCAGGTGGGTCGTGGACCCCCAAGAGGGAAAAAAGTGGTCGGTATGCCAGGTGTCGGGATCCCAGTGCCAGTATACTGTGCGCCGGGATCCCAACAGCAGGTAAACTGAATACCATCCGTTTTCTTCATAGCATTATCCCTGAAAACGTACACTAACAGCTGATTTCACTTCCCCTCTTGCCAAGTTTAACAAGACATTGAATGTTCGTTCATTGCTCTAATTCAAGCTCAGACATGCTCGTGACAGCACACCAAAATACACACAGATAATAATAGATGCCACTCAGGAAGAGACTGCTGTAGATCGACAATAACACAGCTGTGAAACGCCGTTATGCCTACCTCAATCTATACTGAGAATTTTGCTCAGTGCTGCAATGGCAAGCACACGTGGCGAGTTTGCAAATTTAATTGACAGACCTCGTAGATGTGGAAAATATGGTGGACTGCTTACTCAGAAGATGATTTTTAGTGCATCTCAGTGAAAGCTCGATATCCTGGTTGTTTCCAAACTTGTGCAGAACAATTCACTGACCTCTCTCACTTTTCTTTTTACATAAAGCTAGATTAAATAAATGGTGTATTTGCCCTTCTCATCACATGCCGACAAGCCAGAGTCAGCAAACATAAAGCACATGAGGGAGGAATATAAAGTAGAGTAAGAGACAGGAAATAATATCCCACTTGCAGAAAATGAAAATACTAGTCTTACTCGGAAATAAAAGATTCTCAACATCTACTTCTCCACTTTATCACAATGTCCAATATCAAAAGGAAAATGAACATTCATCTGTACATTCTAGTAGAGAGCAGGAGCTATTAAATGTTCTAGGTGAAAGTTCCACTTTAGCATCAGTACATCTTGCTGGTGTGATTCATAAGCAGAATGTTCCTCCTACACGGTCTCATATGCATGTTGTGTAGGTGTACAGCTAACACACGTTGAGGCTCATTTATAGAAACGTGTACAAAGGAAGACTGCAAAATAAGAGCTGCTGAAAACTAGTTTATAAACCCTGAACTAACAGTATCTATACATGTCCACCGTGCTCTTATTCAGATCTAAAATAGGACAAGTGCCAGTGTTTTGGTCACAAGTTCTCATCCCCTTCTATTATTATTGCTGTGCAGACCTGCCAAGAAGGTTCATACACTACAAATATCTAAGTATAAGCTTTTATAAAGCACCAGACAAATGTATTTTTACAGGTAAAGTATAACTACATGCTGAAATCTGTTTGGCGTGGCTCTGGAAGGCATGGAGGGGCTTTGTAGGCACTAGTCTTAAGGGGGGTACACACATACAGATGTGTGCTAAGCGTTCTAGCACAGATCACTCAGCACACATCTCTGGGCACTCAGCACACAGCGCAATATGTGCTGAGCAAGGGGGTGGGGGGAGGGGGGGGGCTCACTTCACCCAACGGTGAAGTGAGCGATCTGACAAGATCTGGCATGCATGCAGGCCAATCTAGAGTCAGTGATAGCGACGCGCGGGGCCGTGCATCACTATCGCTATGGTGTATACAGGCGGAGAGATGTGTACTTAAATTCTAAGCAATCTGACTAGATTGCTTAGAATTTAAGCACACATCTCTACGAGTGTAGCCCCCTTTAAGTTCAGGAGAAGCAGATTTCACAAAGCAAACTGTAAACTAATCTCATTTAAATTATGCAATGTGAATTCTTTAAGGGGGGTACTCACGGAGCGATCGCTGCTTAAAATCTAAGCAATCTGACTAGATTGCTTAGGTTTTAAGCAGCAATCACTCCGTGTGTGCCCCTCACAGCGATAGCGATGCGCAGCCCTGCGCTGGTGCTAGATTGGCCTGCGGACTGCTCAGCACACATCTCTCCCCAAATCGGCCTGTGAATACGGCCCTTTAGTCAGTGGCAAATTATATTATTTCACAGAACCCAGAGTGCATATAGCATGTAACAATGCATCTTTATAACTACTTATATAAAGAGTCACCACTACAAGTACTGACCTAATACACAACATGCAAAAGAACAAGCTTGTAGAAGATTATACAGTATATAAAACATTTCACTGTATATATGTTATTAGAAAGAAAAAAATACCATTATTGCTTATATTATATCAGTGTTATCAAACTAGCAACTTACTTTAAAAAACAATCAAATATTACAATGCAAACAAGCTTTACGTTTTAACTCAATGACATTTGAGTCACATATCTGGATCACAGCATTTCACTGTAATAACAAAGAATAATCAACACCCACAAGTCAAACAATCATTTTACCTTAAAAAATTGAGTATAGCAGTCATCTTTCAATTCACATATCTTTAAAATGCAATATAAAGCCTTGGAACAGGCAAGTGGAGCACGGGGTATTTATTTGCAAGGTTCAGACAGCTCAAGATAGCACGTTCGGAAACTGCAATCATAGCATGTTGCAGAACAATATAGTATTTCCTGTAAAAGTATCTTAACAGGAAGTCTCAGTTTAAAAAAAAAAGGTTTATAAAACCGCTGCGTCTTGTCAACGTATACACATAAATAACAGCATGTCAATTTGAATGTAACGGTAGAAAATCTAACAGGGCATAACATCCAACATGTAAAACAGGTTATTCTGCATTGCATGCTGACGACTGCTATAACCTAATGTCCTAGGGAACTGAACACTGCTCAAAGGCAAGACTGGTTTACAGGGACTAGTCCGGTACTGTTGGTTACAAATAAACTAGGGTTCTTCAAAAACTACTGCAGCTGCTGATCCAATATTACATTTCTCTAAGATTTAGTAAAATATTCCCTGTCAAATCTTTTGGAAAAAAATAAAAAAATCCTATAAATTCTTGAATCACAGGTAACAAACAGTCTCAGCTATTCTTGGTTGTCAGGCAACCAGCAGCATGATCAGTGTAATTTGTATGTGCTCCCCTTATCCCTTACCATACATAACATTTGTGTGCTGCATCTGTCAGACCGAACCACAGATAGTTTTCATTTCATAACAGGTGGTGATCAGGCCGCTCTCACAATGGAACAAACAGAAATATGCACCGCTGGTTTGAATCCTTGGATGCGGGATGTTGACCCAGTGAAGGAAAATAGCATCATCTTAAGTATTCTATCTGTTCGCCTGTGTCAACCCCCCAGGAGCTAGAGATCACTTATATTGTTAGAGGTAAGAGTAGTTACATCTGTACTCACCTTCCAGGCTGTCGGAACAGGAGGTTCCTATACCGGTATCGCCACTGTCAGATGTAATGCTGTGTCTCCGTGTGTGGCTGCTCCTGCCACTGGAAGGGGCAACTGAAGAATGCCACAGTGAGCTTGCAAGCCACCCAGATGAAGGGAAATCAGTGCCTAGAGGTATAAAGAAGAGTTTTACTAGCAAATCACTTTCCCATTTTTAATTACAAAGCACTAAGATTATTTGTATTTTAATGACACGGTTTAAAACATTATGATCTGGTACTTTTTAATTTTGAAACTTTTTGTTTTGTACTGCAGCATATACATAATAAAACAATAAATACACGAGAATAGGATTTTATGTAATAACACTTGTGCAATGCAGACAATGCCACGCAATACCCAGAACTCAATTAAGACAGTAAATAAAAACAAGGATATCTTATCAAGTCACAAAAAAAACAACAACAACAAAAACCGCTGAAGCCTTTTAACCTAGAAGTAATCCTAGATAGTAAGATAATGTAACTACCAAATCTTGTTGAGATTGCAATTGTGATCTGTCTAATAATAGTATTTAGTTTACAACAGGAAGGGTGAATCTTTAGCATGTGGATGGCCTATAAACCAAGATACAAGATACACAGTGCAATGGTCTTAGCGGTAGCAATATATCATGCAGCACTGTATAATCACAGGGACAAACGACACAGTGAAAGCAGAATAGAAACACAAAAATGCAACAGATGTGAATTGGCACTGCTCATTAGAGCTCACAAGTAATAAGTAGAAACGTAACACAAGTGTGCAAATTGATAATCATTTGTTGTATGCTAATGTTAAATGGGGAGGGGTGGCTCCCGTGGTTAAGGGACCGAAAAATGGACTGCCAGCATCAAAGCTGTCAACTGCAAAAAGAACTTAAATTCTAGGCACATGGAATACCAGATTTGTCTGCCAAGCAGGCAAAATAAACCTTTTAGCTAATGAACTTGAGAAATAAAACATAGATGTGGACACAATAACAGCAGCTCTAATTCCTAGTCAAGAAAAATGAGCAGTTCACAATTCTAAACGTTCAACAAGTTCCTAGGGAACACAATCTCCCGGGACCTTAAATGGGGGTCCAACGCTGACGCCATTCTCGGGAAAGTGCAGCAAAGGTTGTTCTTCCTCAGGCAACTACGGAAGTTCAACATTCCACAGAAGCTTTTGCTCCTCTTCTACTCCGCGATTGTGGAGTCGGTACTGTGCTCCTCGATTCTGATATGGTACGGCACCGCCAGCGCGAGGGACAGATGCAGGCTCCAAAAGGTGGTCAGAACCGCTGAGAAGATCATCGAGGCCGACCTTCCCTCAGTCCAGGACCTGTACCTATCCACAGCTAAAAAGCGGGCAACGAGGAAAGTAAAGGACCATCTACACCCCGGCCACATCATGTTTAACTTGCTTCCTTCAGGCAGGCATTACAGGGCCGTCCTCACAGGGTCCAACAGAAGCCTCAAAAGTTTCTTTCCCCAAGCGATTCCGCCTGCTGAACTATTGAACATTGACTGACTAGACGTACATGTAACTCACTTGTGTCCCTACAGTATATCCATCTGTCTGACTTTACTTGCCCCCCCCTCCCCCTCTCACCTGCTTATCTGTTACCTACTTTGCAAACCGAAGAATACCTGGCTAATAAAGCCGATTCTGAACAAGCTTTAAAACGTATTATTTGGGTGAAGATAATTTTACTAGATGAGTCGCTTTCATGCTACATTCCAAACTAAAGACATTTGTCACCTGTTTCCATGCAATATCAGACAGTATTGGATATTTTCTATGATGAACTAAATAAAATGTTAGACCGGTACTAATATGGTGGGAACTTTGCGGTCAGCGGTGAGGTTACTCGCGGTCAACCGCTGACCGCAAAGTTCCCACCATTGAAGATAATGGAGCGGCATAGTGCTATGCGCCGTCTGACAGCTCAGACGCGCACAGCCAATCAGGAGAGTGCCACGACGTGGCACTCCCTGATTGGCTGAAGAGACCCTCTGTGACAGGAGTCACGGGGGTCTCAGCAGTCGGGGAAAGGGGTCCCCTGTGTAAACATGGGACCCCTTTCAGTGCGTGGTCCGGGTTTTGCGTTTTATTTTTTTGCCAAGTACGTGGATTACAAAAAAGAAGAGGACAGATCTACACTGGATTATGGCGAGTATAATTTTATTTTCAGGTACCCCGTGGATTCTACTTGGAGAAGTGGACCGAGTCGGCGTGTGAACATAGGTAAGTATGTGTGTGTCGGCGTGCATGTATGTAATAAAGTTTTACTATCACGGTGTGCGTGTACTGTTTTTATTTGGGTATTTTTTTGGCAGTAGAACTACAGGTACCAGCGGGCCCGTTTTCCCCCCGCATGCTGGTACTTGTGGTTCTCCAAGTACCAGCTTGCGGGGGAGGCTTGCTGGGACTTGTAGTTCTGCTACAAAAAACAATATTTCTTTATTTTTGTCACTTGGCTATCAGCCTCCCATCCGCAGGCCTTGGATGGGGGGGGAGGTGGGGGAAAGCCTCGGGCTTCACCCCTGGCCCTTGGGTGGCTGGAGAGGGGGGACCCCTTGATTTAAGCGGTCCCCACTCCTCAAGGGTACCCCGGCCAGGGGTGACTAGTTAGTGATTTAATGCCAGGGCCGCCGGGACCGATATAAAAGTGTCCCACGGCTGTGGCATTATCTCTCTGACTAGTGGAGCCCAGTGCTGGTGTTAAAAATACGGGTTACCCCTACGTTTTTTTGTCCCCCGTATTTTTGGCACCAGGACCGGACACAGAGCCCGGTGCTGGTTGTGAAAAATAAGAATTTACTCACCGGTAATTCTATTTCTCGTAGTCCATAGTGGATGCTGGGCCTCCGTAAGGACCATGGGGAATAGCGGCTCCGCAGGAGACTGGGCACAACTATAAAGAAAGCTTTAGGTCTAACTGGTGTGCACTGGCTCCTCCCACTATGACCCTCCTCCAGACTTCAGTTAGGATACTGTGCCCGGAAGAGCTGACACAAGAAGGAAGGATTTTGAATCCCGGGTAAGACTCATACCAGCCACACCAATCACACCGTATAACTCGTGATACAATACCCAGTTAACAGTATGATAACAACTGAGCCTCTCAACAGATGGCTCAACAATAACCCTGTAGTTAAGCAACAACTATATACAAGTATTGCAGACAATCCGCACTTGGGATGGGCGCCCAGCATCAACTAAGGACTACGAGAAATAGAATTACCGGTGAGTAAATTCTTATTTTCTCTGACGTCCTAAGTGGATGCTGGGACTCAATAAGGACCATGGGGATTATACCAAAGCTCCCAAACGGGCGGGAGAGTGCGGATGACTCTGCAGCACCGAATGGGCAAACTCTAGGTCCTCCTCAGCCAGGGTGTCAAACTTGTAGAATTTTGCAAATGTGTTTGACCCCGACCAAGTAGCTGCTCGGCAAAGTTGTAGAGCCGAGACCCCTCGGGCAGCCGCCCAAGAAGAGCCCACCTTCCTCGTGGAATGGGCTTTCACTGATTTAGGATGCAGCAGTCCAGCCGCAGAATGTGCAAGCTGAATCGTACTACAGAGCCAGCGAGCAATAGTCTGCTTTGAAGCAGGTGCGCCCAACTTGTTGGGCGCATACAGGATAAATAGCGAGTCAGTTTTCCTGACTCCAGCCGTCCTGGAAACATATTTTCAGGGCCCTGACTACGTCCAACAACTTGGAAACCTCCAAGTCTTTTGTAGCCGCAGGCACCACAATAGGTTGGTTCAGATGAAACGCCGATACCACTTTAGGGAGAAACTGGGGACGAGTCCTCAATTCTGCCCTATCCATATGGAAAATCAGATAAGGGCTTTTACATGACAAAGCTGCCAACTCTGATACACGCCTGGCCGAAGCCAAGGCCAACAACATGACCACTTTCCACGTGAGATATTTCAAATCCACGGTTTTCAGTGGCTCAAACCAATGTGACTTTAGGAAATCCAACACCACGTTGAGATCCCAAGGTGCCACTGGAGGCACAAAAGGGGGCTGAATATGCAGCACTCCCTTAACAAAAGTCTGAACTTAAGGTAGTGAAGCCAGTTCTCTCTGGAAGAAAATCGATAGAGCCGAAATCTGGACCTTAATGGAACCCAATTTAAAGCCCATAGTCACCCCTGACTGTAGGAAGTGCAGGAAACGGTCCAGCTGAAATTCCTCCGTTGGGGCCTTCCTGGCCTCACACCACGCAACATATTTTCGCCATATGCGGTGATAATGGTTTGCGGTTACTTCTTTCCTAGCCTTAATCAGCGTAGGAATGACTTCCTCCGGAATGCCCTTTTCCTTCAGGATCCGGTGTTCAACCGCCATGCCGTCAAACGCAGCCGCGGTAAGTCTTGGAACAGACAGGGCCCCTGCAGCAGCAGGTCTTGTCTGAGCGGTAGAGGCCATGGGTCCTCTGAGATCATTTCTTGAAGTTCCGGGTACCAAGCCCTTCTTGGCCAATCCGGAACAATGAGTATAGTTCTTACTCCTCTTCTCCGTATTATCCTCAGTACCTTTGGTATGAGAGGAAGAGGAGGGAACACATAAACCGACCGGTACACCCACGGTGTCACTAGAGCGTCCACAGCTATCGCCTGCGGGTCTCTTGACCTGGCGGAATATTTTTCTAGCTTTTTGTTTAGGCGGTTTACAATCATTTGGAAGACTTCTGGATGAAGTCCCCACTCTCCCGGGTGGAGGTCGTGCCTGCTGAGGAAGTCTGCTTCCCAGTTGTCCACTCCCGGAATGAACACTGCTGACAGTGCTAACACGTGATTTTCCGCCCATCGGAGAATCCTTGTGGCTTCTGCCATCGCCGTCCTGCTTCTCGTGCCACCCTGTCAATTTACATGGGCGACCGCCGTGATGTTGTCTGACTGGATCAGTACCGGCTGGTTTTGAAGCAGGGGTTTTGCCTGACTTAGGGCATTGTAAATGGCCCTTAGTTCCAGAATATTTATGTGCAGGGAAGTCTCCTGACTTGACCATAGTCCTTGGAAGTTTCTTCCCTGTGTGACTGCCCCCCAGCCTCGAAGGCTGGCATCCGTGGTCACCAGGACCCAGTCCTGTATGCCGAATCTGCGGCCCTCTTGAAGATGAGCACTCTGCAGCCACCACAGCAGAGACACCCTTGTCCTTGGAGACAGGGTTATCATACGATGCATCTGAAGATGCGATCCGGACCACTTGTCCAACAGGTCCCACTGAAAGGTTCTTGCATGAAACCTGCCGAATGGAATTGCTTCGTAGGAAGCTACCATTTTTCCCAGGATCCGCGTGCAGTGATGCACCGACACCTGTTTTGGTTTTAGGAGGCCTCTGACTAGAGATGACAGCTCCTTGGCCTTCTCCTCCGGGAGAAACACTTTTCTCTGTTCTGTGTCCAGAACCATCCCCAGGAACAGTAGACCAGCTGTGACTTTGGAATGTTTAGAATCCAGCCGTGCTGTTGTAGCACTTCCCGAGATAGTGCTACCCCGACCAACAACTGCTCTCTGGACCTCGCCTTTATCAGGAGATCGTCCAAGTACGGGATAATTAAAACTCCCTTCTTTCGAAGGAGTATCATCATTTCGGCCATTACCTTGGTAAAGACCCTCGGAGCCGTGGATAGACCGAACGGCAACGTCTGGAATTGGTAATGACAATCCTGTACCAGAAATCTGAGGTACTCCTGGTGAGGATGGTAACTGGGGACATGCAGGCAAGCATCCTTGATGTCCAGTGATACCATGTAATCCCCCTCGTCCAGGCTTGCAATAACCGCCCTGAGCGATTCCATCTTGAACTTTAATTTTTTTATATATGTGTTCAAGGATTTCAAATTTAAAATGGGTCTCACCGAACCGTCCGGTTTCGGTACCACAAACATTGTGGAATAGTAACCCCTTCCTTGTTGAAGTAGGGGCACCTTTACTATCACTTGTTGTGAATACAGCTTGTGAATTGCCTGTAACACTGCCTCCCTGCCTGAGGGAGTGGTTGTCAAGGCCGATTTGAGGAAACGGCGGGGGGGGAGACGTCTCGAATTCCAGCTTGTACCCCTGAGATACTACTTGAAGGATCCAGGGATCCAACCGTGAGCGAGCCCACTGATTGCTGAAATATTTGAGACGGGCCCCCACCGTACCTGGCTCCGCCTGTGGAGCCCCAGCGTCATGCTGTGGACTTAGGGTGTGTACACATGGTGAGATCCTTGCTATGTTCGATTTTTACTTGCGATTTCCCTTGAACTCCCCGGAGCCCAGATAGGACAGATTTTGACTAACTTTTCTTGAGATATGGACTATGTGTGCTTACGATTTTGGCTTATGTGAGATTTTGGCTTATGTGAGATGTCATTGACATGTGAGATGAACTAGATAGTAGACCGATCTAGCAAGAATTGACTTGCCTGCACAGTCTATCTTTTCTTGCGATGCCGACCTGGCGGGGCCGCGCATCGGGATCGCAAGGTGACTTTCCCCTTGCGATTTGCACTAACTTTTCTTGCGATTTTGACTATATAGTCAAAATCTCAAGAAAAAATCTCACCGTGTGTACACACCTTTAGAGGAAGCGGGGGGAGGACTTTTGCTCCTGGGAACTGGCTGTATGCTGCAGCTTCTTTCCCATACCTCTGCCTCTGGGCAGAAAGGACGCGCCTTTAACCCGCTTGCCCCTATTGGGCCGAAAGGACTGTACCTGTAAATACGGTGCTTTCTTTGGCTGTGAGGGAACATGGGGTAAAAATGTAGACTTCCCAGCTGTTGCTGTGGAAACGAGGTCCGAGAGACCATCCCCGAACAACTCCTCACCCTTATAAGGCAGAACTTCCATGTGTCGTTTGGAATCTGCATCTCCTGTCCACTGCCGAGTCCATAATCCTCTCCTGGCAGAAATGGACATTGCACTAATTTTGGATGCCAGCCGGCAAATATCCCTCTGTGCATCCCTCATGTATAAAAGTGCGTCTTTTATATGCTCTACGTTTAGCAATATAGTGTCCCTGTCTAGGGTATCTATATTTTCTGACAGGGAATCTGACCACGCAGCAGCAGCACTGCACATCCAGGCTGAAGCAATAGCCGGTCTCAGTATAACACCTGTGTGTGTATATATAGATTTCAGGATAGCCTCCTGCTTTCTATCAGCAGATTCCTTCAGGGCGGCCGTATCCGGAGACGGTAGTGCCACCTTCTTTGACAAGCGTGTGAGCGCTTTATCCACCCTAGGGGATGTTTCCCAGCGTGACCTATCCTCTGGCGGGAAAGGGTACGCCATTAGTAACCTCTTCTTAGAAATTACCAGCTTTTTATCAGGGGAAGCCCACGCTTCTTCACACACTTCATTTAACTCTTCAGATGGAGGAAAGGCTACTGGTAGTTTTTTCTCTCCAAACATAATACCCTTTTTTGTGGTACCGGGGGTAACATCAGAAATGTGCAACACATTTTTCATTGCCTCAATCATGTAACGTGTGGCCCTACTGGAAGTTACATTAGTCTCATCGTCGTCGACACTGGAGTCAGTATCCGTGTCGACATCTGTGTCTGCCATCTGAGGTAGCGGGCGTTTTAGAGCCCCTGATGACTTTTGAGACGCCTGGGCAGGCACAGGCTGAGAAGCCGGCTGTCCCACATTAGGTATGTCGTCAAACCTTTTATGCAAGGAGTCGACACTGTCGCGTAATTCCTTCCACAGCACCATCCACTCAGGTGTCGACCCCGCAGGGGGTGACATCACTTTTACAGGCATCTGCTCCGCCTCCACATAAGCCTCCTCATCAAACATGTCGACACAGCCGTACCGACACACCGCAAACACACAGGGAATGCTCTGACAGAGGACAGGACCCCACAAAGCCCTTTGGGGAGAGAGAGAGTATGCCAGCACACACCAGAGCGCTATATAACACAGGGATCCCACTATAAATGAGTGTTTACCCTTATAGCTGCTTTTTTATATATCATATATATATATATATATATATATATATATATATATATATCCTGCGCCTAAATTTAGTGCCCCCCCTTTCTTTTTTTACCCTTCTGTAGTGTTCAGACTGCAGGGGAGAGCCAGGGAGCTTCCTTCCAGCGGAGCTGTGAGGGAAAAATGGCGCCAGTGTGCTGAGGGAGATGGCCCCGCCCCTTTTCCGGCGGACTTCTCCCGCTTTTTCTGGAATACTGGCAGGGGTATTTTTACATCTATATAGCCTCTAGGACTATATATGATGTAGATTTGCCAGCCAAGGTGTCATATATTGCCCTCAGGGCGCCCCCCCCCAGCGCCCTGCACCCATCAGTGACCGGAGTGTGAGGTGTACATGAGGAGCAATGGCGCACAGCTGCAGTGCTGTGCGCTACCTTGGTGGAGACCGAAGTCTTCTGCCGCCGATTTTCCGGACCTCTTCGTGCTTCTGGCTCTGTAAGGGGGACGGCGGCGTGGCTCCGGGAACGAACACCAAGGTCGGGTCCTGCGGTCGATCCCTCTGGAGCTAATGGTGTCCAGTAGCCTAAGAAGCCCAAACTACCACCTGTTAGGTAGGTTCGCTTCTTCTCCCCTTAGTGCCTCGCTGCAGTGAGTCTGTTGCCAGCAGATCTCACTGTAAAATAAAAAACCTAAATATACTTTCTTTCTAGGAGCTCAGGAGAGCCCCTAGTGTGCATCCAGCTCAGCCGGGCACAAGATTCTAACTGAAGTCTGGAGGAGGGTCATAGTGGGAGGAGCCAGTGCACACCAGTTAGACCTAAAGCTTTCTTTATAGTTGTGCCCAGTCTCCTGCGGAGCCGCTATTCCCCATGGTCCTTACGGAGTCCCAGCATCCACTTAGGATGTCAGAGAAATACGGGGGATCCCCTGTCATTTTTCTCCCGTATTTTTACAACCGGGACCGGCTCAAAGAACCCGAGGCTGGTTATGCTTAGGAGGGGGGGACCCCACGCATTTTTTTTCACAATTTTTAACCCATTCCCACCCCTTCCCACTGAAAAACATGCTCCGATCTCTCCATATTATTTTAATCAGTAAAAAAAAAAAAAAATTTTATATATATATATATATATATATATATATATATATATATATATATATATATATATATATATATATATCTATATCTATCTATCTATATCTATATATCTATCTATCTATCTATATATATCTCGTATTTTTCGGACCATAAGACGCACCTGACCATAAGACGCACCTAGTTTTTAGAGTAGGAAAACTGGAAAAAATATATTCTGAACCAAATAGTGTAATAAAATATTTAATAAACTAAAACAGAATAGCCCTGCCTCCCTAGTTTTCACCGACCTCTAAGAGATATTTCCAGTTCTGCGTGATTTCTCAGAATCCTACAAGGATTCTGTACAGTGCAGCCTTCTGTCAGAGCGCAGCCTTCTGTCAGAGCCAGCAGACACACACACACACACACACACACATCAGAGCCAGCATACACATAGACAGACACACACACACACACACATAGACAGTACCAGTGGTTCCCCGCGTCCAGGCTCTCAGCTAACGCTGCCCGCGGTGCACTCCTGAGGAGGGAGGAGGTGGGGGGGAGCGGGGGAGTCACATGATGCCCGCTCTGCTGCTGGGCTCTGAGATGCGGGCGCTCTGCTGATGACGGCGCAGCAGCAGCATCCAGGACCCGGCGCTACCCGCTACCTCCATCTGTGCTGGCTCTTATTCGCTCCATAAGACGCACATACTTTTCCCCCCACATTTTTGGGGAGAAAAAGTGCGTCTTATGGTCCGAAAAATACGTATATATATATATATATATATATATATATATATATATATATATATATATATATATATATATATATATATATTCTTTTAAAAAATATATAAATAATACTTGTGGCTCCTAATAGACAAACCAAGTACATAATCCCTTCTAATATAAAAAGATATGCTATTAGCAATTAAATAAACACTAAAAAAGACATGTTTTTAAAAAAATTTATTAGATCCCGCCAGCAAAATGAGGCGGACTGAAATTGACGAAATGACTGTCGAAAAGCACTGTTGTCGAATCGACATTCTTCAATTGAATATACTTTTGTCGAAAAGCCACATTTTTACCATTGCAGACATGTCGAATTTGACAACTGTCGAATTGCAAAAAGTCGAATTTGAAACGGCCGTTTTTTTTGTCGAAAAGTACTGTATTGCATTGTCGAATCTTTTTTTTGTGTCGAAAATGCCCCGTTTTTCGACATTTGCGGCAATTTGACCGCAATTGCATATACCCCTTAAACAAAAAGAAAAAAAACATTTTTACTGGAACTATGCCTGTGCGCTAAACCTAGATGGAAACATCACTGAACAAGTATATACCTTTAAATACCTGGGTTCAACTATCAATGGTCAACAGATAGCAGCTACAAGAGCTACAAGCGATCTCACAAGTCATATAGATTGTGCTACAGCTGACTTTGCATCTCTAAAAAATAAGAATTTACTTACCGATAATTCTATTTCTCATAGTCCGTAGTGGATGCTGGGGACTCCGAAAGGACCATGGGGAATAGCGGCTCCGCAGGAGACTGGGCACAAAAGTAAAAGCTTTAGGACTACCTGGTGTGCACTGGCTCCTCCCCCTATGACCCTCCTCCAAGCCTCAGTTAGGATAGTGTGCCCGGACGAGCGTACACAATAAGGAAGGATTTTGAATCCCGGGTAAGACTCATACCAGCCACACCAATCACACCGTACAACTTGTGATTTGAACCCAGTTAACAGCATGATAACAGAGGAGCCTCTGAAAAGATGTCTCACAACAATAATAACCCGATTTTTGTAACAATAACTATGTACAAGTATTGCAGACAATCCGCACTTGGGATGGGCGCCCAGCATCCACTACGGACTACGAGAAATAGAATTATCGGTAAGTAAATTCTTATTTTCTCTAACATCCTAGTGGATGCTGGGGACTCCGAAAGGACCATGGGGATTATACCAAAGCTCCCAAACGGGCGGGAGAGTGCGGATGACTCTGCAGCACCGAATGAGAGAACTCCAGGTCCTCCTCAGCCAGGGTATCAAATTTGTAGAATTTTGCAAACGTATTTGCCCCTGACCAAGTAGCTGCTCGGCAAAGTTGTAAAGCAGAGACCCCTCGGGCAGCCGCCCAAGATGAGCCCACTTTCCGTGTGGAATGGGCTTTTACAGATTTTGGCTGTGGCAGGCCTGCCACAGAATGTGCAAGCTGAATTGTACTACAAATCCAACGAGCAATCGTCTGCTTAGAAGCAGGAGCACCCAGCTTGTTGGGTGCATACAGGATTAACAGCGAGTCAGATTTTCTGACTCCAGCCGTCCTGGAAACATATATTTTCAGGGCCCTGACTACGTCCAGCAACTTGGAATCCTCCAAGTCCCTAGTAGCCGCAGGCACCACAATAGGCTGGTTTAAGTGAAATGCTGAAACCACCTTAGGGAGAAATTGAGGACGAGTCCTCAATTCTGCCCTGTCCGTATGAAAAATTAGGTAAGGGCTTTTATAGGATAAAGCCGCCAATTCTGATACACGCCTGGCTGAAGCCAGGGCTAACAGCATTACCACTTTCCATGTGAGATATTTTAAGTCCACAGTGGTGAGTGGTTCAAACCAATGTGATTTTAGGAATCCCAAAACTGTATTGAGATCCCAAGGTGCCACTGGAGGCACAAAAGGAGGCTGTATATGCAGTACCCCCTTGACAAACGTCTGAACTTCAGGAACTGAAGCTAGTTCTTTTTGGAAGAATATTGACAGGGCCGAAATTTGAACCTTAATGGACCCTAATTTGAGGCCCATAGACAGTCCTGTTTGCAGGAAATGCAGGAATCGACCCAGTTGAAATTCCTCTGTAGGGGCCTTCCTGGCCTCACACCACGCAACATATTTACGCCAAATACGGTGATAATGTTGCACAGTTACATCCTTCCTGGCTTTGATCAGGGTAGGGATGACTTCATCTGGAATGCCTTTTTCCTTCAGGATCCGGCGTTCAACCGCCATGCCGTCAAACGCAGCCGCGGTAAGTCTTGGAACAGACATGGTCCCTGCTGGAGCAGGTCCTTTCTTAGAGGTAGAGGCCACGGGTCTTCCGTGAGCATCTCTTGAATTTCCGGGTACCAAGTCCTTCTTGGCCAATCCGGAGCCACGAGTATAGTCTTTACACCTCTCCTTCTTATGATTCTCAGTACCTTGGGTATGAGAGGCAGAGGAGGGAACACATATACTGACTGGTACACCCACGGTGTTACCAGAGCGTCCACAGCTATTGCCTGAGGGTCCCTTGACCTGGCGCAATATCTGTCCAGTTTTTTGTTGAGGCGGGACGCCATCATGTCCACCTTTGGTTTTTACCAACGGTTCACAATCATGTGGAAGACTTCTGGGTGAAGTCCCCACTCCCCCGGGTGAAGATCGTGTCTGCTGAGGAAGTCTGCTTCCCAGTTGTCCACTCCCGGAATGAACACTGCTGACAGTGCTATCACATGATTTTCCGCCCAGCGAAGAATCCTTGCAACTTCCGTCATTGCCCTCCTGCTTCTTGTGCCGCCCTGTCTGTTTACGTGGGCGACTGCCGTGATGTTGTCCGACTGGATCAACACCGGCTGACCCTGAAGCAGAGGCCTTGCCTGACTTAGGGCATTGTAAATGGCCCTTAGTTCCAGGATATTTATGTGAAGTGACGTTTCCATGCTTGACCACAAGCCCTGGAAATTTTTTCCCTGTGTGACTGCTCCCCAGCCTCTCAGGCTGGCATCCGTGGTCACCAGGACCCAATCCTGAATGCCGAATCTGCGGCCCTCTAGGAGATGAGCACTCTGTAACCACCACAGGAGAGACACCCTTGTCCTTGGAGACAGGGTTATCCGCTGATGCATTTGAAGATGCGATCCGGACCATTTGTCCAGCAGATCCCACTGAAAAGTTCTTGCGTGGAATCTGCCGAATGGAATCGCTTCGTAAGAAGCCACCATCTTTCCCAGGACCCTTGTGCATTGATGCACTGACACTTGGCCTGGTCTTAGGAGGTTCCTGACTAGGTCGGATAACTCCCTGGCTTTCTCCTCCGGGAGAAACACCTTTTTCTGTACTGTGTCCAGAATCATCCCTAGGAACAGCAGACGTGTCGTCGGAATCAGCTGCGATTTTGGAATATTTAGAATCCATCCGTGCTGTCGTAGTACTACTTGAGATAGTGCTACTCCGACCTCTAACTGTTCTCTGGACCTTGCCCTTATCAGGAGATCGTCCAAGTAAGGGATAATTAAGACGCCTTTTCTTCAAAGAAGAATCATCATTTCGGCCATTACCTTGGTAAAGACCCGGGGTGCCGTGGACAATCCAAACGGCAGCGTCTGAAACTGATAGTGACAGTTCTGTACCACAAACCTGAGGTACCCTTGGTGAGAAGGGCAAATTGGGACATGGAGGTAAGCATCCTTGATGTCCAGAGACACCATATAGTCCCCTTCTTCCAGGTTCGCTATCACTGCTCTGAGTGACTCCATCTTGAACTTGAACCTTTTTATGTAAGTGTTCAAGGATTTCAGATTTAAAATGGGTCTCACCGAGCCGTCCGGCTTCGGTACCACAAACAGCGTGGAATAATACCCCTTTCCCTGTTGTAGGAGGGGTACCTTGATTATCACCTGCTGGGAATACAGCTTGTGAATGGCTTCCAATACCGCCTCCCTGTCGGGGGGAGACGTTGGTAAAGCAGACTTCAGGAACCGGCGAGGGGGAGACGTCTCGAATTCCAATTTGTACCCCTGAGATACTACCTGCAGGATCCAGGGGTCCACTTGCGAGTGAGCCCACTGCGCGCTGAAATTCTTGAGACGGGCCCCCACCGTGCCTGAGTCCGCTTGTAAGGCCCCAGCGTCATGCTGAGGACTTGGCAGAAGCGGGGGAGGGCTTCTGTTCGTGGGAAGAGGCTGTCTGCTGCAGTCTTTTTCCCCTTCCTCTGCCCCGGGGCAGATATGAGTGGCCTTTTGCCGGCTTGCCCTTATGGGGACGAAAGGACTGAGCCTGAAAAGACGGTATCTTTTTCTGCTGAGAGGTGACCTGGGGTAAAAAGGTGGATTTCCCAGCCGTTGCCGTGGCCACCAGGTCCGATAGACCGACCCCAAATAACTCCTCCCCTTTATACGGCAATACTTCCATATGCCGTTTGGAATCCGCATCACCTGACCACTGTCGCGTCCATAACCCTCTTCTGGCAGAAATGGACATCGCACTTACTCTTGATGCCAGAGTGCAAATATCCCTCTGTGCATCTCGCATATATAGAAATGCATCCTTTAAATGCTCTATAGTCAATAATATATTGTCCCTGTCCAGGGTATCAATATTTTCCGTCAGGGAATCCGACCAAGCCACCCCAGCACTGCAGATCCAGGCTGAGGCGATTGCTGGTCGCAGTATAATACCAGTATGTGTGTATATACTTTTTAGGATATTTTCCAGCTTCCTATCAGCTGGTTCCTTGAGGGCGGCCGTATCAGGAGACGGTAACGCCACTTGTTTTGATAAGCGTGTGAGCGCCTTATCTACCCTAGGGGGTGTTTCCCAACGTGCCCTAACCTCTGGCGGGAAAGGGTATAATGCCAATAATTTTTTAGAAATTAGCCGTTTTTTTATCGGGGGAAACCCACGCTTCATCACACACCTCATTTAATTCATCTGATTCAGGAAAAACTACGGGTAGTTTTTTCACACCCCACATAATACCCTTTTTTGTGGTACTTGTAGTATCAGAAATGTTCAAAACCTCCTTCATTGCCGTGATCATGTAACGTGTGGCCCTACTGGAAAATACGTTTGTTTCCTCACCGTCGACACTGGAGTCAGTGTCCGTGTCAGTGTCTGTATCGACCTGAGGTAACGGGCGTTTTAGAGCCCCTGACGGTGTTTGAGACGCCTGTACAGGTATTAACTGATTTGCCGGCTGTCTCATGTCGTCAACAGTCTTTTGTAAAGTGCTGACACTATCACGTAATTCTTTCCATAAGACCATCCAGTCAGGTGTCGACTCCCTAGGGGGTGACATCACTAACACAGGCAATTGCTCCGCCTCCACACCATTTTCCTCCTCATACATGTCGACACAACGTACCGACACACAGCACACACACAGGGAATGCTCTGATCGAGGACAGGACCTCACTAGCCCTTTGGGGAGACAGAGGGAGAGTTTGCCAGCACACACCAGAGCGCTATATATATATATAGGGATAACCTTATGTAAGTGTTTTTCCCTGATATCGCTGCTGTATATATTTATCTGCCAAATTAGTGCCCCCCCTCTCTTGTTTTACCCTGTTTCTGTAGTGCAGGACTGCAGGGGAGAGTCAGGGAGCCTTCCTCCAACGGAGCTGTGAGGAAAAAATGGCGCCAGTGTGCTGAGGAGATAGGCTCCGCCCCCTTCTCGGCGGCCTTTCTCCCGCTTTTTTATGGAAAAATTGGCAGGGGTTAAATGCATCCATATAGCCCAGGAGCTATATGTGATGTATTTTTTGCCAAAAAAGGTATTTTTATTGCGTCTCAGGGCGCCCCCCCCCCCAGCGCCCTGCACCCTCAGTGACCGGAGTGTGAAGTGTGCTGAGAGCAATGGCGCACAGCTGCGGTGCTGTGCGCTACCTTACTGAAGACAGGACGTCTTCTGCCGCCGATTTTCCGGACCTCTTCAGTCTTCTGGCTCTGTAAGGGGGCCGGCGGCGCGGCTCTGGGACCCATCCATGGCTGGGCCTGTGATCGTCCCTCTGGAGCTAATGTCCAGTAGCCTAAGAAGCCCAATCCACTCTGCACGCAGGTGAGTTCGCTTCTTCTCCCCTTAGTCCCTCGGTGCAGTGAGCCTGTTGCCAGCAGGTCTCACTGAAAATAAAAAACCTACTTTAAACTTTTACTCTAAGCAGCTCAGGAGAGCCCCTTAGTATGCACCCTTCTCGTTCGGGCACAAAAATCTAACTGAGGCTTGGAGGAGGGTCATAGGGGGAGGAGCCAGTGCACACCAGGTAGTCCTAAAGCTTTTACTTTTGTGCCCAGTCTCCTGCGGAGCCGCTATTCCCCATGGTCCTTTCGGAGTCCCCAGCATCCACTAGGACGTTAGAGAAAAAAGGCCTCTGGAACGAACAGGGCATTTCCATTGCCACAAAAATTAAGGTACTCAACGCATTTTACTTTATGGTTCAGAATCATGGACAATTCTTAAAAACTGCTGGAATGTTTCAAAATTAGATGCTTACGAAACATACCACAAGCAAAACTAAGACCGCTGGAGAAATGAAAACCATCCGAAAACTATGTCAAGACCAACACACAATTGAATCCTATATTAAAATACAGCGTCACACCAGTGACTAAATAACACATGCCCAGATGTATGGAAAATAGCGGCTAAAGCAGATTGCTCAAGACCTCCAAACATAGCACTTCCATATTGATTATGCCAAGCAAAACTGCCCTAAACCAATCCCAGTGGTGTGCAGTTATTAGAAATTCCCTGCCCTTGGCTGTCCCAGTGTCAGCATGCTTACCCTACAGGCGCTAACAACAATTAAGTCTAAGAAAGCTCAATAGTACTTAAGAAAAAAAAAAAAAAAAATTGGGGGAATTCAATGTGAAAAAACACTACATAACATTCATTGTGTAAAATTGAATCCCACCACATCCCTCCAATAGAAAAATCCAATTCAACATAACCCCATGCAATCTAGCAATTTTTTAAACTTTTGCTAGGTACACATGGTAAGATTTTTTTGGGTCGGGCCGACAATCGGACAATTTTTCTTCAAATATCCAATATCTGAGCTACACACTAAAAGATATGTTTTTTAAAGTTACCAATTTGCTGCCACATCACACTGCATTTGTATATATCCGTCCACAAGGAGGATGATGTGGTGAGAGAAAACATAGGAAATATGTGCAGATTATTGAGAACGCACACACACTGCTCAATATCTGCAGATTGTGGCAGATATTTTTGGCTTAGGACGATAGACCAGAAAATCGATTGTTCGCGTGTGTGTGTGTGTGTGTGTGTGTGTGTGTGTGTGTGTGTGTGTGTGTGTAACATTTTCCCGAATTATCGGCGAAACGCAGACACGATCGTTCGTACACACTATACAATAACTTTGGTCACTCTTCCAATCATTGGCAAATCGCCCCAATAATTATAGTGTGTACCTAGTTCCAGATCATCAGCATGTGCTATCAGGAAAGGAATCTCCAAACTAGCTCTGTAAAACATATTTGTATGGATCCTTCTATATTGATTTACCAAAAGACTTAGCATTGTTTTAGCCATAACATGTTCTAGTACCTCTTGCCACAGTCAATCTTAACCACTTTGCACACATCACAAGTAGTTGTTGTACACGCGTGTCTGTAGGCATATAACATACACACGCATTTTTTTTTTTTTAACTTTACACGCAAGGTCTTGCCTATATAACTCTGCCTAATCGGGTCTTCCCTCTCACATTCTTCACCCTGGGCCCGATTCAAACCCGCAGTGTGCATGTGTCCTGATGGTCACCTTTAGGGGGCACAGATTGGAATCGCACGCAATTGCCATAGGCATTCCTGGGCGGTGACTAGAGGGTAGCTTTCGCCAGCAGGCATGCTGGTTGTCAGGGACTGCATCGAAAGTAGCAGATCCACTGGTACCAATGGCCATGTACAATCGGATATTCTGAACAACCAAAGGGTTTCTCTAATGTGTGATGGTGTGGCCGGTGTCCGCTCGATGGTGAAACTATTTGCACACCGCAGTTGATTATGCCTAAGCTGGTGGACATCTCAGTAGACAGCTTATCGGCTGCGGCACATGCACTGTGTGGTCTATTCATGAAGCAGTGAAAACCGTGGAGAAGTGAGACAGTGGAGAAGTTGCACATGGCAACCAATCAGCTGGGGGGGGGGGGGGGGGGGGAGCGGTGTCAGGGGTGCTGCGGGTGGGGGAGGGCCAGGTGCGGTGGTGCTGCGGATCGAGGAGGAGAGGGTGCGGGGGTGCCGCGGATGGGGCCCGGAGGTACTGCGAGTGGGGGGGAGGAGCAGGTAATGCTTCTATTCCTGGAAGCAGCTAAGCAGTGGCTCTCCTGGAGACTTGCATAGCAGCCAGTCGCTATTGTTAGCGCCGGTGTCCCAACGCGCCGCATTACAGGGAAGAAGATGCACTCAAACTACAGCTCCCAGCAGCCCTTAGCGCCGGAATGCTTCGGCGCTAAGGGCTGCTGGGAGCTGTGGTTTTTTGAGTGCATCTTCTTCCCTGTAATGCGGCGCGTTGGGACACTGGCGATAACAATAGTGACTGGCTGACAGAACTGACTGACTGGCTGAATAAATGTAAAAGGTGAGAGTGCTGTGCAGTGTCACTGACACTGCACAGCACTGTCACCTTTTACATTGATTCAGCATCCAGACATAACCCTCAGCGATATCACCCACTCTATCCGTTACTTTACCCATCTCGGGGCTTCCAAGCCGGCAGCCCAAGTGCTGTGTTGCGGAGTCAGGGGATCTGGGCTCGGCTGTGGCGGGGAGGCACTTCTGTGACATCACGCGCAGAGGAGGCTCCGGGTGTCAAAGAGTATGCGGCCTTCTGCCGAGCCGCTTTCATACACATCTATGCCGGTGGCCACAGCAGCTTTTGTTCCACCTGCACCGCGGCTAGGAAGTGGTGATTGTTGCTGCCGGAGGGGGCAGGCGGACTGGCATCAGGACATAGGGAAAAAAAATAAGAATTTACTTACCGATAATTCTATTTCTCGGAGTCCGTAGTGGATGCTGGGGTTCCTGAAAGGACCATGGGGATAGCGGCTCCGCAGGAGACAGGGCACAAAAGTAAAGCTTTCCGATCAGGTGGTGTGCACTGGCTCCTCCCCCTATGACCCTCCTCCAAGCCAGTTAGGTACTGTGCCCGGACGAGCGTACACAATAAGGGAGGAATTTTGAATCCCGGGTAAGACTCATACCAGCCACACCAATCACACCGTACAACTTGTGATCAAAACCAGTTAACAGTATGATAACAGAGGAGCCTCTGAAAGATGGCTTCTTAACAATAACCCGAATTAGTTAACAATAACTATGTACAATTATTGCAGATAATCCGCACTTGGGATGGGCGCCCAGCATCCACTACGGACTCCGAGAAATAGAATTATCGGTAAGTAAATTCTTATTTTCTCTATCGTCCTAGTGGATGCTGGGGTTCCTGAAAGGACCATGGGGATTATACCAAAGCTCCCAAACGGGCGGGAGAGTGCGGATGACTCTGCAGCACCGAATGAGAGAACTCCAGGTCCTCCTTAGCCAGAGTATCAAATTTGTAAAATTTTACAAACGTGTTCTCCCCTGACCACGTAGCTGCTCGGCAAAGTTGTAATGCCGAGACCCCTCGGGCAGCCGCCCAAGATGAGCCCACCTTCCTTGTGGAGTGGGCCTTTACAGATTTAGGCTGTGGCAGGCCTGCCACAGAATGTGCAAGTTGGATTGCTACAGATCCAACGAGCAATCGTCTGCTTAGACGCAGGAGCACCCATCTTGTTGGGTGCATACAATATAAACAACGAGTCAGATTTTCTGACTCCAGCTGTCCTTGCAATATATATTTTTAATGCTCTGACAACGTCCAGTAACTTGGAGTCCTCCAAGTCACTTGTAGCCGCAGGCACTACAATAGGCTGGTTCAGATGAAATGCTGACACCACCTTAGGGAGAAAATGCGGACGAGTCCGCAGTTCTGCCCTGTCCGAATGGAAAATCAGATATGGGCTTTTGTAAGATAAAGCTGCCAGTTCTGACACTCTCCTGGCCGAAGCCAGGGCTAGTAACATGGTCACTTTCCATGTGAGATATTTTAAATCCACCTTTTTTAGTGGTTCAAACCAATGAGATTTTAGAAATTCCAAAACCACATTGAGATCCCACGGTGCCACTGGAGGCACCACAGGAGGCTGTATATGCAGCACTCCCTTAACAAAAGTCTGGACTTCAGTAACTGAAGCCAATTCTTTTTGAAAGAAAATCGACAGGGCCGAAATTTGAACCTTAATAGATCCCAATTTGAGACCCATAGACAATCCTGATTGCAGGAAATGTAGGAATCGACCCAGTTGAAATTCCTCCGTCGGAGCACTCCGATCCTCGCACCACGCAACATATCTTCGCCAAATGCGGTGATAGTGTTGCACGGTTACTTCCTTCCTTGCTTTAATCAAAGTAGGAATGACTTCTTCCGGCATGCCTTTTTCCTTTAGGATCCGGCGTTCAACCGCCATGCCGTCAAACGCAGCCACGGTAAGTCTTGAAACAGACAGGGACCCTGCTGAAGCAAGTCCCTCCTTAGAGGTAGAGGCCACGGATCTTCCGTGATCATCTCTTGAAGTTCCGGGTACCAAGTCCTTCTTGGCCAATCCGGAACCACTAGTATCGTTCTTACGCCTCTTTGCCGTATAATTCTCAATACTTTTGGTATGAGAGGCAGAGGAGGAAACACATACACCGACTGGTACACCCAAGGCGTTACCAGCGCGTGCACAGCTATTGCCTGCGGATCTCTTGACCTGGCGCAATACCTGTCCAGTTTTTTGTTGAGGCGAGACGCCATCATGTCCACCATTGGTCTTTCCCAACGGGTTACCAGCATGTGGAAGACTTCCGGATGAAGTCCCCACTCTCCCGGGTGAAGGTCGTGTCTGCTGAGGAAGTCTGCTTCCCAGTTGTCCACTCCCGGGATGAACACTGCTGACAGTGCTATCACATGATTCTCTGCCCAGCGAAGAATCCTTGCAGCTTCTGCCATTGCACTCCTGCTTCTTGTGCCGCCCTGTCTGTTCACATGGGCGACTGCCGTGATGTTGTCCGACTGGATCAACACCGGTTTTCCTTGAAGCAGAGGTTCTGCCTGGCTTAGAGCATTGTAGATTGCTCTTAGTTCCAGAATGTTTATGTGAAGAGACGTTTCCAGGCTCGTCCACACTCCCTGGAAGTTTCTTCCTTGTGTGACTGCTCCCCAGCCTCTCAGGCTGGCGTCCGTGGTCACCAGGATCCAATCCTGTATGCCGAATCTGCGGCCCTCCATTAGATGAGCACTCTGCAACCACCACAGAAGAGATACCCTTGTCCTTGGAGACAGGGTTATCCGCTGGTGCATCTGAAGATGCGACCCTGACCATTTGTCTAACAGATCCCTCTGGAAAATTCGTGCATGGAATCTGCCGAATGGAATTGCTTCGTAAGAAGCCACCATTTTTCCCAGGACTCTTGTGCATTGATGTACAGACACCTTTCCTGGTTTTAGGAGGTTCCTGACAAGCTCGGACAACTCCTTGGCTTTTTCCTCCGGGAGAAAAACCTTTTTCTGAACAGTGTCCAGAATCATCCCTAGGAACAGCAGACGAGTTGTCGGCATTAACTGGGATTTTGGAATATTCAGAATCCAGCCGTGCTGTTTTAGCACTTCTTGAGACAGTGCTAATCCCTTCTCTAGCTGTTCTCTGGACCTTGCCCTTATTAGGAGATCGTCCAAGTATGGGATAATTAATACGCCTTTTCTTCGAAGAAGAATCATCATCTCGGCCATTACCTTTGTAAAGACCCGAGGTGCCGTGGACAATCCGAACGGCAGCGTCTGAAACTGATAGTGACAGTTTTGTACAACGAACCTGAGGTACCCCTGGTGTGAGGGGTAAATTGGAACGTGGAGGTACGCATCCTTGATGTCCAAGGACACCATAAAGTCCCCTTCTTCCAGGTTCGCTATCACTGCTCTGAGTGACTCCATTTTGAACTTGAACTTCTTTATGTACAGGTTCAAGGACTTCAGATTTAGAATAGGTCTTACCGAGCCGTCCGGCTTCGGTACCACAAATAGAGTGGAATAATACCCCTTTCCCTGTTGTAGAAGAGGTACCTTGACTATCACCTGCTGAGAGTACAGCTTGTGAATGGCTTCCAAAACCGTCTCCCTTTCGGAGGGGGACGTTGGTAAAGCAGACTTCAGGAAACGGCGAGGCGGATCTGTCTCTAGTTCCAACCTGTACCCCTGAGATATTATCTGCAGGATCCAGGGATCTACCTGCGAGTGAGCCCACTGCGCGCTGAAATGCTTGAGACGACCGCCCACCGCCCCCGAGTCCGCTTGAGAAGCCCCAGCGTCATGCTGAGGCTTTTGTAGAAGCGGGGGAGGGCTTCTGTTCCTGGGAAGGAGCTGCCTGTTGGTGTCTCTTCCCCCTTCCTCTGCCTCGTGGCAGATATGAATATCCCTTTGCTCTCTTGTTTTTAAAGGAACGAAAGGACTGCGGTTGAAAAGTCGGTGTCTTTTTCTGTTGGGGAGTAGCTTGAGGTAAAAAGGTGGATTTCCCGGCTGTAGCCGTGGCCACCAAATCTGATAGACCGACTCCAAATAACTCCTCCCCTTTATACGGCAAAACTTCCATATGCCGTTTTGAGTCCGCATCGCCTGACCACTGTCGCGTCCATAAACTTCTTCTGGCCGAAATGGACATAGCACTTACCCGTGATGCCAGTGTGCAGATATCCCTCTGTGCATCACGCATATAAAGAAATGCATCCTTTATTTGCTCTAAAGACAGTAAAACATTGTCCCTATCCAGGGTATCAATATTTTCAATCAGGGACTCTGACCAAACTACTCCAGCACTGCACATCCAGGCTGACGCTATAGCTGGTCGTAGTATAACACCTGTATGTGTGTATATACTTTTTTGGATATTTTCCATCCTCCTATCTGTTGGATCTTTAAGTGCGGCCGTCTCAGGAGAGGGTAACGCCACTTGTTTAGATAAGCGTGTGAGCGCCTTATCCACCCTAGGAGGTGTTTCCCAGCGCGCCCTAACCTCTGACGGGAAAGGGTATAAAGCTAATAACTTCTTTGAAATTAGCATCTTTTTATCGGGGGCAACCCACGCTTCATCACATACATCATTTAGTTCTTCTGATTCAGGAAAAACTATAGGTAGTTTTTTCACACCCCACATAATACCCTGTTTAGTGGTACCAGTAGTATCAGCTAAATGTAACGCCTCCTTCATTGCCAAAATCAGATAACGTGTGGCCCTACTGGAAAATACGGTTGATTCGTCACCGTCGCCACTGGAATCAGTGCCTGTGTCTGGGTCTGTGTCGACCGACTGAGGCAAAGGGCGTTTTACAGCCCCTGACGGTGTTTGAGGCGCCTGGACAGGCACTAACTGATTGTCCGGCCGTCTCATGTCGACAAACGACTGCTTTAGCGTGTTGACACTATCCCGTAATTCCATAAATAAAGGCATCCATTCTGGTGTCGACCCCCTAGGAGGTGACATCCCCATATTTGGCAATTGCTCCGCCTCCACACCAATATCGTCCTCATACATGTCGACACACACGTACCGACACACAGCAGACACACAGGGAATGCTCTTAACGAAGACAGGACCCCACTAGCCCTTTGGGGAGACAGAGGGAGAGTTTGCCAGCACACACCAAAAGCGCTATATATGACAGGGATAGCCTTATAATAAGTGCTCCCTGTATAGCTGCTTTTATAATATAATTTTTGCCACTATTTTGCCCCCCCTCTCTTGTTTTACCCTGTTTCTGTAGTGCAGTGCAGGGGAGAGACCTGGGAGCCGTCCTGACCAGCGGAGCTGTGTAAGGAAAATGGCGCTGTGTGCTGAGGAGATAGGCCCCGCCCCTTTTCCGGCGGGCTCGTCTCCCGCTCTTTAGTGTATTCTGGCAGGGGTTAAATATCTCCATATAGCCCCGGAGGCTATATGTGAGGTATTTTTTAGCCAAATAGGTTTTCATTTGCCTCCCAGGGCGCTCCCCTCCCAGCGCCCTGCACCCTCAGTGACTGCCGTGTGAAGTGTGCTGAGAGGAAAATGGCGCACAGCTGCAGTGCTGTGCGCTACCTTTAGAAGACTGAGGAGTCTTCTGCCGCCGATTCTGGACCTCTTCATGTTTCAGCATCTGCAAGGGGGCCGGCGGCGAGGCTCCGGTGACCATCCAGGCTGTACCTGTGATCGTCCCTCTGGAGCTGATGTCCAGTAGCCAAGAAGCCAATCCATCCTGCACGCAGGTGAGTTCACTACTTCTCCCCTAAGTCCCTCGCTGCAGTGATCCTGTTGCCAGCAGGACTCACTGTAAAATAAAAAACCTAAGCTAAACTTTCTCTAAGCAGCTCTTTAGGAGAGCCACCTAGATTGCACCCTTCTCGGCCGGGCACAAAAATCTAACTTGGAGGAGGGTCATAGGGGGAGGAGCCAGTGCACACCACCTGATCGGAAAGCTTTACTTTTGTGCCCTGTCTCCTGCGGAGCCGCTATCCCCATGGTCCTTTCAGGAACCCCAGCATCCACTAGGACGATAGAGAAATCCTTTTACTGTAGCGTCCTATCTACAGCGCTGAGACTTGCTTCATACCTTTCAACTGTACCTTTTTGGCAGATACAGTACCTTTTTTTTATGGTATGTACCAATTTTTGGCTCTCCAAACTTCCATTGAAAGTATGGGAAAAGGGGTGTGGCGAATTTGTACCAATTTTTATGTGTAAATTGTTGGAGGGTATGTTGCTGCAGATGCAGTGGGCCTATTTTGTGGTGTGGGCCTGGAGCATCAGCCCCATTGTTAATCCTGCTCTGGGAACACACATCAGACAAAGGGCAGAGTCTCCCATTGTATGTAACCTGTGTGGGAGGGCATTTCTCGCCCAATCAGCTGTGGACTGAGGGGGTCATTCCGACCTGTTCGCACGCAGCGGTTCTTCGCTGCAGTGCGACAGGTTGGGGCTGCGTGGCGCACGCGCGTCGTTGCCCAGCGACGGCAGTTGCCGGGCAATGACGCCAGGACCGAAGAAAGCGATCGCAGGCCCGATCGCAAGAAGATTGAGAGCTGGAAGGAGGATCGGGACGTCTACTTACCGTTTCCCGGGCGTGTTAAGGCGAACGCAGACGTGTCCAGGCGTTTGGAGGGCGGATGTCTGACGTCACAGCCGGGACCTTCATCGCTGGATCCGTCCCACTGGGTAAGTAGCTGCAGGGCTGGTCTTGTTTTGCAGGAAACTTTTTTTAGCATAGCAGGGCTGCACAAGCGATCGCAGCCCTGCTATGCTAAAATACACTCCCCCATAGGCGGCTCCAAGTGGATCGCACGAACAGCAAAAAGTTGCGATCAACTCGGAATGACCCCCTGACTGTGATAGACCCAATGAGAGCTCCTAGCCACGCCCAGTGTAATACACACAGTCACAGATCTGGGCTATTATATAGGAGATGGTCTACCTTTTAATTCATTTCATTCTCATGCTGCTATACAGGCATGTCTGTTGTCATGGAAACTGTCCCCCTCAAGATAGGTTGCAATGTAGATTTGGACATATGACTGACTGTAGCAGCTCCCATCATAATCATTTACATGGATAAACACGCTGTTGCTGCACAAGTACAGATTTTTCTCTCTAATAATATAAAAGTGTGTAATGTCACAGGAGAGCATGAGGAACGAAAACAAGGTAAGTTTAGGAGGATGGGAGGATTGGCGCATTACAGAGCAGGGGACTGGGTGGCGGATTTACAGAGTGAGGGAGCGACAGGGCAAAGCATGAGGCCAGGCAGACACTTAGGCAAACCAGCATATATAGATTATTGGTAAAAATTGTAATGATGAAGGGATACTTGTTTTTCATAGTTGGCAGCACAGCAAACATTTGGTAAGAGAGGGTTGTTTGGATAAACAGAAAAAAGATAATAGTACATGAAATGTATTCATTATTAGTTGCTCACAGCTGTAATTTAGATCTATTAATGGCCTTTTGAAACAGTAGCAAAACAGTCAGACTCACACGTCCCCTTCAAAGTCAATGACTTGGCCTGTGGTTATGGCCAGTATTTCTGGCACAGCCATGTCTGTTGTCATGGAATTTGTCCACCTCAAGATAGGTTGCAATGCAGACATGGGCATGTGACTGTAGCAGCTTCCAACATAATTAACAGACTGTACAAATTATTCTCTACAGCAGAGCACAATAGGAACAAAATATCCAGCTGACATTTATCAAGGAAAATCACATCTGCATTACATCATCGGTAGCTCACAATGTTTATATGCCTATGCACTGTGTCATCCATCCTGGGCAAGATAAAGAGTCAACATACTTAGTATAAAAAAAGCCAGGTAGAGAGTTACAGCAACAGCCCTTTTAGACCACCAGCTTTTAACACAGGTTATTGGAGATGAGCGCGCATAACCCGTGTTGCTGTGTAGTCTGAAAGGGCCCAGTTAGAATAATACGGGTTTAGCGACCCAGTATTTCAACTCTGTTAGCGAGCAGGGTTGAACACGTGTTCAACCTGGCTTCCTGTGCTGGGTAAACGGGAAGCCGGGTCGACCCGTTTCCCGTTCACTGTGTGTTAGAGTTAGGATGCCGGACAGGAGGATAGGGCTAGACTGCGGGGAGGAAGGTTTGGGGGGAGGGTAAGGATAGGCTTACGCTCCTTATGTAGCAGTGCTGCGATGACGTGTCGATATTCTGCCCGGCAGCATTCTGAACCCAGCTCCTGTATCACACCCGTAGTACTTATTATTTAGTTGGTAATTCAGTATCCATAATAAACATACAAAATGATTACCTTACCACTGATTAGTCAGACTGTGTAAATCACATGTTCATACAGTTCAACAATATAAAAGGTACACATAATGGGGCATATTTATATAAAACTGGTCCACAGGAACCAATTAGACTGTCTATTCTCATGCAGTTTTTCCTTTGCACCATCTTCAACCATAACATTGAAACCACCTGCTAATTACTGTGTAGGTCCTCCTCGTGCCGCCAGACAGCTCTGATCCATCAAGGCAGGTACTCTACAAGACCTCTGAAAGTGTCCTGTGGTATCTGGCAGCAAGACAGTTGCAGAAGATCCCTTAAGCCCTCTAAGTTTGGCGCCTCTACAGCTCAGACTTGTTTTTCTAACACAGCTGCTCGATCAGATTGATTCTGAGGCCAACTCAACACCTTGAATTTTTTGTCATGTTCCTCAGACCATTCCTGTTTTTGCAGTGTGGCAGAGCGCTTTATCCTGCCGAGAGGCCTTTGCCATAGGGGGTCATTTCGACCTGATCGCACGCTGCCGTTTTGCAGCGATCAGGTCACTACTGCACATGTGTATGCACCACAATGCGCAGGCGCGTTGTACGGGTACAAAGCAGATCGTTGATGTGCGATGGATTTAGCAAAGAATCCATTCGCACAGCCGATCGCAAGGAGACTGACAGGAAGAAGGCGTTTGTGGGTGTCAACTGACCGTTTTCTGGGAGTGTTTGGATAAACGCAGGCATGTCCAATCATTTGCAGGGCGGGTGCTTGACGTCAATTCCGGGACCGGACAGGCTGAAGTAATCACAAGGGATGAGTAAGTTCTGAGCTACTCAGAAATTACACAAACTATTTTTGTACCACTCGGCTGCACATGCAATCGCACCCTTGCACATCAAATATACACTCCCCAGTGGGCGGCGACTATGCGTTTGCACGGCTGCAAAAAGTAGCTAGCGAGCAAACAAATCTGAATGACCCCCTTAGTCTGCAACAATGTTTAGGTAAGTGGTATATGTCAAAGTAACATCCACAGTAATGCCAGGACCAAAGGTTTCCCAGCAGAACATTGTGCCATCCCTTCCCCAGGTAAATAATGCACACGCACTAGGCCATCCACATGTTGTACATGAAAATGTGATGTAACAGTCCAAGCCACCATCTTCCGTTGCTTACTGGTCTAGTTCTGATGCTCACGTGCCCATTGTAGGTGCTTTTTCTGGTGGACAGAGGTCAGCATGGGCACTCTGACCAGTCTGTTGCTACGCAGCCCTTTATGCAGTAAGCTGCAATGCACTGAATGTTCCAATACCATTCTATCATAGCCAGAATTAACAGTTTCTGCAATTTGTACTAAAGCAACGCTTCTGTGTTATCAGTCCAAACGGGCTAGCATTTGCTCCCTGCGCGCATCAAAGAACTTTTGGCGCACATTACCCACTATCTGTTCTTCCTTGGACCACTTTTGGTAGGTACAAACAACTGCATGACAGGACATCCCACAAGAACTATTGTTTTGTAGATGTGGTGGCCCAGTCATCTAGCCACTGCAATTTGTCCCTTGGCAATGTCACTCAGATCATTACATTTGCCCATTTTTCCCGCTTCCAATATACCAACTTCAAGAACCTTTCACTTCCTGCCTTATATATCCCACCCCTTGACAGGTGTTATTGTAACAAGATAATCAATGTTATTCACTTCACCTGCAGTGGTTTGTTATGGCTCATCGGTGTAAGCGCCCCATCATAATTTTGTTGAGTCTTTGGGGGATATCCAATTATCCCCGGTAAAACATTGGGTCCGAGAATCGGTCGCTTTCTGACTTTTTATTTAATTTTACAGGCTAACCAGATTGATCGCTTGTAAAAAAAAAATGAAAAAAAAAATAATAACACAACAACAACACCTTTCTCCAGAAAACACAGTGAAACGGGGCTGTTTCCGGGGATTCTGCAGGTGAAAAAAAATCCCTGATAAGATGCGGCACGCGCCAGCTTATCGGGGCTAAATAGGTAGCCACTGGCGGGACAATCAGCCCCGGTAAATTACCGGGGCTAATGGGATATCCCCCGTTATCAGAATGATCACAGGTGTGGTGTTCTCATATCCTAGGAGCTTACCACACATTTTTAGCATGTACTGTACCTACCTATTGGAATTTACAAGTCATCTGCTTTGATTTGGTTCTAATAATTTGTTCACTCTCTAATTAGGAATTTTTTTAGTAAATAGAAAATTTTTGGGTGCTACAACTAAGTTATATTAATTTCTGTAAAGAAAAAAAAAAAAAGGAGGCCAAAGGAACTATTGTATAGTCGAGCATGCCTTTGATCCAATAATTCATAAAACTACACTATTAATTCCAAAATAAACCTTATGTTCATTTATTTCTGTAAAGTCCTTAAAAATAAAGCAGAATATTAAAACAAGAATGTAAAAAAAATTAAAAAATTAAATAATAATGGCGGCGTATTCCAATAATGTCAATGATGTATCTAATCACTGTAATGCAGAGGTTCCTAAACTCTGTCCTCAAAGCACCCTCACAGTCCAGGTTTTATGGATATTCCCGTTTGTGCACAGATAGTTAAATCAAATTGACTGAGGTACTACTAATTAAGCCCTATGTGCTCAAGCATGGATATCCTTAAAACCTGGAATGTGAGGGTCCTCTAATGGTATTTGCAAAAATGAAGCATATTCCGCAGTGATGTAAATACTTATTGCAGTTGCCCACATTAATAAATGTTCCACATTTCTGAGCTTGCCATCCTTTAATATGTTTCCATAAACAATACAACTCTACAAATGGGGAAGACTAGAATCTCCTGTTTACTAACTAAAGGTGCATACACACTTGCCAATAGAATGAACAACGTCGCTCATTTTCTCTCTTCCTGAAGACGTTCACTTTCTCTGCAAGTGTGTATTCCGGCGACGACCACCTTCAGTGTCGGCAGTGCATGCATGCTCAATCTGGACTGTCGTCCAGGAGCTGCCTGCATGTCCTGACCACTTTGTGACGTCACTGAGCGATATGAGCGGTCATAACGCTCAGTGTGTGTGGCCGGCCGCCCAGCCTGGGAGGGGAAACACTAGGCGAAGTCGCTCATACAGTGACGTCGTCTAGTGTGTATGCATCTTAATACTGCAGATAATGCCTAATAATTGTCCCTATACATGGATGTTCTATACAGACTGGAAACACAGCTTTACATCTAGACCAAGAGGGCCAGTGGAGAAGTGACCCACAGCAACCAATAATTTTACAGAATGTACTTGATAAATGCTACCTCAAAGCTGACTGGTTACCACGGGCAACTTCTCCACTCTTTTTTACTGCTTGGCACATCTCCTCCATATGCTACATTGAAAAGACTAGGAACTGTATTCAGGCAGATTCCCTGTACTAATCTTAAAGTTTTAAAAACATAGGGGGGATTTATTTTGTTTATTATAATAATTTTATTTTATTTTTTATTTTATTTTATTTTTATTTTTTACACACAACTTTAATAAATGCGCACCTGACAGAGCAATTCAAATGCTTTGGGCATCCACTAATTATTGCACTTGTAGTGCCCAAAAGTACCGGGTCTAGCTGTGTAAAGTGGCTAAAACAGTCTAAATACTTTTCTGCTTGCCACCTCAGGATGCACCAAGCAGAAACGTGTGCATCTACGGCATCCGCACCCATATAGAACTATTGATTTCCTCTAGTGGGCGCCCATTTAATTAGTGCCATGTATAAACAATTGAATTCCCCCAGAGTCTCAATTAATGGTGTCTAAACCCTGCAGCTAATCCATCTAACAATTAGGTAAATGTTGAAGCAGTGATAAGAGAGGAGAAGTGAGCCAGTGGGGAAGCTGCCCATGACAACCAATTAGCAGCTCTGTATAATTTTATAGTATGCAAATTATAAATGTTACTTCAATGCGGATTGGTTGCCATGGGCAACTTCTCCACTGGCTCACTTGTCCTCTCTTATCACTGCTTCATACATTTACCCCTATATACAGGAATCAGAGGTAGATATCAGTTTGTAGATGTGTGGTGGCTGAATACCCTTAAAATAATTGTCTTCAGGGCATATTCAATGGGGTCAATTCTATTCGGCAACTAAAGAATAGCGCCGGGAATTAGCTCCCGACGCTATTCAATTCTGCTACTAGTTGCCCGCAATTGTCGGGAATTCTTCTCTCATCCCCGGGGGATGAGAGAAGAAACCCGACAAAAGTGCTGCCTCGCGGCCGGCGCGAGGCTGATTCTGTCGGGAATCAGCCTCGCGCTGGGTAGTTAAGTCGGAGAATGCCCGTTCTCCCGACAAAACTACCTGTTAAGTCGGCGAGAACGGGACATCGCCGACTTAACTTTAGCTGAATTGAATAGCGTCGGGAGCTAATTCCCGGCGCTATTCTTTAGTTGCCGAATAGAATTGACCCCAATTAGTCGCTAATTACTGGCTTTTTAGCGTGCCACTCATGGAAAGGCTATTCAATTAAATAGCCTTGTCCCTGTGCCGAAAATCAGGAATTAACGCACGAAAACGCACTGATTCCACGTAAACTGCTTACTGAATACATGAGTTTTTCCTCACGTATTAACCCCAGATGGTGCCTTTTTCCGGCAAACCTTGCGGCTAATTGAATATGTCCCTTAAATGGACAGCATGAGCTACGTGCATTTTGCTACTGTTGAAGAAGGGGTGTCCTATTATTTATGTTTTTATTTCATTAAGTCAGAGCGCATTGGAACACACTAGATGATTTTATTTGGCACATTTAACCAATTTCTGAATATATGTTTATGCGACAGTTGTATAAAATTATCACAACCTGTGCTGGCTCTAGATGCTTCAAATATGGACTATGCGGTTTGAAAAATGTTAACCTTTTCATAACAATTATTTGCACTTTTTAAACATCCATGTATTCACATAATTGATCACAATAGAGGTGTCCTCACCTTTTATGCTATAAACACCACTTACTACAGACATTTTTGTTTATGATCAATTCAATTTTCAAAACTAAACTACAGGAGTATAAATTCATGCCTAGATCATGACTGACAGTTCAGCGTATTCCATCAGCCTATACATCCTATGCATGTGTGTTGACAAATCATTTGTGGGCATGTATATTTCAAATTGCAATTCATGCCACGCCAAAACACATTGCTTAACAAGAGGTGATGCCTGAATACAATGAACAAGACAAATATAATAGTTTCCAAAACATATTTCAAACTCTCACATAACAAATTGTTTATTTAAACAGCTGACAAAGATCTGCTATGGTTTCTGTTTTGGAACATGTACACAGTGTAGTTATTCTTCTACATAACTTCAGGAAATCTTGAATGCCTGCTCAAGAATTTGCATAGAAACAAAGTCTACACTGTCTTGTAGACTGAAATAAATGCCAAATGCAACCCCATAGAATCCGAATCACTTTCAAACAGAATACAGCCATGACAGTGTGAGAGAATAACAGGCCACGCCAGCCTGCGAGCAAAGTGCACTGTGCAAAATATAACTCCGAAGGCCTGGCCACTAGGGATCTCATTAGGAACAACCCGAGTTTCAGTGTTCATGTTCTTTTCCCAAGTGCTCATATTCTAAACATCTGAGATCTGTGGGTGTGCCAACATTGTGGCCACATGGCAAGCATGTCATGCCATTTTATGAAATATACATACACTTCCTATCAGCAACCTAAAAGCAGACTGATTGGTTATTAGCAGGTAAATAATACATACTACCGTTGTAATCAGTGGTCGATACAGAGGAAAGACAGCACTACTAACTGTAAAAAAATAAATAAAAAAATTATATTTATATATATATGCAGTGTGATGGATGTCACTCCAGGGCTCAAATGAAAAAATTACAGGCAGAAGACCACCTGACACTGGTCTTCTGCCTGTCATTTTTTCATTTGAGCCCTGGAGTGCCATCCATCACACTGCGTCTATTATTATTTCTGGAAGGGCACCCAGGCCAGTTGTAATTATTGGTGAGTGCTGGACGCTACCCTTGTAAAAAAAAAAAAAAATGTATGTATGTATGTATGTATGTATGTATATGTATATATATATATATATATATATATATATATATATATATATATATATATATATATATATATATATATATATATATATATATATATACACATACATACATACACACGTACATATAAATACATGTGGGTGATCTGTGTAATAATGCTCCGATGCCCTCCAATGGTTAAATTCCCACATGTAACGACATTGGTAAGTATGGTGCATTCAGTCGTTAGGAATGAAGGGTATACGTTCAATTTACCACCTGTCTGAACACTGACGCCAGCACCCCATACCTATTGGAGGCAGTAGCAGTGTTAGTAGTGCTTAGTATTTGGAGTGTGCACCTGTATTTTCACTTTTTTCGGTGATCTGCCTGACACTAGCATGCCATTACTAAACTAAATGTATTTTCGTGACTGAAGAGTGGAGGGGGGAACAGAACTTTTAAGTACAAAATTGTGTATTTCAAAAGAAAGCAAATAGTTATTCCGTTTGTCCATGAAAAAATATAATTCTTCTTAAGGACTCTATCACAAAACTAGGTAATTAAATGAGCAAATGCCAAAATGAATGAAACAAGAATATCTTTGCAACGCCCACTAAGTGACCACTAAATATAGGGATCATACTTACTACTGAGCAACTTTGGCAGCAGAGATAGAGGACTACAGCAGTAGCCAAAGCGCCTTGAATTAAGGACAAAGCAAAGGCAAACTGAAAAGCAGTGAAAAGTTCTAAGCATGTAGTTCTAAATAAAGTTTAGACTTCATAAAATATTGGAAGTCGAATGTATATTGCATAGCAACCAATCAAATATTAAATTTCATTAGTCTGACTACACTAGGCTCTTAAAAGTGAAAATGTATTTAATTCCCAAAAAGTTATAGCACGTCATTGCTCTTTGCGCCATGTTAAGTGCAAGAACATGAGAGGAGAGTGGAAAAACAGACATTTGTACACTAATAAATGCTACTAAAAGATCAGTGCACATATCGTAATACAAATGGGTAATTCAATCCTGCGCAATGTGCCGCTGATAATCACTGTGATGCCTGGCTGCGCACCTAACAACCGGTCACGTTAGTGCCGATATCGCAAGGGAAAACTTGCAGTGCGGCTGACAATGTGCTGTTCCGGAATGGCACATCGCACCGATGCTGAGGAATTAAATTATCCCCATTTTAGCAGCTGTTTCTACATATGTGGAAAGGTAAATAGAGGCATTAGAGTTCAACATTAATATATGACATAAATTGTGAGCTTTCAAGTCATATTTAGGAAAACACAGTTCCAAAATGTGTAGGTGTTATTAATATGTTTAATGCAATCATTTACAATAATGTGTTATATTGGTCTGAAGTCATATCCACAATGAAAGTCCCAATCTTTCACAGTAGAAGTCCCTAACTACTTATACCTCTTTTACACTGCGGGTCACTGAACACGGGTTTTAAGCCATGTCGTAGCGGCTTGAAACCCTGTTTACACCACAGGATGGACCCGGGTTATGGGCAGGGCTTCCCTCTACTGGCACTGGTTTCAGTGTCGGTTTGTTCTAGAATAAAATTCTGTGGAAAGTGTAGCCCCATAAACCTTAAATGAATGGTCATGCAGCCTTAAAACAAAACTTATACAATCTGTACCACACTGTGATAGACACTTATAGGCCCTACACACTTAAAGATGTAAGTGAACGATATGAACGCTCTCATTCATTAATGAACGAGAACTCATGCATATCTTTCAGCGTGTAGGCACCAACGATGAATGATGCGCGGCCCCGCGCTAGTTCATCGTTGGTGCCGAGTCGTTTGTCCATATTGGCATGCATGTATAATCTCGTCCATATTAGCATGCAGGGCTATGGGGCCGGGTGGAGTGAAGAAAACTTCACTCCCCCATCACTCCCAGCACCGCCACCGGGTCGCCCGTATCGGCTGTCGGGCACCTCGGCGGAAAATGCCCAGTGTGTAGGGCCCATTATGCTTCTGGTAGAAAAGGTTAATGCGTCTTACAAGCTTCAGGTTGTTATATTTTATGCTCGGTAAAGGGGGAGATGTCTGAAACCTTGAAGAGAGGTAAAAGTACCAACCAATCAGCTCCTGACATTTTACATGCAGTGCTTGAAAATTGAGTTAGGATCGCAATAACTATTTAGAGAATGTACATATGATGGACATATACCAAACATTACAAAATAAAGTGGGTCTAGGGTAGAATCATGATTAACATGAAAAACAATTAAAAGAAAACTTGTCTGTGTTCAATCCACAATGTATTCCCATTACTGTACTGCACTAAGGGGGACATGTACTAAGCACAGATAAGAACAGAGAAGTGAGCCAGTGAAGTTGCCCCATCAACCAATCAGCAGCTCTGTATAATTTTATAGTATGCAAATTATAGATGTTACTTCAGTGCTGATTGGTTGCCATGGCCAACTTCTCCACTGGCTCTCTTCTCCACTTTTATCACTGCTTAGTACATGTCCCCCAAAGGGAGAGTACAATATGGCATAAATACGGTTGTGATGGGTGTAGTATAACATACAGTGATCTTCCAGATAAGAAGTACCTTATTAGTGCTTTTGGGGAGTCCTTTGCAAAAGGGCAGCTGCTGACTGCTACAAATTATTGTAATAATGAGGACCGCCTTTAGGTACAAACACATTGACTAACAGGGAGAGTAAAGTTTTCTTTGGCATTTACATAAACAACTTCCTTTGAATCTTACACAAATCATCAGAGGTTATTCATATAGCTGCGTAAAAATATAGTGAAGTACTTTATTTGCATTCAAATAACATGGCATAAAGTTCAGAGGCATCACCTGACACACTGGAACAGATATATGAGCAACTGAATTAAAACCTTTTCATGGTTAATATTTGCATAACTGTGTGGATCATGCTTTGTCTGAGATTACAACTAGAGGCCCAGACGTATTTTGATACTGTAAACTGCCCCATCTTACTCATATAAAGATCTGGAAAACCCATCCCACGTATAAAATGATAGCAGAGAAAAGCATTTCTATGTAGCAGACCAGTAGCATCTGTAGCAACTAAAATGTGCGTTATCAAAATATACCTATTTCAAGGTACTACTCTGGGTATATTCGTTTGTTGGACTAGGAGCTAGCTCTCTTAAGAGGAAATAAATGCACAGACATTAATACAGGGGTGGTCAGACTTTCGGACTTAGGGATCTACTCTAAATTGGAAAAAAACTTGTGATCTACCAAACTACAAAATCATCACGGATCCCTGAGTTTTTCGGATAAATGACAGCCAGCAGGTGCAGGATAAAGTTATGGCATACAGATCTTTATGTTTTTCCGATTAATTACAGCCAGCACAGGATTTCTGCAGTGACTGTTCATTCATGCCTCCAAAACCCCGTCCAGATTATTATTTTATTTTTACACAATAAATACGACACAGGGGAGCTCTCTTAACAGGTCTGCTCCTGGTCAGCATTATCAGCAAATGGCAGGCAGTAAGTAACGCTGACACAGGCACACTACATCTGAGACATCTGTATAACAAGGCATTAGCCAGTAGGCTGGGGCTGTACCACATGACTGCGGCAGGAAATAGAAATAGAAAATAAGAATTTACTTACCGATAATTCTATTTCTCATAGTCCGTAGTGGATGCTGGGGACTCCGAAAGGACCATGGGGGAACAGCGGCTCCGCAGGAGACTGGGCACAAAAGTAAAAGCTTTAGGACTACCTGGTGTGCACTGGCTCCTCCCCCCATGACCCTCCTCCAAGCCTCAGCTAGGATACTGTGCCCGGACGAGCGTACACAATAAGGAAGGATTTTGAATCCCGGGTAAGACTCATACCAGCCACACCAATCACACCGTACAACTTGTGATTTGAACCCAGTTAACAGCATGATAACAGAGGAGCCTCTGAAAAGATGGCTCACAACAATAACCCGATTTTTGTAACAATAACTATGTACAAGTATTGCAGACAATCCGCACTTGGGATGGGCGCCCAGCATCCACTACGGACTATGAGAAATAGAATTATCGGTAAGTAAATTCTTATTTTCTCTAACGTCCTAGTGGATGCTGGGGACTCCGAAAGGACCATGGGGATTATACCAAAGCTCCCAAACGGGCGGGAGAGTGCGGATGACTCTGCAGCACCGAATGAGAGAACTCCAGGTCCTCCTCAGCCAGGGTATCAAATTTGTAGAATTTTGCAAACGTATTTGCCCCTGACCAAGTAGCTGCTCGGCAAAGTTGTAAAGCCGAGACCCCTCGGGCAGCCGCCCAAGATGAGCCCACTTAACGTGTGGAATGGGCTTTTACAGATTTTGGCTGTGGCAGGCCTGCCACAGAATGTGCAAGCTGAATTGTACTACAAATCCAACGAGCAATCGTCTGCTTAGAAGCAGGGGCGCCCAGCTTGTTGGGTGCATACAGGATAAACAGCCAGTCAGATTTTCTGACTCCAGCCGTCCTGGAAACATATATTTTCAGGGCCCTGACTACGTCCAGCAACTTGGAATCCTCCAAGTCCCTAGTAGCCGCAGGCACCACAATAGGCTGGTTTAAGTGAAATGCTGAAACCACCTTAGGGAGAAATTGAGGACGAGTCCTCAATTCTGCCCTGTCCGTATGAAAAATTAGGTAAGGGCTTTTATAGGATAAAGCCGCCAATTCTGATACACGCCTGGCTGAAGCCAGGGCTAACAGCATTACCACTTTCCATGTGAGATATTTTAAGTCCACAGTGGTGAGTGGTTCAAACCAATGTGATTTTAGGAATCCCAAAACTACATTGAGATCCCAAGGTGCCACTGGAGGCACAAAAGGAGGCTGTATATGCAGTACCCCCTTGACAAACGTCTGAACTTCAGGAACTGAAGCTAGTTCTTTTTGGAAGAATATTGACAGGGCCGAAATTTGAACCTTAATGGACCCTAATTTGAGGCCCAGACAGTCCTGTTTGCAGGAAATGCAGGAATCGACCCAGTTGAAATTCCTCTGTAGGGGCCTTCCTGGCCTCACACCACGCAACATATTTACGCCAAATACGGTGATAATGTTGCACAGTTACATCCTTCCTGGCTTTGATCAGGGTAGGGATAACTTCATCCGGAATGCCTTTTTCCTTCAGGATCCGGCGTTCAACCGCCATGCCGTCAAACGCAGCCGCGGTAAGTCTTGGAACAGACATGGTCCCTGCTGGAGCAGGTCCTTTCTTAGAGGTAGAGGCCACGGGTCTTCCGTGAGCATCTCTTGAATTTCCGGGTACCAAGTCCTTCTTGGCCAATCCGGAGCCACGAGTATAGTCTTTACACCTCTCCTTCTTATGATTCTCAGTACCTTGGGTATGAGAGGCAGAGGAGGGAACACATATACCGACTGGTACACCCACGGTGTTACCAGAGCGTCCACAGCTATTGCCTGAGGGTCCCTTGACCTGGCGCAATATCTGTCCAGTTTTTTGTTGAGGCGGGACGCCATCATGTCCACCTTTGGTTTTTCCCAACGGTTCACAATCATGTGGAAGACTTCTGGGTGAAGTCCCCACTCCCCCGGGTGAAGATCGTGTCTGCTGAGGAAGTCTGCTTCCCAGTTGTCCACTCCCGGAATGAACACTGCTGACAGTGCTATCACATGATTTTCCGCCCAGCGAAGAATCCTTGCAACTTCCGTCATTGCCCTCCTGCTTCTTGTGCCGCCCTGTCTGTTTACGTGGGCGACTGCCGTGATGTTGTCCGACTGGATCAACACCGGCTGACCCTGAAGCAGAGGCCTTGCCTGACTTAGGGCATTGTAAATGGCCCTTAGTTCCAGGATATTTATGTAAAGTGACGTTTCCATGCTTGACCACAAGCCCTGGAAATTTTTTTCCTGTGTGACTGCTCCCCAGCCTCTCAGGCTGGCATCCGTGGTCACCAGGACCCAATCCTGAATGCCGAATCTGCGGCCCTCTAGGAGATGAGCACTCTGTAACCACCACAGGAGAGACACCCTTGTCCTTGGAGACAGGGTTATCCGCTGATGCATTTGAAGATGCGATCCGGACCATTTGTCCAGCAGATCCCACTGAAAAGTTCTTGCGTGGAATCTGCCGAATGGAATCGCTTCGTAAGAAGCCACCATCTTTCCCAGGACCCTTGTGCATTGATGCACTGACACTTGGCCTGGTCTTAGGAGGCTCCTGACTAGGTCGGATAACTCCTTGGCTTTCTCCTCCGGGAGAAACACCTTTTTCTGGACTGTGTCCAGAATCATCCCTAGGAACAGCAGACGTGTCATCGGAATCAGCTGCGATTTTGGAATATTTAGAATCCACCCGTGCTGTCGTAGTACTATTTGAGATAGTGCTACTCCGACCTCTAACTGTTCTCTGGACCTTGCCCTTATCAGGAGATCGTCCAAGTAAGGGATAATTAAGACGCCTTTTCTTCGAAGAAGAATCATCATTTCGGCCATTACCTTGGTAAAGACCCGGGGTGCCGTGGACAATCCAAACGGCAGCGTCTGAAACTGATAGTGACAGTTCTGTACCACAAACCTGAGGTACCCTTGGTGAGAAGGGCAAATTGGGACATGGAGGTAAGCATCCTTGATGTCCAGAGACACCATATAGTCCCCTTCTTCCAGGTTCGCTATCACTGCTCTGAGTGACTCCATCTTGAACTTGAACCTTTTTATGTAAGTGTTCAAGGATTTCAGATTTAAAATGGGTCTCACCGAGCCGTCCGGCTTCGGTACCACAAACAGCGTGGAATAATACCCCTTTCCCTGTTGTAGGAGGGGTACCTTGATTATCACCTGCTGGGAATACAGCTTGTGAATGGCTTCCAATACCGCCTCCCTGTCGGGGGGAGACGTTGGTAAAACAGACTTCAGGAACCGGCGAGGGGGAGACGTCTCGAATTCCAATTTGTACCCCTGAGATACTACCTGCAGGATCCAGGAGTCCACTTGCGAGTGAGCCCACTGCGCGCTGAAATTCTTGAGACGAGCCCCCACCGTGCCCGAGTCGGCTTGTAAGGCCCCAGCGTCATGCTGAGGACTTGGCAGAAGCGGGGGAGGGCTTCTGTTCGTGGGAAGAGGCTGTCTGCTGCAGTCTTTTTCCCCTTCCTCTGCCCCGGGGCAGATATGAGTGGCCTTTTGCCGGCTTGCCCTTATGGGGACGAAAGGACTGAGCCTGAAAAGACGGTATCTTTTTCTGCTGAGAGGTGACCTGGGGTAAAAAGGTGGATTTCCCAGCCGTTGCCGTGGCCACCAGGTCCGATAGACCGACCCCAAATAACTCCTCCCCTTTATACGGCAATACTTCCATATGCCGTTTGGAATCCGCATCACCTGACCACTGTCGCGTCCATAACCCTCTTCTGGCAGAAATGGACAGCGCACTTACTCTTGATGCCAGAGTGCAAATATCCCTCTGTGCATCTCGCATATATAGAAATGCATCCTTTAAATGCTCTATAGTCAATAATATATTGTCCCTGTCCAGGGTATCAATATTTTCAGTCAGGGAATCCGACCAAGCCACCCCAGCACTGCACATCCAGGCTGAGGCGATTGCTGGTCGCAGTATAATACCAGTATGTGTGTATATACTTTTTAGGATATTTTCCAGCTTCCTATCAGCTGGTTCCTTGAGGGCGGCCGTATCAGGAGACGGTAACGCCACTTGTTTTGATAAGCGTGTGAGCGCCTTATCTACCCTAGGGGGTGTTTCCCAACGCGCCCTAACCTCTGGCGGGAAAGGGTATAATGCCAATAATTTTTTAGAAATTAGCAGTTTTTTATCGGGGGAAACCCACGCTTCATCACACACCTCATTTAATTCATCTGATTCAGGAAAAACTACGGGTAGTTTTTTCACACCCCACATAATACCCTTTTTTGTGGTACTTGTAGTATCAGAAATGTTCAAAACCTCCTTCATTGCCGTGATCATGTAACGTGTGGCCCTACTGGAAAATACGTTTGTTTCCTCACCGTCGACACTGGAGTCAGTGTCCGTGTCAGTGTCTGTATCGACCTGAGGTAACGGGCGTTTTAGAGCCCCTGACGGTGTTTTAGACGCCTGTACAGGTATTAACTGATTTGTCGGCTGTCTCATGTCGTCAACAGTCTTTAGTAAAGTGCTGACACTATCACGTAATTCTTTCCATAAGACCATCCAGTCAGGTGTCGACTCCCTAGGGGGTGACATCACTAACACAGGCAATTGCTCCGCCTCCACACCATTTTCCTCCTCATACATGTCGACACAACGTACCGACACACAGCACACACACAGGGAATGCTCTGACAGAGGACAGGACCCCACTAGCCCTTTGGGGAGACAGAGGGAGAGTTTGCCAGCACACACCAGAGCGCTATATATATATATATATATATATATATATATATATATATATATATATATATATAGGGATAACCTTATATTAGTGTTTTTCCCTGATATAGCTGCTGTATATATTTATCTGCCAATTAGTGCCCCCCCTCTCTTGTTTTACCCTGTTTCTGTAGTTCAGGACTGCAGGGGAGAGTCAGGGAGCCTTCCTCCAACGGAGCTGTGAGGAAAAAATGGCGCCAGTGTGCTGAGGAGATAGGCCGCCGAGAAGGGGGCGGAGCCTTTCTCCCGCTTTTTTATGGAAAAATTGGCAGGGGTTAAATGCATCCATATAGCCCAGGAGCTATATGTGATGTATTTTTTGCCAAAAAAGGTGTTTTTATTGCGTCTCAGGGCGCCCCCCCCCCCAGCGCCCTGCACCCTCAGTGACCGGAGTGTGAAGTGTGCTGAGTGCAATGGCGCACAGCTGCGGTGCTGTGCGCTACCTTATTGAAGACAGGACGTCTTCTGCCGCCGATTTTTCCGGACCTCTTCTGCTCTTCTGGCTCTGTAAGGGGGACGGCGGCGCGGCTCTGGGACCCATCCATGGCTGGGCCTGTGATCGTCCCTCTGGAGCTAATGTCCAGTAGCCTAAGAAGCCCAATCCACTCTGCACGCAGGTGAGTTCGCTTCTTCTCCCCTTAGGCCCTCGATGCAGTGAGCCTGTTGCCAGCAGGTCTCACTGAAAATAAAAAACCTAAAACTAAACTTTTTTCTAAGCAGCTCAGGAGAGCCCCTAGTGTGCACCCTTCTCGTTCGGGCACAAAAATCTAACTGAGGCTTGGAGGAGGGTCATGGGGGGAGGAGCCAGTGCACACCAGGTAGTCCTAAAGCTTTTACTTTTGTGCCCAGTTTCCTGCGGAGCCGCTGTTCCCCATGGTCCTTTCGGAGTCCCCAGCATCCACTAGGACGTTAGAGAAATTACCCGCCCTGACTTCCAGTCACTACCCACACCTGGGAAATTAGGTGTTTCAGGAGGTGGAGGGGTAGTGTCTGCCATGCATCGCAGCTATGGGTATTGCAGAGGGGGCGTGTTTGCTACATGTGAAGGGGCATGGAGGCCAGCTGCGGCAATGCATTACAACACAGCATTCAATAAGAATCTCACCGATTCCTATTGGATGCTGGTCGGGCCAACGCGATCGACTGGTCACATGTCCGCGGTCGACTGTTTGGCCATCTCTGCCTTTATGCATACATTCCAGCATAAAAGTGAAATAAGTGAAAGTTTTAAAAATAATGCCGCAGATAACAGGAAAATGTAATACTGGGGCCAAGTAACATCAGAATCCAAACAGTACAATAGCATATCCCTCCTCAGCCCAGCAGTCTCTGATCTCTCCCTGCCCCGAAGTACCACACACCTGCACTCTCTGCTGCTAGCGCTGGCCTGACACCTGTAGGTAGGAAGAAAGTGTTGCAAAGGAGGGAGGGGTAGGGGGAAATTGTCCTGATCGATCCCAAGAAACAATTCCCTCCTACCTAAAGGTGTCAGGCCAGCCCTAATAGCAGAGCGTGGATGTGCAGCACATCAGGACAGGGGTAGAGCAGAGACTGGGCTGGGGAGGGAGGAGGGAGGCTGCAGTCGCTACTCTCTCCCTTCTCTGATGCACCACACAGCGCACACCTGCTTTAGGCAGAAGGGGTTCATGGGGGTACTAGACTCTACCCATTGCTTGGGCTTGTGCACACCACCACTGGTCGCAAGATCACTGGTAACGTGTAGCACGGTCCAATGGTTTCAGTCAGATGGACAATTACGTGTGTGGAGAAAACTGCACAAAACAATAGACACTGCATGCCAGCAAGGTAAAATGGGACAGTCTAGGGCACAAAGGCTCTCTTATGGAGTGGCATATTTTCAGGTGGCATGAATTAGGATCCCTGATATATCTGCAGACTTCACTAACCAGCGTATACTACATAACCATCCTTGCAAATCATTTGCACCTGTTCATGTCATGCATTCACTCACTCACTCAGACAAGAGTGGGCTCTTCAGAACAACAATGCAACACCGCCCAGGTCTTTAGCCACCAGATTATGGCTTGAAGGAGCATTCCTCTTCTGAGTTTGGCATAATAAATTGGCCCCCTCATTCGCTGGATTTGAACCCAATAGAACACATGTGGGAAAAAGTTTAATGTGCCATCAATGGCAGGCTTCCAAAACCAGTGAAGATTAGGGAATCGTGGACAATTATTAAAGAGTCATGGTGTACACCATCTACACAGTACCTAAGAGAGCTTGTGGAATCCATGGCCCATTGTGTTGCTGCTGTAATCCGGTTGAAAAGTGGACCTACACATTACTAGCTAGGCATCTCAGTTTTCCAAGCAAGTGAATGTCCTAGATAAGAGGTTCACAAACTCGGTCCTCGGGGGCACACACAGTGCATGTTTTGCAGGTAACCCAGCAGGTGCACAGGTGTATTAATTACTCACTGACACATTTTAAAAGGTCCACATGTGGAGCTAATTATGTCACTTGTGATTCTGTGAGGAGACCTGCAAAACATGCACTGTGTGGGGTCCTGAGGACCGAGTTTGAGAACCTGTGTTCTAGATAGATTATAATGGATACTTATTCTGGGGAGAATGGTCAGGTGCGGTACCTGTACAACTATTAAGTAAATCTAGGCAGTTTCTAGACCTAAAAACCTGAATAACAAAATGCATCAATGTTTTTAATGTCCGTGTGGCACCTTGCATTAAGTGCCAGTTGCCGACATGCAGGAGCAGTTGCCAGTAGCTGCCCACTGTTGTTCCTATATGCCTGTGATACATTGGGAGGTGCTAGTCTTTTATGTTACATCTTATCGCCAGTATGAGAAGTGATGGCAGGCCTAAGGCCGTGTGTGTGTGTGTGTGTATATATATATATATATATAATGTCCCAGATGTCCGGCACTCCTAGTGGGGTCTGGTGTAGCTTGCTGCGGTGCCAACCGTGAGCTTGCACGCTCTGAACATGTGAAATTGGTATCAGCGTCACTCAGCTGTCTTGTATAACGGTTTAAAAGATGCCTTTATTTACACCTACGTTTCGGGCATACACCCGTCGTCAGGGCAGGACTCACAAACACTAAACAAGTAAGATACAAAATATATACACTCAAAACAACACAGAATTAAAACATAAGTGTGCTCACCTGTTCAGCGGTGCTCGGCTTCACCAGGTCCACGCGTCTGTGAAAGCCGTCGCGGGACTCTGACGTCACCCCACCCCGCCGAGCAGGCCAGCCCCTGGATACACAGTTGCTACAACAAATGATCACGTTAAAAACGGATCACAATCCTAGGCATGGTTACATCCATCTGCTGCATTCTACTCATTTCTTAAACAACATAGTACAGATCCTTCATGTAGTTATGTCCCATACAGTGCTGCATAGTGCGGATATCATTAGGATATTAGGTTTATACACATTTACTACATATTGGATCTGTAACCACCAGTAATATAGTAACTGAAATAAAAGCTGTATATAGAGCTAAAGCTATAAATAACATTGAAGCCCCAATGTTTCGTTTAAGCCCCTAGGGGCTATGGTATCCAAGGTGAAAATCCACTGACTCTCACGTTTCAGTAGCATTTTGGCCCTATCTCCTCCACGCCTTGGGGCCGGTACATGGTCTATTATAATAGATCTCAATGAGGCTACGCTGTGTTTAAGCTTCAGGCAGTGTCGTGCGACCGGTTGGTCACTACGACCTGATTCCAACGCTTGCCTAATGGACATCCTATGCATGGCCATCCGTTCACGGAACTGGCGCTGGGTTTTCCCCACATAGGATAGTCCACAAGGACATGTCAACATATAAACTATATATGTTGTAGTACATGTGACAGGGAATTTAATCTGAAATTTTTTGCCAGTATGTGGATGATTAAATGTGCTATTGGCTATCAGTGAGCTGCACGTTGTGCAGCCCAAGCACTTAAAACATCCTGGCTTGCGTGTCAAAAAGTGAGCTGGGCGCTCGTTATCCATGCCTGTAATATCTAACTTGACGATTTTATCTTTCAAATTTTTGTTACGCATGTAACTGGGCATTAAACGAGTGTTTTTAAATCTAGGGAGATCCTTATCTGAATTAATCATAGGCCACCACTGCTTAGCCTTCCTAGTAAGTTCACTACTATAGGTGGTGTACCTATTAACCCATGGAATAACAGTGTTTGACAATTCTTTTTTAACTTTAGGAATTAATAAGGCTTCCCGTGACAATCCCATCACTTTTTGTTTGTGCTTGGCTAGTTCCCTCTTGTCATAACCCCGTTCATAAAATCTTTGTATCATCTGATCCAAAGCTGGTTCCACTTGTGACGGGTCTGACGTTATGCGTTTTACTCTCAATAGTTGGGAATAAGGTAAGCTTTTGCGTAAGGGTAGCGGGTGGAAGCTTTCATTACGTAACAAATTGTTTCTATCAGTACTTTTTCTGTATAAACTAGTCTGTATTTGCTGATTGCTTAGCTGAATATTCACATCTAGGTATTGTATATTATCCTTACTGATGTTAAATGTAAGTTTAGCCGGACTGGAGGAGGCATTGTGGGATTCTAATAGGTGAATTAGTTCTGACTCTGTGCCTACCCAAATGATCAGGAGGTCATCAATGAACCTCCGATATAGCAGGACTTTCGGATTAATTACGCCTTCTATATTAAACAGGTGTTTTTCTACCACGTACATAAAGGCGTTAGCGTACGATGGGGCCACTGAGGACCCCATCGCACACCCAGAGCATTGCAAGTAATACTGGCCATTGTGGAGAAAGTAATTTCTGGTAAGGATTAGTGTCAACAATGAGTGACGCCGATACCAATTTCACACACACATATATATATATATATATATATATATATATATATATATATATATATATATATATATATATATATATATATATATATATATATATATATATACACACACACACACACACACACACACAACTAGCTGTCATGTCCGGCATTGCCTGGGAATTTCATTTGTGTTTTTAGATTATTGATTTTACTCTGCTATCACCCACACAGAGCTCAGTGTCTCGCTATCATATTACTGTTTCTCAAGTTGAGGAGGTGAGGCGTCGGAGGCGACAACAGTGGTCTTATGTTATGGACAGGTCAATTTGGCACACGGAGCAGAGACGGATGTAGTTGGGTTAGGCACAGAACGGATATAGGGTAATGGTCAGTATAAGATGGTGTGAGAGATGGCAGGGCAGTATGGTACACAGATGGGTCATGGGTTTGTATGCCACAGGGCTGGTCAATATAGCATGGTGTATTGACAGGAAGATACACACTGGTTAATATACTGCCAACCCAGATGGATGTCCTGACACGTTGGGCAGCTGATTGGTAAGTGTGTATACATATCTGGATAGGCCGCTCCGTCTGCGCGATGGCGGGTCCGCCGATATGTTGGTCAGGTGTGCTGTGCATTTTAGGTCCCATATGCATGCCAATACAATTCGTTTTTTATGCTATACTGTAAAATACAGTAGAGCCTACACCATAATCTGAGTTTCTCAAAACAGTAGAGGCAGCAATATCAGGAGCTTTATTATTGCCAGCAAATATTTATTTAACCTCAACATTTGTTTGATGTCTAGTCCCAGAGACACCACATTCAGCAGCACTGAAATGTAAAAACCAACATACACGAGACTTACATAACATAGTATTATGTTGATCCTAAAACATCAGCTTGACCTATTTTCCTCATCTCCCCTCTAGGACATAAAACATTAACAATGTGTCCATTAGTTTAGAAACGTTAGTCAGGAGTTTGACTAACATGTGACATTTTCATTCTTAGATTTTTGTTCAAAACAAAAACATAAATGTAACCCGTTTTGATCAGTAGAGCAAATTCAATGGAGTTCTTTCAGTTATTGTAGGAAAAGTTGATTAACTCACAGACCTACAGTATTCAAGGCTATAAGAAATCATGTAGAAACTGGAGATCGGTACACCCCATCATAGTTGTACACTGCTGAACAGTGCCACTTCTGTCAGAGAATAATAAAGATTTGTTAAACTAATAGGAGGAACTTAGTCTTATGAAGCCTCCTTTATATTCAACACATATACAGTACAGCAAGATAATAGCAGTGAGCCTGTCGCCTGTGCAATGTCATGTCTCACACACAGAGTATTATTGTGGGCATGAAATTAGAGGAAGGCAGTAAGCAACTGTGACTGTCTGCCAGTGTTTAGCAATGTGAATGAATAACAACCTTTCAAAATGCTTATTTTACATTTTTATACAAAATAGCTAAATAAAACAAAAAGCTATTTACCTAAAAATACCCATTTAATGCCTTACTTTAAAATCACAAGAGGAGATACAATAACAGCTTGCTGGATTAAATCAAGAGACAAAAGTATTATGGAGGAGATTCACTGGACTATAACTTCTACTACATTAGGAAACATCAGAAGTTATTTTGCTTATACTCAACTATATAGAAGTTTTTAATGCTTGTTTATGCTTTATTAATTAATGCTTGTAAAAAAAAAAAAAAAAAAAAACATTCACTATAATGGGCATATGACTTTAACTAGAATAATCTGACCTCAAGTTAAAGTCAATGAGCAGTATCCCCTGCATGAACAACATGAGGGCTCATAGGGTTTACATTTACATTTTTTTTCTTTTCTTTTTACTTTTAATGCAGGAATAACGGAAGATGTAACCCACTCCTACACTAGACACTATACCCCAAATCTGTCTGAAAAACATAATGAGGCTGATGTGTCACGCTGTGACGTGCTGTCAGGGAAGGCCGAGTATATCCTGTCATACTCCAGAGTTCTGACTATAAAAATGATTCGGGTAAAGGTGGCTACACACTGGACAATATATCGGCCATTCTCTTGAACGGCCGATATATCGCGGGTCCGTGGGCCAGTGTTTACGGCCGATACATCTGTGAACTCCTTCGTTCACAGACGTATTGCATCGGCCCCGCAGCACAGCCGACGGGCAATATATCTACCGATATATTGGCACGTCGCTGTGTATACAGCACATGCTGCGACAACCGCCGGTGACTGACAGCTGAACTGGGCAGGCGTGTGTACACGCCCGCCCAGTTCAGTTACGTCAGTCCCCAACGGATCAGGCATTGTGTATGCTCAACACACTGCCCGATCCGTCCATAGATATATCTGCCGATCAATTTATCGGCAGTTATATCTACCAGTGTGTACCCACCTTTATACAAAGAAGATATTTAGAACTTATAATATCTTTATATTGTTCTAATCATTTGTGTGTGTGTAAATCTGACTGTGATATTATCCACTGTCTTCACCTCACTGGTATCAAGCAGTGAAAAGAGTGGGGAAGTGGACCAGAGCAGGATTGGCCAATAGCAACCAGTCAGCATTGAGGTAGCATTTATCAAGTATACTCTATAAAATAAGTAGTAGCTGACTAGTTGCTATGGGCAACTTCTCAATTCGTTTCACTGCTTGATACATCAACCCCACACACATTATAATAAATATATATATTTATTAAGGGTTGTGTCTAATGGGTGCATTGAACACTGCGTCTTTTTCAGCTGGGAATGCACTCACATTAATAGTGCATAAATCTCTCCTTACTGACACAAGTGAAGTTAATGAGTATACATACAATGTGTTCTGTGCATAGGTGCACCCATGTGACATTGGCGGAATGTTCCCCCTACATGTCAATGTGCCAGTACTGATGGAGAGAAATCTGGGTTTAATTGTCTAAAATGCTGCATGCCTAGGAATACTAAAAAGTGTCTTGCCAAGAGGCAGATGACACGTTTTGCAGTGTGTGTAAGAGTCAGTCAGGGCTTCCCATACTTGCTTCAACAGCTGCAGTCATACAGAGACCTTCTCAGTGTTGGACTTTGAAATAAATCCACAAAGCAGCACCATAAAAGCTTTGCTGAGATCTCAAACAATAAGTGGAAGTTTTGCTGATGAATCCTCACTATAGTTATCCATTTCAACACACATTCAGTATATGGATACTGTGTTGTGTATTACGACCACCCTGACGTAACATTATATAAGGAACACACATATAGTTGTTATCTATAATATGCTCCTTTAAAGTACAACTGTTTATAACACAATTCAACAATAAGTAATTCAGGATGCGAGACCCTCACTAACCATATGCAGAGCACATTTTTTGGGATAGTCGCATATTACTGAATCAAGGCCAACATTTAATTTAGAGTTTTTATTAGGACAGAGGTTCCCAAACGCGGTCCTCAAGGCACCCCAACAGTCCAGGTTTTAGGTATATCCATGGCTCAGCATAGATGGTTAAATCAAATTGACTGAGGTACTAATTAAGTCACCTGTGGCCAAGCATGGATACATTTAAAACCTGGACCGTTGGGGTGCCTTGAGGACCGCGTTTGGGAACCTCTGTATTAAGGTGATGTATAAGTGAGAGCAGCTATATTGCAGAGCATGAGGACGGGCTGCCTGCGCTCAGGATAGGTGTTTGGTATCTGCTTTGTGTAATCCTGATAAGCACCATGTTCCCATGTGCTAGCAGCCCTTGCTGATGAGGAGGTCAGTGCCTGGGGGACAGACTGAAATCCCTCCTATTTCCTCTCCTCGTCCAAATAGAGGCATAAACATAAAAAGCATAATAAACAATGAAAGCCTGCATCCAGAAGTTAGCAAATGCGGTTCTATACAATATACACAAAAATATACCTTGAGAAACTCAGAGAATGTACTACTGTAAGACAACATACAACAGGATCCGTCCACACAAAGAAATAACCAGCAAAAAGCCACAAGAAATCTGGATAGTGTTTTGTGCCCAAATTTAAAGAAATAGTAAGTACTCAACACAGAAGCACAAGTAACTGGGCAAAGTATCCAAGCACATGAAATGCCAGGAACAAAACAGAAAGTTACCATGGCACACACAACAAAAACGCACAAAGATTCGTTTTAACAGATCAAAGAAACAATTACAGAGAACAATAGGAAGACCATAAGGCAGCATTAACTCTTAAACTGCTATCAGCACATGCAGCAGGCTGGAGATGGCTAATCACACAATTAGGTCTTAATGGGATTGCGTGTGGCTGTCACTAGCAGCTCAGACTTTGAACACAGCCTTCAGCATGACAATTGTCAAATGTGATCTCTGCTACTCAGAACAACAATAGGGGGGAGCACAAACAAGAGCCTGTACATTTGATCTACAGTCTAACAGACACCTTTTGTGTTTTAATAACATTTCAGACTGCCAGGCAGTGTTAATATATTAATGGAAATTATAATTAAAACATTTTATATGAGCAATGGTTTTCCTGGGACTTTCTTAAAGGGACAAATGGGAATGTGAAAACAAAAGCAAAACAGCACTGGATGCAGCTCAGGAGGAGGAATGGCTGCTCTGATCAGCTAACATCCAGTAACTGGTTACTTCCTTTACATGAGTCACAGTCACTATTTAGCAATTTGGGGGCTAGAAATCTCATGCAGGCTACAGCACAAGATAAGATGTGTACGTGCTCAGATATACTACGTATAATGTCAAGAGCAGGCGTGCAGTGCTAGGTACAGTGCCTGCCTGCAGAACTACTTACCACTGCTGTTATTATTGGGCTAGAAAACTGTAAAGTACATGAACTGTTCCTGAACCTTGATGTGTGAACAAGTAGTGTATATGTAAATATAGTGTAGGACAAGGCCTTTGTATATGGAGTCCAGACTGTTACTGATTGACTGAGTGAGTGTAGAGCAGGTACACAGGACACTTAGCACCATGGTGTTTGTATACTACTTACAACACTGACCAAAATACAGTACTCTGCAAGGACAATAATGCAGAATATGGACCTAGCAATGTGTTAACCTACCCAGCGTAATCCACTGTCTATAGGTACTCACACTACTCAGATAATACTACAAGTAGCCCTGAGCAGTGTGACACATCAGAGGCATAGGTAACCAGCTCCCCCTATGTAAGGAAGCCGTGCTGAGCTGAATGAATGGCTTCACCCATCTTTCAGGTAACTTTGGGGTGACTTCTAGTTGCTATACATGCCACTCATGCCCCCAGGAGGGGAGAGCTGCGCGCACCCGGAGCAGGGAGTGATGCGGGCACGCCGGCCACATAACGGGGCACAGCTGCCGCTTCCCATTGTCTGACAATGATCCCTGTGTGCTGGCTGGGGGCTGTCACTGGCGGCGCCGGGGTCTCTGGGGCACGTACCTGGGGTGAAACTGCTGAATCCGGATCCGTAATCGGAGAGCATCCTCCCCCACATACCTGCGGGGGGCGGCACAGCGGCACTGGGGGCAGTAAGAGATACGTGTCGCCGGCGAGAAAGTGATTGCCAAGTACAGATGCGGGCTCCGGCCGGCCTGTGTGTAGCCGAGACACCGATCACTCCTGTAAGCCGGCCTCAGGCTCCCATACTCCGGATCGACCGTGTAATACCACGTCGGCAGTCATCTCCTCTGCCTCCTGTGCGCTGTGTGTGGGGCTGGGGGTCTCCGGGGGCTCAGGGCCGGGATGCTGTGCAGCTCACTCCTGCTGCCTGGATAGAAGATTGCATGCGCGGAGGGGAGGCGGGGGGAGAGCCGGGGAGGAGGATGGGCGGGGGCAGAAAGCAGAGCGCTGGCACACTCCGACTCCTCCGCCACTGACTCAGACTGCATAGTACTGCTGCTGCACTCAGTGGCTGCCACTCACCAGTCCGGACTCCGGCGGCGGCACACAGTCACCTGGCATGGCGCTGCTGCCCCCGGGTAGGTACCCACTGCAGGCCTGGCACACGGCGCGCTGCTGCAGCTCTCCTCGTGCACACTCCCGTCCTAACTCACCATCTGTTACTATGATTGTTTGTGTGGTTTTACTGGAGTATTTACAGTATTTTAAGGGAAACTTTAAAAACAGAGAATGTAGATCCCTGCTTACTACAGCAGCATTGCTTTTGGGTATGGGTCGTTGGGTCGACTCAACTTAGGTCGACAGTCATTAGGCTGACCACTGAAGGTCGACATGGGAATTAGGTCGACATGTAGGTCGACAGGTGAAAAGGTCGACATGAGTTTTTGCACTGTTTTTGGTGTCGTTTTCTTTGTAAAGTGACGGGGAACCCCAATTAGTGCACCTCGCCATGCTTCGGGCAAGGTGCCTTGCTCCGCTACCACTTCGCTCGGCACAGGTTACCGTCCCAATTGTAGTCCACGTGGATCGTCAAGTATGGATAAATCTCCCCCCCCCCAATTTTTTTTTTTAAACGCATGTTGACTTTTTGACCTGTCGACCTAGTACATGTCGACCCATTAACCATGCAAACCTAAAGCATGTCGACCTTCAGTGGTCAAACTAATGACTGTCGGCCTAAGCTGTGTCGACCTAACGACCGCATCCCTTGCTTTCTGATCTCCCAGTTCATGAAACATTCCTTGTTTCATCTAAAGTACTGAGGGCGGGATGTACTATAACTGGTCGCCGTCCCTTGCCGCCTACCGCAGTGATGCTAATCGCATATGTACTAACATATGCAATTAACATCGCAATGCGGTATAGGAGGCCCCCGCAATGATGTCTGCGGGGGTCTCCGTCACCTCCTAGACCCGGGAGGAGACGTGTGCAGGGCGTCCCCGGGCTCCTCCTCCTCCCCCCTGCAGCCGGAAGGAGACAAGGCTGTGCTGCGGGGGAAAAGGAGGAGGTGGGCCGCACCAACAGCAGCTTACTGGACACACAGGTATGCCAGGGGGTGGAAGCTCGTAGTAAGCAGCGTGGGGTGGCAGCGGGATGCGGCGGTAAGAAGCCCATAAGCTTCTATAGGGTATCGCCATAAAAAGATGGCGATACCCTAAGGGGCGAAAACGCGGCGGCCGGGGGTTAGTACATATGAAAATGCGGTAAAATGGGGGTTTTACCACATTTTCCCTTTAGGACATCCCGTCCTGATTGTTGAAGCTTAGTAATGGGCTGATGTACTAATTCTTGGAGGGTGATAAAGTGGGGTGTGGGTTGATAGCAGTATCTAGTTAGACAGTCAATAGATAGACACCATATGTTACACAGACATTAGGTCGACAGCGTCAAAATGTCAACATGAAAAGTGTTGACAGGGTCAAAAGGTCGACAACAACAAAAAAGAGACACCATGCTTTTTGCATTTTTGTGGTTTGTGTGGATAGTTTTGTCATCTGGGACCCCCAATTGTAGAAAGGCATACCCTCGCGGGTCTCGCTGCGCTAGCCACAAGGTTTATATCCAACTCTATGCTGACATGGATAGAGAAGGTATGAAATAGTCCAAAAACATATAAAATAATATAAAAAATGTCTATCTTTTTCATGTCGACCTTTTGACCCTGTCGACCTAATGTCTGTCTAAGGGTGTGTACATACGGTGAGATATTTTCTTTCGATTTTGACTATATAGTCAAAATCACAAGAAAAGTTAATGCAGATCGCAAGGTGAAAGTCACCTTGCGATTCCGATTCGATCCCGATGCGCGGTCCCGCCAGGTCGGCATCGCAAGAAAGGATAGACTGTGCAGGCAAGTCAATCCTTGCTAGATCGGTGTAGTATCTAGTTCATCTCACACGTCAATGACATCTCACATAAGCCAAAATCGTAAGCACACATAGTCCATATCTCAAGAAAAGTTAGTCAAAATCTGTGCTATCTGGGTTCTTGGGAGTTCACAGGAAATCGCAAGTGAAAATCGGGCATAGCAAGGATCTCACCGTGTGTACACACCCTAACATATGGTGTCTATCTATTGACTGTCTAACTAGACACTGTCTATCTATCAACCGGATACCGATAATGTGAATGGCGGCAAAGTACTAGCATCATCTCAGTCGCCCGTAAGCAAGATACATGTTGGTTCCCACACCCGCCCAGATTGATAGCTACAGGGGTGGATTGGGAGCTAAAAGTGGCCCTGGAATAATTTATAGAAGTGGCCTCACCAGTGGGTCTATTCATGTAAGAATGAGGTGTTCAGCTGTAACTTTTCACCACACATTGCATTCTTATTTCTGGAATTTTTTTCATGTTTTTTTCCACAATTAATTAACACTTACCTGTTCCCTGATGCGATCTGGTATCCTGCTGTTACACTATCCCGAATTCTCTGTTCTCTTCTCTTCATATTGCGGCTGTTTTTTTCCTGCGCTTGCGCCACATGTTCTCTGCCTCCTGGTGTGAGATGGGGGGGGGGGGGGGGGGTTGTAGGGTTGTACGCAAAGCAAGAAGACGGCCATGGTGGGTAGCTGTGACACTATATATGCTAATTGGGTCAAGTCACTATACAGCGATGGCAGAGCGGGCATCAGGAGGTGGGAGAAGAGAGTGGGGCACTGTGGCTGCAGGAGACCCAGCAGATACATATTCATATGCCCTGGGCTCCTCTGATTGACTGCTCAGGGCGGGGAGAAGATAGGGAGACAGCCGTCTTCACTGCTCTTCTTCTCTAACAAGCCTCCATTTGCCAGCCTGAGATGGTGAATGGATTTTGCGAAGGGAAAAGCAAAGCCAGGATTTCCGTCACTACATGAATTGCACTCACCATACAAAAGTTTGTAAGTTTCAGGCATGGAGCGGGGGCGCCGTTAGGAACTTCTACATAGTAACCTGCCCTGTGAATTGCGGTAAGCAGAGAAAAGTCCTGTTAAAAGCAAAACAGGGCTTTTCTCAGCTCCATAAATAGACCCCCAAATCATCTATAGGCAGAACCAAGACCAAAGTAGGACGGATTAGTACATCATTACATCTTTGAGGAAGCTGAGTGACAGAACATAGCAGGAATGGTATAAAGAAATTTAGAATGACAAAGTTGTGTGCACATACTAACTTAAGGCAACCACCCTATGAGTGAGAACATTCAAACGTTATGTCTGTCTGATCCATCACTGTTCCTCCTCCCCGCTCTCCTGGTCCTCAGTACCTTCCTGCATTTATCTTGTGTGGGGCTGACTCACCATGTTCCCAAATAGCTCCATGGTCTCCCTGCTGGCTCTGTTCTCCAGCTCCCCACTGGGGCTTCGGGGTGATCCCCTCTACCCGCTGCCAGCACTGTGATTCTGCTCCTCAGTCAGGGTTACAGTCACGCCCCGAGCAGTCACTACAGCACTAACTAGTCCAGGCCATGGAGTGGGAGTGCAGTTGATGCTAAATGCACTCTGCACGGCCCCCATGTCACAGGTCAGTACGTGGAGCTGGAGACAATGGAAGAGAGGTGCCCCCTTCACTGCAGGAGCCCGGCGGCAGCGGACTCGGTTGTCTCCTGCAGTTCTGCCTCTGAGCACCAGCCTATCAACTCCTAACTGCCATGTTACAGGCTGTGTTTGAAAAAAATAAGATTTTAAACCTACCGGTAAATCTTTTTCTCGTAGTCCGTAGAGGATGCTGGGACTCCGTAAGGACCATGGGGATAGACGGGCTCCGCAGGAGACATGGGCACTTTAAGAAAGACTTGACTCTGGGTGTGCACTGGCTCCTCCCTCTATGCCCCTCCTCCAGACCTCAGTTAGAGAAACTGTGCCCAGAGGAGACGGACAGTACAAGGAAAGGATTTTTGTAATCCAAGGGCAAGATTCATACCAGCCACACCAATCACACCGTATAACTTGTGATATACTACCCAGTTAACAGTATGAAAAAACAACATAGCATCAGTCCAAGACCGATGAAACTATAACATAACCCTTATGTAAGCAATAACTATATACAAGTCTTGCAGAAGTAGTCCGCACTTGGGACGGGCGCCCAGCATCGTCTACGGACTACGAGAAAAAGATTTACCGGTAGGTTTAAAATCTTATTTCTCTAACGTCCTAGTGGATGCTGGGAACTCCGTAAGGACCATGGGGGACAGCGGGCTCCGAAGGAGGCTGGGCACTCTAGAAAGATCTTAGACTACCTGGTGTGCACTGGCTCCTCCCACCATGACCCTCCTCCAAGCCCCAGTTAGATTTCGTGCCCGGCCGAGGTTGGATGCACACTAGGGGCTCTCCTGAGCTCTTAGAAAGTTATAGTCTTAGAATTTGTTATTTTCAGTGAGACCTGCTGGCAACAGGCTCACTGCAGCGAGGGACTAAGGGGAGAAGAAGCGAACTCGCCTGCTTGCAGCCGGATTGGGCTTCTTAGGCTACTGGACACCATTAGCTCCAGAGGGATCGACCGCAGGCCCAGCCTTGATGTTCGGTCCCGGAGCCGCGCCGCCGTCCCCCTTACAGAGCCAGAAGCAAGAAGATGGTCCGGAAAATCGGCGGCATGAAGACTCTGTCTTCACCAAGGTAGCGCACAGCACTGCAGCTGTGCGCCATTGCTCCTCTCACACACTTCACACTCCGGTCACTGAGGGTGCAGGGCGCTGGGGGGGGGCGCCCTGAGGCAGCCATAAAAACACCTTGGCTGGCTAAAATACCTCAATATATGGCCCCAGGGGCTATATATGAGGTAAATACCCCTGCCAGAATTCCATAAAAAACGGGAGAATAGGCCGCGAAAAAGGGGCGGAGCCTATCTCCTCAGCACACTGGCGCCATTTTTCCCTCACAGCTCGGCTGGAGGGAAGCTCCCTGGCTCTTCCCTGCAATTCTACAGTACAGTAAGAGGGAAAAGAGAGGGGGGGGGCATTAAAATTGGCACTGTATACAGTATATTATATAAAAGCTATTAGGGACATAACTCAGTTAGTCCCTGTATATATATAGCGCTCTGGTGTGTGCTGGCATACTCTTACTCTGTCCCCCCAAAGGGCTTTTGTGGGTCCTGTCCTCGTTTAGAGCATTCCCTGTGTGTCTGCGGTGTGTCGGTACGGCTGTGTCGACATGTTGAATGAGGAGGCTTATATGGTGACAGAACAGAGGCCGATATATGTGATGTCGCCCCCTGTGGGGCCGACACCAGAGTGGATGGATAGGTGAAAGGTATTAACCGACAGTGTCAACTCCTTACATAAAAGGGTGGATGACGTAACAGCTGTGGGACAGCCGGCTTCGCAGCCCGCGCCTGCCCAGGCGTCTCAAAGGCCATCAGAGGCTCAAAAACGCCCGCTCTCTCAGATGGCAGACACAGATGTCGACACGGAGTCTGACTCCAGTGTCGACAAGGTGGAGACATATACACAATCCACTAGGAACATCCGTGACGTGATCCCGGCAATAAAAAATGTGTTATACATTTCTGACTTTAACCCAAGCACCTCTAAAAATGGGTTTTAGGTTTGGGGAGAAAAAACAGGCAGTGTTTTGTTCCCCCATCAGATGAATAAATGAAGTGTGTGAAAGCGTGGGTTCCCCCGTTAAGAAACTGGTAATTTATAAAAAGTTACTGATGGCGTACCCTTTCCCGCCAGGTGGATAAGTTACGCTGGGAGATATCCCCTAGGGTGGATAAGGCGCTCACACGTTTGTCAAAAAAGGTGGCACTGCCGTCTTAGGATACGGCCACTTTAATAGGTACCTGTTGATAAAAAACAGGAGGCTATCCTGAAGTCTGTATTTACACACTCAGGTACTAGACTGAGACCTGCAGATAGTGCTGCTGCAGCGTGGTCGGTGACCCTGTCAAACAGGGATACTAGTTGGCAAACATAAAAACATATTAAAGACGTCATCTTATATATGGGGGATGCACAGAGGGATATTTTGCCGGCTGGCATCCAAAATAAATGTAATGTCCATTCTGTCAGGAGGGTATTAGAGACCTGTCACTGGACAGGTGATGCTGACTTAAAAAGCGCATAGAGAGCCTTATAAGGGTGAGGAATTATTTGGGGATGGTCTCTGGGACCTCGTATCCACAGCAACTGCTGGGAAGAAATAATTTTACCTCAGGTTTCCTCACAGACAAAGGTACAGTCCTTTCGGCTTCAGAAAAGCAAGCGGGTCAAATGGCGCTTCCTTTCTGTACAGAGACAAGGGTAGAGGGAAAAAAGCTGCACCAGTCAGCCTGTTCCCAGAATCAAGATTCTTCCCCCGCCTCCTGTGAGGCCACACCATGACGCGGGTGCTCCACAGGTGTAGCCAGGTACGGTGGGGGGCCGTCTCAAAAATTTCAGCAATTAGTGGGCTCGCTCACAGGTGGATCCCTGTTTCTTTCAAGTAGTATTTCAGGGGTACAAGCTGGAATTCGAGATGTCTCCCCCCAGCCGTTTCCTAAAATATGCCTTGCTGACAACTCCCTCAGGCAGGGAGGCTGTGCTAGAGGCAATTAATAAGCGGTATTCCCAGCAGGGTAATACTCAAGGTGCCCCTACTTCAACAAGGACGGGGTTACTATTCCACACGGGTTGGGGTACCGAAACCGCATGGTTCGGTGTGACCCATTTTATATTTAAAATCCTTGAACACAAAAATTCAAGTTCAAGATGGAATCGCTCAGGGCGGTTATTCCAAGCCTGGACGAGGGGGATTACATGGTATCCTGGGACATCAAGGATGCTTACCTGCATGTCCCCATTTACCATCCTCGCCAGGAGTACCTCAGATTTGTGGTACAGGATTACCATTACCAAGTCCAGACACTGCCGTTTGGACTGTACATGGCACCGAGGGTGTTTTATCAAGGTAATGGCCGAAATGTTGATACTCCTTCAAAAAAAGGGAGTTGTAATTATCCCGTACTTGGACAATCTCGTTATAAGGGCGAGGTCCAAGGAGCAGTTGGTAGTCGGGGTAGCACTATTTTGGAAAGTGCTACAACAGCATGGTTGGATTCTAAACAGTCCAAAGTCACAGCTGGTTCCTATGACACGTCTACTGTTCCTGGGGATGGTTCTGGACATAAACCAGAAATAGTGTTTCTCCCGGAGGAGAAAGCCAAGGAGTTGTCATCTCTAGTCAGAGACCTCCTGAAGCCAAAATAGGTAGCGGTGCATCATTGCACGCGAGTCCTGGGAAAAATGGTAGCTTCCTACGAAGCAATCCCATTAGGCAGGTTCCATACAAGAACTTTTCAGAGGGACCTGTTGGACAAGTGGTCCGGATCGCATCTTCCGATGCATAGGCTGATAACCCTGTCTCCAAGGACCAGGGTATCTCTACTGTGGTGGCTGCAGAGTGCCCATCTTCAAGAGGGCCGCAGGTTCGGCATACAGGACTATGTCCTAGTGACCATGGATTCCAGCCTTTGAGGCTGGGAGGCAGTCACACAGGGAAGAAATTTCCAGGGACTTTGGTCAAGTCAGGTTATTTCCCTACACATAAATATTCTGGACCTGAGGGCCATTTACAATGCCCTGAGGCCGGCAAGGCCTCTGCTTCAAAACCAGCCGGTACTGATCCAATCAGACAACATCACGGCAGTCGCCCATGTAAACCAACAGGGCGGCACAAGAAGCAGGATGGCGATGGCAGAAGCCACAAGGATTCTCCGATAGGCGGAAAATCATGTGTTAGCACTGTCAGCAGTGTTCATTCCCGGAGTGGACAACTGGGAAGCAGATCTTCTCAACAGACACGACCTCCACCCGGGAGAATGGGGACTTCCTCCAGAAGTCTTCCAATAGGATTGTACACCATTGGGAAAGGCCACAGGTGGACATGATGGCGTCCCGCCTCAACAAAAAGCTATAAAAGATATTGCACCGGGTCAAAGGACCCTCAGGCGATAGCTATGGACGCTCTGGTAACACCGTGGGTGTACCAGTCGGTTTATGTGTTCTCCCCTCTGCCTCTCATACCAAAGGTACTGAGAATAATAAGAAGGCGAGGAGTAAGAACGATACTCGTGGATGGCCAAGAAGAGCTTGGTACCCAGAACTTCAAGAATTTATATGAGAGGACCCATGGCCTCTGCCACTCAGACAGGACCTGCGGCAGCAGGGGCCCTGTCTGTTCCAAGACTTACCGCGGCTGCGTTTGTCGGCATGGCGGTTGAACGCCGGATCCTGAAGGAAAAGGGCATTCCGGAGGAAGTCATTCCTACGCTTACTAAAGCCAGGAAAGAGGTTACAGCAACTCATTATCACCGCATATGGCGAAAATATGTTGCATGGTGTGAGGCCGAAAGGGCCCCAACAGAGGAATTTCAACTAGGTCGATTTCTGCATTTCCTGCAAGCAGGAGTGACTATGGGCCTTAAATTGGGTTCCATTAAGGTACAGATCTCGGCTCTGTCGATTTTCTTTCAAAAAGAACTAGCTTCAGTACCTGAAGTTCAGACATTTATAAAAGGAGTGCTGCAGAGTCAGCCCCCGTTTGTGCCTCCTGTGGCACCTTGGGATCTCAACGTGGTGTTGAGTTTCTTAAAATCACATTGGTTTGAACCACTAAAAACCGTGGATCTGAATTATCTCACGTGGAAGGTGGTTATGTTATTGGCCTTGGCTTCTGCCAGGCGAGTATCAAAGTTGGCGGCTTTGTCTTGTAAAAGCCCTTATTTGATTTTCCATATGGATAGGGCAGAATTGAGGACTCGTCCCCAGTTTCTCCCAAAGGTGGTGTCAGCGTTTCACCTGAACCAGCCTATTGTGGTGCCTAGGCTACTAGGGACTTGGAGGACTCCAAGTTGCTAGACGTTGTCAGGGCACTGAAAATATATGTTTCCAGAACGGCTAGAGTCAGAAAATCTGACTCGCTGTTTATCCTATATGCACCTAACAAGCTGGGTGCTCCTGCTTCTAAGCAGACTATTGCTCGTTGGATTTGTAGTACAATTCAGCTTGCACATACTGTGGCAGGCCTGCCACAGCCAAAATCTGTCAATGCCCATTCCACAAGGAAGGTGGGCTCATCTTGGGCGGCTGCCCGAGAGGTCTCGGCTTTACAACTTTGCCGAGCAGCTACTTGGTCAGGGGCAAACACGTTTGCAAAATTCTACAAATTTGATACCCTGGCTGAGGAGGACCAGGAGTTCTCTCATTCAGTGCTGCAGAGTCATCCGCACTCTCCCGCCCGTTTGGGAGTTTTGGTATAATCCCCATGGTCCTTACGGAGTTCCCAGCATCCACTAGGACGTTAGAGAAAATAAGAATTTACTCACCGGTAATTCTGTTTCTCGTAGTCCGTAGTGGATGCTGGGCGCCCATCCCAAGTGCGGTTTATCTGCAATACTTGTACATAGTTATTGTTAACTAAATCGGGTTATTGTTGAGCCATCTGTTGAGAGGCTCTATTGTTTCATACTGTTAACTGTGTTTCATATCACGAGTTGTACGGTGTGATTGGTGTGGCTGGTATGAGTCTTACCCGGGATTCAAAATCCTTCCTTATTGTGTACGCTCGTCCGGGCACGGTACCTGACTGAGGCTTGGAGGAGGGTCATGGTGGGAGGAGCCAGTGCACACCAGGTAGTCTAAGATCTTTCTAGAGTGCCCAGCCTCCTTCGGAGCCCGCTGTCCCCATGGTCCTTACGGAGTTCCCAGCATCCACTACGGACTACGAGAAACAGAATTACCGGTGAGTAAATTCTTATTTTTCTCTAACGTCCTAGAGGATGCTGGGACTCCGTAAGGACCATGGGGATTATACCAAAGCTCCCAAACGGGCGGGAGAGTGCGGATGACTCTGCAGCACCGATTGAGCAAACAGGAAGTCCTGCACAGCCAGGGTATCAAACTTATAAAACTTTGCAAATGTGTTTGACCCCGACCAAGTAGCAGCTCGACACAGCTGTAGTGCCGAGACCCCTCGGGCAGCCGCCCAACACGAGCCCACCTTCCTAGTGGAATGGGCCTTAACCGATTCTGGCAACGGCAATCCTGCCGTAGAATGCGCCTGCTGGATCGTGTTACAGGTCCAGCGAGCAATAGTCTGCTTTAAAGCAGGGCCGCCAACTTTGTTGGCTGCATACAGGACAAACAGTGCTTCTGTTTTTCTGATCCTAGCCGTTCTGGCCACGTAAATTTTCAAAGCCCTGACCACATCAAGGGACTCGGAATCCTCCAAGTCACGAGTAGCCACAGGCACGACAATAGGTTGGTTCATATGAAAGGATGAGACCACCTTAGGTAGGAATTGAGGACGGGTCCACAACTCCGCTCTATCCATATGGAAAACCAGATAGGGGCTTTTATGTGATAAAGCCGCCAATTCCGAAACTCGCCTAGCCGAAGCCAAGGCCAACAACATGACTACCTTCCAAGTGAGATATTTCAACTCCACTGTTTTCAGTGGTTCACACCAATGAGACTTAAGGAAACTTAACACCACGTTAAGGTCCCAAGGCGCCACCGGAGTTACAAAAGGAGACTGAATATGCAGTACTCCCATCACAAAAGTCTGTACTTCAGGTAAAGAGGTCAATTCCTTTTGAAAGAAAATGGATAAGGCCGAAATTCGAACTTTAATGCTGCCCAATTTTAGACCCAAATTCACTCCAGTTTGTAGGAAGTGAAGAAAATTGCCTAGATGGAATTCTTGGCCTCACACCAAGAAACATATTTTCGCCATATTCGGTGACAATGTTTAGACGTCACTGCCTTCCTAGCCTTTATTAGCGTAGGAATGACCTCATCCGGAATACCCTTTTCCACTAGGATCCGGCGTTCAACCGCCATGCCGTAAAACGCAGCCGCGGTAAGTCTTGGAACAGACAGGGACCTTGTTGTAACAGGTCCTGCCTTAGAGGAAGAGGCCACGGATCTTCTGTGAGCATTTCTTGCAGATCTGGATACCAGGTCCTTCATGGCCAATCTGGAACAATGAGAATTGTTCTCACTCCTCTTTTTCTTAATATCCTCAACACCTTGGGTATGAGAGGAAGAGGAGGAAACACATATACCGACTGGAACACCCACGGTGTCACTAGGGGCGTCCACAGCTACCGCCTGAGGGTCTCTTGACCTGGCGCAATACCTTTGTAGCTTTTTGTTGAGACGGGATGCCATCATGTCTATTTGGGGTAGTCCCCACCGTCTTGCAATCTGCGCAAAGACTTCCTGATGAAGTCCCCACTCTCCCGGATGCAGATCGTGTCTGCTGAGGAAGTCTGCTTCCCAGTTGTCCACTCCCGGAATGAACACTGCTGACAGAGCGCTTACATGATTCTCCGCCCAGCGAAGAATTCTGGTGGCTTCCGCCATTGCCACTCTGCTCCTTGTGCCGCCTTGGCGGTTTACATGAGCTACTGCGGTGATGTTGTCTGACTGGATCAGAACTGGTCGATTGCGAAGTAAGATCTCCGCTTGACGTAGGGCATTGTATATGGCCCTTAGTTCCAGGATGTTGATGTGAAGACAAGTCTCTTGACTTGACCAAAGTCCTTGGAAATTTCTTCCCTGTGTGACTGCTCCCCAACCTCGGAGGCTCGGGTCCGTGGTCACCAGGATCCAGTCCTGAATGCCGAACCTGCGGCCCTCTAGAAGGTGAGCACTGTTTAGCCACCACAGGAGAGATACTCTGGCCCTGGGGGACAGGGTGATCCGCTGATGCAATTGCAGATGCAACCCGGACCATTTGTCCAATAGGTCCCATTGGAATGTCCTTGCATGGAATCTGCCGTATGGAATGGCTTCGTATGTTGCCACCATCTTTCCCAGAACTTGAGTGCAATGATGTACTGACACCTGTTTTGGTTTCAACAGGTTCATGACTAGAGTCATGAGTTCCTGCGCTTTTTCCATCGGAAGAAAAACCTTCTCTGGTCTATGTCCAGAATCATGCCCAAGAAGGGCAGACGAGTTGTAGGATTCAGCTGCGACTTTGGAATATTGAGAATCCAGCCGTGTCGCTGTAACACATTCAGTGAAAGTGACACGCTGTTCAGCAACTTCTCCCGTGATCTCGCTTTTATGAGGAGATCGTCCAAGTATGGGATAATTGTGACATCCTGCTTGCGCAGGAGCACCATCATTTCCGCCATTACCTTGGTGAAAATTCTCGGGGTCGTGGAAAGCCCAAACGGCAACGTCTGAAATTGGTAATGACAATCCTGTACCGCAAATCTCAGGTACGCCTGATGAGGAGGATATATGGGAACATGCAGGTATGCATCCTTTATGTGCAGAGATACCAAAAAATCTCCCCCTTCTAGGCTGGCGATGACCGCCCTGAGCGATTCCATCTTGAACTTGAACCGTTTTAAGTAAAGGTTCAGGGATTTTAAATTTAAAATGGGTCTGACCGAACCGTCCGGTTTCGGGACCACAAACAGAGTTGAGTAGTACCCCTGCCCTCTTTGAAGCAGGGGAACCTCTACCACCACTTGTTGAAGACACAATTTGTGAATCGCATGTAACACTATCTCCCTTTCCAGGGGGTGTTTCGGTAGGGCCGATTTGAAAAACCGGCGAGGAGGCACCTCTTCGAATTCCAGCTTGTAACCCCGGGAAACAATTTCTATTGCCCATGGATCCACCTGTGAGTGGACCCAGACGTGGCTGAACAGTCGAAGACGTGCCCCCACAGGAGCGGACTCCCTCAGGGGAGCCCCAGCGTCATGCGGTGGATTTTGCAGAGGCCGGGGAGGACTTCTATTCCTGGGAACTAGCTGTGTTGTGCAGCTTTTTCCCTCTGCCCTTACCTCTGGCAAGAAAGGACGATCCACGTGCTCTCTTGCTTTTATTGGAACGAAAGGACTGCATTTGATAATGAGGCGCTTTCTTAGATTGTGAGGGAATATATGGCAAAAAACTTGATTTACCAGCAGGAACCGTAGAGACGAGGTCCGAGAGGCCCTCTCCAAACAATTCCTCACCCTTGTAAGGCAACAACTCCATATGTCTCTTGGAGTCGGCATCACCAGTCCACTGTCGGGTCCATAAGACACGCCTAGCAGAAATAGACATAGCGTTTATCCTGGAACCCAGTAAACTAATGTCTCTTTGAGCATCCCTCATATACAAGACAGCATCTTTTATATGCCCTAGGGTCAGTAAAATGGTATCCTTATCAAGAGTCTCAATATCCGCTGATAAGGAATCTGTCTATGCTGCTACAGCACTACAAACCCAGGCCGACGCAATAGCCGGTCTGAGTAACGTACCAGAATGTGTGTAAATGGACTTCAAGGTAACCTCCTGCTTGCGGTCAGCAGGATCCTTGAGGGTAGCCATATCTTGGGATGGAAGCGCTATCTTTTTTGATAAGCGCGTCAAGCCCTTGTCCACCCTAGGGGAGCATTCCCACCGTATCCTGTCCTGCGACGGGAAAGGATACGCTGTTAGGATCCTTTTGGGAATCTGCAGTTTTTTGTCTGGAGTTCCCACGCTTTTTCACATAATTCGTTCAGCTCATGTGAGGAGGGAAAGGAGACCTCAGGTTTCTTTCCCTTATACATGTGTACCCTCGTGTCAGCGACAGGGGGTTCCTCAGTGATATGCAACATATCTTTTATTGCGATAATCATATGTCGAATACATTTAGCCACCTTTGGCTGCAATTTTGTATCATCGTAGTCGACACTGGAGTCTGAATCCGTGTCGGTATCTGTGTCAACTATTTGGGATAGTGGACGCTTCTGAGACCCCGAAGGTCCCGGCGACATAGGGACAGGCATGGGTTGACTCCCTGACTGTGCCCCAGCTTCGGCTTTGTCTAGCCTTTTGTGCTATAAATTAACATTTGCACTTAAAACATTCCACATATCCATCCAGTCCGGCGTCGGCACCGCCGACGGAGACCTAACATTCATAAACTCCCCCTCCTCCTTAGGTGAGCCCTCAACCTCAGACATGTCGACACACACGTACCGACACACCACACATACACAGGGAAGCTCTTTTCTGAAGACAGGTTCCCCACCAGGCCCTTTGGAGAGACAGAGAGAGAGTATGTCAGCACACACCCCAGCGCTATATGACCCTGGAAAAAACACAGTATGTTTACCCAGTAGCGCTGTTTTATGTATATGCGCCAATTATGTGTCCCCACTCTACTTTAAAACCCTCTGTCACCGTGTGTCAAGCAGGGGAGAGTCCGGGGAGCTTCCTCTCAGCGGTGCTGTGGAGAAAAATGGCGCTGGTGAGTGCTGAGGGAGAAGCCCCGCCCCCTCGGCGGCGGGCTTCTGTCCCGCTTAAATTTTTCAATACATGGCGGGGGCTCTTTATATACATGTACAGTGCCCAGCTGTACATGTATATATCTATCTTTGCCATAAGAGAGGTTTATATTGCTGCCCAGGGCGCCCCCCCCCCCCGCCTGCGCCCTGCACCTTTACAGTGACCGAAGTGTGTGAGGTGAAGGGGAGCAATGGAGCACAGCTGCAGTGCTGTGCGTTACCTCAGTGAAGATCCAAGTGTCTTCTGCCGCCTCAGATGGTCTTTTCCTCACATACTCACCCGGCTTCTTTCTACCGGCTCTGCGAGGAGGACGGCGGAGCGACTCTAGGACGGACGGCGAGGGTGAGACCTGCGTACCTATCTCTCTGGAGCTAATGGTGTCCAGTAGCCTAAGAAACAGAGCCCTGAAACTCAGAGAAGTGGGTCTGTTTCTCTCTCCTCAGTCCCTCGATGCAGGGAGTCTGTTGCCAGCAGGCGCCCTGAAAATAAAAAAACTAACAAAAATGCTTTCTTACAGGAAACTCAGGAGAGCTCCTGAAATGCACCCAGTCTCCACTGGGCACAGTATCAAACTGAGGTCTGGAGGAGGGGCATAGAGGGAGGAGCCAGTGCACACCCAGAGTCAAAGTCTTTCTTAAAGTGCCCATGTCTCCTGCGGAGCCCGTCTATCCCCATGGTCCTTACGGAGTCCCAGCATCCTCTAGGACGTTAGAGAAATAACAGTAAGAGCTGATTGGCTGATATTTTAGGGAAGATGTATTATAGTGGAACGTACCTCTTCACCGAGGAGAAGCAGGAAGCACTAGTGACCAGATGTATTAACATCGCTGCTGCCAGAGTGGGGGAGTGAAAACTCCCCCCTCCGGTGATCCCTACCTGAGGCCACAGCCTAGTGGAGTGGTGATGCGCTGTGTCTCTCTGCCCAGCTGGCTTCACTGGGCATGCAGGATATCTCTCAAGCATTGCGAGATCTCCCGTTCAGCCGCAGCATCCAGGTACAGTGGCTGTGAATGGGGCAACGACATCTGCAGCTGTCAAAATCGATAGCTGCATTTGTTGGAACGGTCTGTGCCACTGATAGTTCATACATTGGCGGGAGCATTGGTGTGCTATGTTGTAGATAGCGGTGCCGATGTTTACAGGGGCGCATAGTGTCCCGGGCATTTCTCACATCGCCACAGTAATACATGGGTAGTAGCGGTATTAGCGCACATAACATGCGCTCATACCACTTCAGCCCATAACACAGCTTTAAACATCTAGCCCTCTATCTCTCTCCACATTATCACTCTCCAAGGCTTAGTACATCAGCCCCTATATGTCTTAAAGACATGCTGAAATTATGGGACACAGGCTCTGGTCATGTCCTGTTGCATTTTTGTACATGTACATTATTACATGACATTGGTCAGTGTGTGAATGTGCCTTCGCATGCAAAAGATGTGTTAGCTGGAGCCTTGCAGTAGTAGGCAGTCACCACCCCATAGGAATGCAATAAAGAACTCTTTTGGTCTCTACTGTATGTATAAAGGCATGATTTTTTTGCCGTGTTAAAGATATATTTTGTGTCTCTGCAGTAAAGAGTTACTGCTGACCTTAAAATTAAACCGACCCTTTTCACTATGAGGCTTCTACTCCTCCACAAAGTTCCGTCACCAGAAGTAAAATGATCTGGTGAAAGGCTTTGTGGGAGAAACTTTTGAAATTTTACTGCCTAGGCCAGAGTGTTCCCATATGTGCTGTAAATCTTTTCTCACATCTAAGGTAAGCATAATGCTGCCCTGGAATTGCATGTTATTTGCTTCACAGATTTATAAATTGCACATATCCTAATCTCCATAAGATACTATGGACTCAATTTATTAAGAATAAAGGAGCATGTAAAGTGTCATACGTTTGATGCAATATACATAGGCATTTCTCTAATGGGTGCAGTGTATGCTGTGCACATAGGCCCCTGGGCCCAGGAAGGCCCACACCACACACCCTGCACCCATATTTAATTACTTACCTCTCCGGTGGAACTTGCAACATGGTGGGCACCATGTGTTTGGAGACCTGCTCATGCCCCCTAGAGCATAGTCTCCGGGGACATGACAGACGCCATGTTTCTGGAGACCTGTGCATGTGTAGAGTCTACGTCATTGCAGAGAGGTGCCAGCCCACAGAAAGGAGTATGCACACTGGTCCCTCTTAAGTTGGTCCTGGCAATATATACTATTTTAAAGTAGGGATTCAGGAATACTTTTTTCAGCGATGACTTCAAATAAGCAGCACTTACTGTGAACCATCCAACCAGGGCTGAGACGAACATACCTCGACTACAGAAAGTCTCCGACATAGCGTGTATATGTCAGCAGTGCCATGGGCGGATCAGACGGCAGTTCACAGACATCAGTGGGGTTCCCTTCCCTTCCTCAGGTATATCATCTCTATTTTAAGACTGCAGATGTATCCAAAACATTCAGATTATCCTCAGTTGGTCTCGGTCCACCTCAGCCCAGCACTCTAAAAGCAGTACAACTGTTCTAAGGTTCACCAATTACTACAGCAGATTCAAACAGGGACATTTCACCGCCATTTCTTCAAGAAGGATGCCAATATAGCCAAGTGGTCTGAAGATGCTCAGTTGACCTTCCAACAAAACGTGCTAGCTGTCATTTCAGCACCTATACTAAATCAGCCAGATGTTGACCTCCCATTCTTTTTTTGATGCTTCATCTGTTGGAGTGGAAGCAATTCTCTCACAGAAAGCGCTTGATGGTAAACTTCTCCCATACAGATTCTTCTCTCGGGAATTCCAAACTGCAGAAAGAAACTATTCTATTGGTGTTGAAGAGCTGCATGCAATGAAATTAGCTCTGAGGAATGGAGGTATCTGTTGGAAAAACAATGCTTCCCAGTCACTATTTATACATACCACAAAAATCTTCTCTACCGCAAATCAGCACAGTGCATGAACTTGTGTCCGTCTCTGTGGTCCCCGTTCTTCTCATGCTTTGATATCTTATATCTTTTTGCCCAGAATCCAAGAACCGCAAAGCTGATGCTCTCTCTCGATCCATGACTTAGGATGTAGATCTTGGAGAGAGATCCCATCCTAGTACCCCAGTGAGATCTCCTCCCCCTCAAAACTTTAATTCATTTAAAAATGTGTATAAAAACTGCTTTATTGAACACACTGCTCCCAATTCGCTAAACATGCTAGTGTTCTGTAAGCTCAGGAGCTATTCTCCAGGACTATGAGTGGCATACACTACAGCAGGATATGAAGCAATTTACGACAACCTGAACCACATGTGCAGAACATAAAATCCCCAGACAGTCTCCAGCAGGACAACTACTATCTCTGTCCATTTCAAGTACTCCTTGTACCCACATATCAATGGACTTCATAAATGATCTACCTCTTCTAATAAGTATACCACCATCTGAGTTGTAATAGATCGGTTTTCCAAAATGACCTATTTTGTACCACTCTGAGGACTTCCTTATGCTCCAGTTCCAGCACTGCTGTTAGTTCAGGAAATCTTCTGACTCCATGGATGCCCTGTCAAGTTTGTGTCCGACTACAGAGTATTTCTTTTTGCCAAACTTTGTTGGTGTTTGTGTACAGCCTGAAAAGTAAAGCTAAACTTTTCTGCTGCATACCACACACAGTCTAATGGCCAGACTGAATGAATCAACCAGGACCTGGAGATTATCCTACACCAGTACATATCATCATCACAGGACGACTGGTCTGACCTGCTTCCATGGGCAGAATTCACGCACAATAACCACTATTACGAGTCTTCTGCAACCACTTCATTTCACACAATATATGGCTTTCACTCTTGAGTACTGTTATTTACCCCCACGCCATCATCTATTCCAAATTTTGCGAGACACTGGCAGTGAGTAAAGAACTCTCAAGTTAATGTATCTCAACGCTATAAATTCTATGCAGACAAGAAACAAACAGCCATCCGAGGTTTACATCCTAGAGACAGAGGGCCTAATTCCGACCTGATCAATTTGGTGCTTATTTTGCTGTCCTGTGATCAGATAGTCACCGCCCAAGGGGTGCTACAAATGTCCCTCAGTCAGCGGACAGCTGCAAATCCGTCCACACCTCACCGTCAAATGCTTTTTCCACTGTGTGTAGTCTCTGCACAGCCCAGGACTTACTCCTACAATGTGAAGAGAACAGGCTGATCGGGTCCGGAGCTGACATCACACACCCTGAGAATGCTGTGGAATGCCTGCATTTTTCCTGACACTCACAGAAAACGGTCAGTTGCCACCCACAAACGGCCTCTTCCTGTCCATCAGCTTGCGAATGGCTGTACAATTGAAATTTTTGCACCAACTTGTCGCTGTTTGGCGATGACTGTTTGGCAACGCACATGTGCACTGCAGTACATACGGATGCGCAGTCAATCAATAATCGCCCACTGTGCGAAAATGCACAGCAGTGCTCAGGTCTGAATCGGGATCAGAGTCTGGTTGTAAACACGCAATCTCAGCCTTCATGTCCCATCTATGAATTTTTCACCTTGTTACATTGGGCCATTCAGTATCTTGGCTCATAGTTCTGTTTTAAAATCCTGCATTCTGTTCCAACTACCAGCTTCAGTATTGGCTTAACAGCATTCAGTATATAATTGTTATGCTTGAACTCAGTTCTGTAGGTTTATAGGCGGTTCCTTGTGACGCTCACGCAATTACCCACAGCCCAGCTGTGTTTTAGCCTCCTGCAATGCTAGACTTCTCCTACAGCAGCCGCCTTTCCAGTGTGAATTATGTCCACCCCCTATTCAGATGTCCCCAGGTTTTATGTATGGACAAGGTGACTATCGGAGGCTGGGCAGGGGTAAATTCAGTACCGTGAGACGTTCACCAGACACAACCTTACTACAATGCTAAGGCACGGACTGAGGGGTATACAAGGAGTGCACATGAGTGCAACAATGCACAGATAAAATTAACCCAGATGATCTTGCAAATGCAACAATGCACAGGATGGAATAAATATAACACAAATGATTTGTAAATTCAACAATGCACAGGATGGAATGAATGTAATACAAATGATTTGTAAATGCAACAATGCACAAGGTGGAGACAATAAATAAATAAATAAATATAGTCAAAGACAGTGCCTGTGTGGAAATTCCACATCAAAACCTGAATACAAGGCTAGCTGGATCTGATCAGGAAAGCAGTCAGACAGGGTCTCAGAATCACGGGTGTTCACAGGCTGACTCACTTAGAGCAGGAACTATCACCAGCAATTTGGGGAGTGAACTGGAAGTGCATATAAATGCCCTCCAACCAATCAGAACCCTAATTGCAAAAAAAGTTCAGCTGCCCTGCAGCACGTAACCTATTTCCTAAGCAACATGAAACGCCGTTTGCCTGCAGCGCGCCCATTGCTAGTAGTCCGACGGCTCCCAGCGCCCGGTGTCAGCCTGTTGCTAGGCACCAGGCGGGGACCAGGAGACCTTGCGCACGGCGTCTGCTGTTGCTAGGCACCGTGCAGAAACCAGGAGACCTTGCGCCTGGAGTCTGCCTGTTGCTAGGCGCCAGACGAGAGTCAGCAGGAGGTGTGGCATCCCAGCTCCTAGGCAACGGCCGAGACGTGCGCCTCCCGGCGCTATCAGTACACCCCCTTGAAGAGTGGTTAAACCCCTAGATCCAGTTTTCTAGGGATATTTCTTGAAGAATCCTTTCTTTAATTCAGGAGCATGGAGGAACTTCCCAGGCTCTCTCCTCAGGACCGTAGCCTTTCCAATTAACTAAATAATGTACTTGACCCCACACAAACTTGGAGTCCAGAATTCTCTCAACAACAAACTCTTGACGTCCCCGAATCATGACTGGAGAAGGTCTCCTGAAACCTCTTACTTAAATTTTTTTGGAAACAAATGCCGGTTTAAACAAAGAACAATGGAAGGTATTATTGATTCTCAAAGATCTGGGTAATTGAAGACGGAAAGCAACAGGATTGAATTTCCGGATGATTTGAAATGGTCCAATGTAACCGGGACACAATTTCTGAGATGTCTGGCAGAGCTTGATGTTCCAGGTAGATAACCACACCATGTCTCCTACTTTGAAAGAGCAAGGTTTCCGAAATCTGTCAGCAAATCTCTTAGACCGGGCTGCGGCATCCTCCAAGGCTTGATGTACTTCCCTCCAAATACTCCTGAGGCGAGACACGGGAGAAAAAGAAGAACTAGACTGCTGTGATTGAGTGAAAGTATTACATTTAGGATGAATACCGGAAACACAAAAGAAAGGAGACATGGAAGTTGAAGAATGTTCAGAATTATTATACGCAAATTCTGCAAAGGATAAGCGGTCAACCCAATCATCCTGGTATTTAGAGATGTAACACCGTAGGTATTGCTCCAACGATTGATTAACCCGCTCTGTCTGCCTATTTGACTGTGGATGATACTAATATTGATCCCCAGTTCCGCACAAAAAGACCTCCAGAAACGGGCTACAAATTGAGAGCCTCTATCCGAGATGATGTCTTGTGGTAAGCCATGAATACGACATATGTGTTGTATGAACAATGAAGCAAGATCCTTAGCATTAGGCAGTTTAGACAGGGGAATGAAATGAGCCATTTTACTGAAACAGTTAACTACTACCCAGATGACCGACCATTTGGAAGATCTTAGCAGGTCCACACAATAAAATCCATTGACAAATGGGTCGATGGCTTGGAGGGTACAGACAGAGGAAATAATTGTCCAGAAGGAAGAACACGAGGAGACTTGTTTTTGGAACATACGTGACTGGCCCTAACAAACTCCTGAACGACTGTCTTGATAGTTGGCCACCATACTGAGCTAGAGGGAAGGTGTAAAGTATTATTAACCCCTGGATGTCCTGTGGTCATGTTGAAATGGAACTTAGATAACACAGCTGATCTGAGTTTCTCTGGAACAAACAGGAGTCCTGAAGGAGTCTCAGATGGGACCTGCGTCTGTGCTGACTGGACTTGAGAGGCAAGATTCATGGTGAGACCAGCAATAATACATCCTGGGGTAAAAATCATCTCCGAAAGCTTAGAGACTTCATGGTTAGACAAAAAAATCCAGTATAAAGCATCAGCTTTGATGCTTTTGGAGCCAGGCCTATAAGTAATTACAAGATTGAACCTAGCAAGGAACAATGCCCATCTGGCTTGCCGAGAGTTCAATCTTTTAGCAGATTCAAGATAAACTAAATTTTTGTGGTTGGTGAATACGGTTACTGTATGCCTTGCCGGCTCCAGGCAGTGCTTCCATTCCTCCAGAGCACATTTGACTGCTAAGAGCTCTCGATTTCCTACTTCATAGTTGACTTCAGCAGGGGAAAATTTCTGAGAGAAAAAGGCACAGGCGTGGAGTTTTTGACTTACTGGATCCTCTTGTGAAAGAATAGCTCCAACACCTACTTCGGAGGCATCCGCTTCTACAATGAAGGGGAGATCTGGATCGTGATGCCGGAGTACAGGAGCAGAGATAAATGCTTTTTTAAGGTCCTCAAATGCCTTTACCACCTGTGGTGATCAATGAGCAGGATCCGCACCTTTCTTGGTTAAACTCGCAATTGGGGCTACAATTGAAGAAAATTAATCGATAAATCTTCTATAGTAATTTGCAAACTGAGGAAATGTTGAGTAGCTTTTAGATTGGAAGGACGGACCCATTCCACTATTGTCTGAAGTTTCTTAGGATCCATAGAAAACCCCTTGGAGTTGATAATGTATCCTAGGAAGGCCACCTTCTCAGCTTCAAATTCACACCTTTCCAGACTTGGATGCGGCCGCTGCATTCGCATGCACAGGCATGCCCCAAAGGTCTGCGCAAGCGCATCGGCTACACTGCATGTGCACAACCTTTCACTATGCACTTGCATTCCGGAAGGATGCGATCGCATAGTTATTGACGGGTAACGGGAATCTGGGGGCAGCAATGTGGCATTGAGGGGGAATTAGAGCAGGAAATGCAGGCATGTCATGGCAATTTTCAGGGTGGCCTGATAATGTTGCCTGCCTTTCCTGCAATAGGAAACATGGCGCCTAACCTCTATTTGAGGGTTGTGCCGTGTGATCGCAATTGAATTGTGATTACATCATGGGGCATGTCCACACATGCTGGGCCTTGCTATGATTGCAAAATCTGCAACCAACTCTGAATAACCCTCATAGTCCTAATAATACCGATTTCAGACCATCACAAATTTCCTGGATTATTGCACGTGAACGTGAACGCACATCAACCCGGGATTTTGCTTAGTCTGAATGGGTCCTAAAGCAATGTCCCGGGATGCTTGCAGTGTGAACGGGTAAACCGGGTCATGGCGACCCGGCACCCGTTCTCTGCATAGGAGGAGGCGGCGCTTGGAGATGATCATCAATATGCCAGGTCAGGCCACAAGTCTGAAAGGGGTCTCAACCCGGGTCGCACCTAGGAAGCACCTGTGTACACATTCCCGGGTGTGACCCGGCTATGTCTGAAAGGGGTATTATAGAGCTTGGATCTACACCTCTAATGTGCATGCACTAGGTTTTGTCCAAAAATTCCACCTTTGGTTATCTTCAAAGTCACAGCCATGCATCCAGTGACCACGCCCAAGAGGGGGGGAGGGGTGTACTATCACACATCAGGGTCTTGGTCCTTGTCACCAGACATTCCACTCCTGGTAGTTCCTTCATTTTTGTAACTTGGATGTGATCACATGACCCACTCTGCCAATCCGCTTCCAGCACATTCAGTCACATGTTTGTCCCAGCCTATCAACGCTTTTAGCGCCCTATGTAAACCAGGAACTGCTGATCACACATTGCAAGTGCAACTTCTCTCCCTAGAGAGCCAGTTACCAGCTTCAGTAGTTGCTTAACAACATTCTCCCCCTATTACAGTTACTTGCTCAGTATTGCTTCCCATTACTCAGTTCTGATATATTCCTGCAGCCTGTACCATTATTATGTGACTACTACAACTGGGTTATCTGCAGTGGTGGCTCCTCTGGCTGGGGCTGCAGCACAGTCCAAATTTCAAATTAGTGAGCCACACCAAACTGCCAGTGAGTCCCAGCTGGCGATGCTTGGCAGCATTTAGAGAGAAGGACAGTTGGTGTGGCTCCCCTATTTGAATTTTGGACTGATCTGCAGCCCACATCTGGAGACACCACTGGTTATCTTGGCACCTAGTTTCAGTGTCTATCCCCTATTATACTGTAGCATCAGTCTATACTCCTTCCTGTGGACTGCATGAGAAATGGTGTAGTCAGGCCATCCATCTTTATTTACACCAAAACTCAGACAGCTAGCTCAAGGGATCTCGACTCAAATCAACTAAACCCTATGACGTGACACAGACTCTATTTGAAAATGTTTCAACACTTTAACATGCTTCCAAACATCAATATTTTCAATCTCTTTTTTGAGAACAGAAAGATTAGTCGGTTTTGGGACAAACTTAAATTATTTAACTGTTACATTGAAACTTTGGCTCCTTAAGAGTCCTGCAGCCCTCCTTTTTGCCGACATCTCATACTGGGAAATAGACTCTTCATTGGGTCCGTGGAAATCCCTTTTGAAAGTTATGGTCACAGTATATAAACAGTTAATCCTCAAGCACTGGATCTCCTCCGACTCTGGGCGAGTGGAAGACTTTAGAGCTGGAATTACTTTATCACAAACGATAAATAGCCACTTTCAATATAGAAAAAGGAGTCTTTGCATTCTCTAGAAAATGGGGTGCTTACAGTGAATGTCTACCAGCCCACACTTGGGCTAATGTGTGGAAGGTGTTTCAACACACAAAATGGCTCCTGTTGCAACAGATTACATAACAGCCTACCCTTTTTGACTTTTATTGAATATGTTGCCTCCCTCTCCTGTACTGATCTTTTAGATCTGTATGTTGCTGTCCTTAGACTTGTTCGTATCAGGGTTCCTTCAGTCCCCTCCCTCCCTGGATTGTACTAACAAGAGTATCTATAATGGGAGCAGTGTGTTCAGTGCCCTCATGGCCCCCCAGGGTCCAGGAGGGTTCACACTGAACACCCTGAACCCATTTTTTTTATACTTACCCTCTGCAGTCCCTCATCAGCAGCAGCGCTGCAGAGTTCACTGGGAAAATGGCGTGGGGGCCATTTATCAGGCATTTTGAGTATGCGCAGTAGGAAAATAACTGGTAAAATGTCCGCCACGCCATTTTCCCAGAGACCTAAGCATGCGCACTAGACTATGGGACATCACTAGGGTCTATTACTCTGCCGGCTAGAGAGGAGGGGACCTGGGTGGGGACTGCACACGGGTCTCCTCCTCTCTTGATGGGCCTATTATTGTTGTCATTATTATTGTATTGCATTACTGTACTGTATTACGTATGGTATAATTGTACTATTACATATTTGGCGCTCTGTTTTGCTTTTCTGTAGACCAATTCTGCTTTTAGATGCTGCTGAGTTATTTCTCTCAACGTGCTGATTCTTTAGTCCGTTTATTTTCATAAGTACTTTCTTTTTATTTTACCTTTGTTCCTTCCCTTTTATTTTTCTTATGTTCAGCTTTTATCACCTATGCAGAAGGAATTGTAAAATGACAGTAACCTGAGCATTTGTCTATGTTGAAAAATGACTGGATGTAGGGGTAGATGTATGATCCGCCAATATGGGGGAGAAGTGGTATGAGCGCACGTTATGATACTGTTTTTTCCCCATGTATTACAGAGGCAGTGTGTGGCAAGTGATAGCGCCCGTCATTATCGTCAGTGTTATCTGTAAGATAGCACACCGATGTGCAGAGCAATGTCCTTGGCTGTAGCAGCTGCATGTGAGATCTTGCAAGAGTAGCGAGATCTTACTCATGCCCAGTGAAGTCAGCCAGGGGGGAGCACAGTGCATCTTTTCGTGTAGCGTCCTGCTTCACCTTGGTAAAGAGGTGAAGCAGGAAGTGCTGTATTGTACCGCTACAATACACCCCTTAATGTTTTATATTTCTGTCATTTGCACTGTGTACTTTGCTGTTCAATAAACATTTACTAAAAAAAAAAAAAAAATACAACTCATAGCCCAAACTATTGGGTTGTGTGAACAGAGTGGTGGGATTCATTAATATACATAACTGTGTTATGCATACTGGAGATTAAAATGAAAAATGTTATAAGAGTCAATGCAACCTGGACAGATGCACACAGGGATATGGGTGTATTTGTATGGGCAGATGAATAGGAATTAGAGACAAAAGGGGCCAGAGCTGGATAATGATCACATTGGGCTCTATGCAGATTGTGTTCACAGCCTCCATTAACCTTAAAGGCTCAGAATCATATGCCACATGAAAGTTTGCAGTGGAAATGCAATTTAAGTGAAAGAAGCTATGGAAAATAACTATAAATCCAGGTGATAGTCCAAATCCTGATGATGTACGGTAGATAAAGCCTAGGGAAACATAGGTTTTAGTATGGAACAACACGTTTATTCTATCTACACAGGGAGATGTCAGCACGTGACATGTAGACAGCTCTGCAGGTGGCACATGAGGATAAGAATCTCATGTAAAGAATTAATCTGAGGCAAATACTATATATAACAAATTGAGGGAATGCAGAAGTATGACTGATTATATCAATAAAATTATGTCTATATCTCTGCAATTACTGTCTGTAGGAATCCAAGTCGATGAATAGATCACTATGTCTATAAATTAATTCAACAGTACTTCACTATATACACTTATTTGTTCTTGGTTGGCAGTAAAACCCATAAATTTAGATTACAAGGAGAATATGCTGCGGATTACCAATTGCTGTATGATTTACACCTGCAATAGCGCCGGTTATGTTCTATTCCATATCTTTTTTTTTTTTGTCCTAAATAAGTGCTTTTGGCCAAAAGCAGTAGATACAGCAGTATATTTAAAGAATTATGCTCCCGTAGTTGCTGTGAAAGTATTTGGGTGGATTGTATATGTATATATCCCTGAGGAGAAAATACATGTTATATCCCAAATTTGTGTAAAGTTTCATGCTTTTTATTTTACCTTTGTTCCTTCCCTTTTATTTTTCTTATGTTCAGCTTTTATCACCTATGCAGAAGGAATTGTAACTTATGGATACAGTCTCTGGGACTGTCAAATCAAGAGATGTTATATTCCAAGAAACAGCACCACTTAAAATAAAGCTGGAACAGGAATTACAAAACAAGCATGTTACATTGGATATACCAGCAGCTGGAGGCATGTTTAAAGCAGAAACTACAAGTGCGGATATCCAACCACAGATCAGAACTTCTGTAATTAGTGGAAAGCCTCCTAAAAGTTATTATGAGGAGTTTGCAAAAAAAGACATCTGTGAAGCCCAAGATAAATAGGAAGCAAAGTCAAGTAACAACTAGTGTGATCAATAGACAAGGAGATGACATCTCTCAATGACAGTGATACATGAACTGTAGTTTAAAATACCAAGTCACAACAAAACAGTGAAGAGCAAATGGATCTTTTGGGAAAAGATGGGACTATTACCCATTATACCCGCCTTGTTGCAAAGGGTTATACTTAAAGATCTTGAGTTGACTAGGTTGAAACTTACTCTACTGTAACAAGATTCAATACATTATGGTTGGTCATCTGTCTTGCACAATATGCTGTTGTACCAAATAGACTTTGTCTCAGGTTTCTTGAATGGAGAACAGAAGATGTATACGTGGAATCTCCAGAGCACTACAGTGATTATATGTTACAAGAGGGAGAAGTCTGTCTCTTAAGGAAAGCCCTCTATGTTCTAAAACCGAGTGGTCGTAGTTGGTGAATCAAATTACAAACTGTACTATAAGAAATGGACTTTGTATATTCAAAGATTATCATTGTCTCTACCACAAAAACACAGAAGATAAACTCTTTATCATGGTTGTGCATGAGGATGATCTGTTATTAACAAGCCAAGTGCAGTATATTACGGGGCAAATGTTGGTGTTGCCTTGTAAGTGATTGCCGCTTTAAAAATATGAGCATTCTCACACAAACTCCCACACCTCTATTTACCCCTACAAGAGTAAAGTGGCTGTTGGGACAAACGTTTACGTTGAAAGATCTAGGTCACGCACACTACTTGCTAGACCTGAGAATCTCAAAGATCTAGAGAAAGCAGTTATGAGAATCCTAAGATATTCTAAAAGGTTCATCGTGCTTAAATCTGGAATTCACCAAATCTCAAAATTCTACACTCAGATCATACGCCGATTAGGGAACAGATGAGGATGATCATTATTCCTATATGTGATATCTATTTCTACTAGCAGGTGCAGCATTAAGCTGGTCAAGTCAGAAAGCAACCACTCTAGCCCTGTCCACCACTGAGGTGGATACATGGCACTAACAGAATCAGTCAAGGAAACTTTACTCTTCAAGGAGACTTTATGTGAATTTAATCTTTTAAACAAGGATGACACTATAAACATGGAGTGTGACACTAAAGGAGCAACTGATCCATCCTATATCAACAAGCACCATGGATGATCCAATCACCTTGAGATTAGACACCACTTTAGTCAAAAATTTGTGGAAAGTAGTGCTCTGGCTGTAATCCATATAGCAAGTGAGAAGACTACTTTCTTGGAAGATTTGGACTTTAATACAATTGATAATCTCAAAATATTTCCAGGATCAGATCCTTTCTAACCCTGGATGCTACTAAGACCCTCATCAACTCACTGGTCATTTCCACTTTGGACTACTGTAATGTCCTCCTATCTGTCCTCCCGTTAGACACCACTTTATTCACTTTACTCATCAGCTTGTGGAAAGTGGATCTGTGGCTGTAATTCATATAGCTTACAAAAGGTGTTACGTCACAACTATTAGTCTTCTCACCACCTCTCTCCACTCCAATCTGTCCTCCATGCTGCTTCCCATCTCATCTTTCTCTCCAAATGTATTACATCTGCCTCCCCTATTTTACAAGCCCTACACAGGCTCCCCACCCCCTTCAGAATCTAATTCAAGTTTCTCACATTCACGGTACAAACCCCTTATACATTCCTTTTCCATCTGACCTTATCTCCCTTCACACTCCCGCCCATCGTTTTCACTCCACAAATGCATGTCTTTACTGCCTGCTGATTACTTCCTCCAACTCCCACCGCCAAGATTTTACACATGATATTCCATGTCTCTGGAATTCTCTACCTCTCCCGATTAGACTCTCCACCTGTCTACAAAACTTCAAATGGCCCTCAGGACCTATTTCTTTATCAAACCCAGCCATCTCTCATCCTAACTCTCTTTCTATACTCACTGTCTACCCATCTGTGTTACTCCTGTCTGTCTGCCCCTTCCCGTTAGAATGTAAGCTCTCACAACCATGGCCCTCGTCCCTCATGTTCTTTTCCTTCCCATTTGATGAAATAAGGTATTGATCTCACCTCAAACAGTCTGCACCTCATTTCTCACAAAATGTGGACTTTTTCTAGCACACTGATTTCCATATTTGTCAATAACTTTTAAATTTGTATACATTGTATTTGTAAGTATGTCTGGCAACATAGCTTTTTTTTATCTTGTGTACATACCTCCCAACTGTCCCGATTTTTCGTCGGACAGTCGCGTTTTCTTGGGACTGTCCCGCGGTCCCACCCGAGGGCTGCAGTGTCCTATGGTGGAGGGGGGTGGACAGTTAGGAGGCTCCTGTGCATGCGCTCAATGTCTGTTCATGGGACACAGAAAGACTGTGGGCATGCCAGCAGCTCACAGAGCACGGGGCATGCCCCCTAAGTGACAAAAATGGGGACGTGGTTTGCGATCACGATACTCCCTCAAAGCCACACCACTTATACATAGACCACATACCCTTTTCGGCTGCACACGGCTTAGCAGCGCAATAGGGTCCCGCTTTGCCTCCTAAAGATGTTGGGAGGTACGTGTGTATATGCAAACTAGTCCATTGTCTCAGTTTAGGCAAAATGATTCTAGTCTACCTAATTCCTGCATGAATGTACTTCACACCAGGGGTTCTCCAGTGCTTTGTTTAGCTGTGTGCATGTGTGTGTTAGGACAAAGAAAAGGTCAATAGATAGATACAGTAACTACAGGGGGGTACACACGAAGCGATGTTCACTTAATTTCTAAGCAATTTGACTAGGTTTTCATACATTTAATCCAACAATGAATTACCATTTTCTCAATGAGTAAACTAGACATGTTAAAATTACTCACTGCAGAACTACAGGCTAATATACTATTGCAAAGCATCTCTGGGCACATCTGTCCGCTAAATTGATACTGAGTTACACAGTCAATTTGGTATAATAAAACTTCCTTAGTAGTGGTTCACAAATGAATGATACATAAGAAATGTCAGTCAGCGGTGCATTCACAAACACCTAATCCAAAACAGTTTGCTTGTGCTGGTGGCTGTCATAATCATCATCTGCTACATGCACCTGCCCTTGAGCACTAATACAACTTTTTCAGGTATACATGCATCCCGCTGGGCCTCGGTGCATTGCACCGACTGCCCTGGCACAAGTTCCACCGTTGTGCGTTCTCATATGTGCACACTTGCAGAAACATTACTGCACTTGCCCGATATTAGTGCAATCCTTCCCTCCACGTAGTGCCTCTCCAGGCTGGTGTAATTGCCAGAGTGGTGCAAATCTACAATAGGCATATATTCGTGCACCCACCTTTATGGGCATACGCAGACAATATCATGCACGAACTACACTAACTGGAGTATTATGCTATATCAGGCCTTTAGTGCTCTTCAGCTAACCTGTTTGATGTCATTCGAGATTTCAATGTTTCATTGAAGTGGAAATTAAATGCTGAAGTATTCAGTATTGTGGGTCACCTTCTAAGATAAGTGCACATGTTGTGATATAATATTATACCTCATGCTTTGTAGTCAGCAAACTGCTGCTAAGTTTTGCTAGTGTCACAGAACCCAGAAATAAGTGTCTGGATGTTAGCAGCTGCCAGGAGTAAATTATAATTTCTCATACGTCCTAGAGGATGCTGGGGACTCCAAAAGGACCATGGGGTATAGACGGGATCCGCAGGAGACATGGGCACACTATAAGAATTTGAATGGGTGTGAACTGGCTCCTCCCTCTATGCCCCCCCTCCAGACTCCAGTTAGACTCTGTGCCCAGAGAGACTGGACACTCACTAGCGGAGCTATCCTGAGTTTCTCTGAAAATACTTTATGTTAGGTTTATTATTTTCAGGGAGACCTGTTGGCAACAGGCTCCCTGCATAGTGGGAGTGAGGGGAGAGAAGCAGACCTACTTCTTCTGAGTTCAAGGGCTCTACTTCTTAGGCTACTGGACACCATTAGCTCCAGAGGGTCTGATCACTTGGTTCGCTTAGCTGCTCGTTCCCGAAGCCGCGCCGTCACCCCCCTCACAGAGCCAGAATAAAGAAGCCGGGTGAGTAAAGGAAGAACAGAAGACTTCAGTGACGGCAGAAGACTTCAGGGTCTCTGAGGTACCGCGCAGCGGTCGCGCTGTGCGCCATTGCTTCCACACACAAGCAGCACTACAAGGGTGCAGGGCGCAGGGGGGGCACCCTGGGCAGCAAAAATACCTCACATACATGCCTGGCAAAGAGGTATACAGTGCAAAGGCACTGTATACTGACCCCCGCCAGTATAAAAAGGTAAAAAAATAGCGGGACTGAAGCGCGCCGAGAAGGGGGCGTGGCTTAGCCCTCACAACTCTATACAGCGCCATTTTCTCCTCACAGAGACGCTAGCCCCGCCAAAAACACTGTGGAACAACTAACTGTAAAACGAGGGGGGGCACAGTTGTTTAGTGCACTTTAGGTTCATATAATGAAGCACTACATATATAAATGAGCGTGTGGTTAATGGGTTGTTAAAAGTTTCTGTGTTTTCCCTGTTAGATACTGGAATCTACCCATTATAGCGATGTCGGTGGGTGTTTTAGTACACGTGGGTCGACATGTGTGAGTGCTCTGCCACAAACAGCTATGGGAATCCCTCTGTCGGCTTTGCCGACTCCTGATGGTACTTGATTCAGGAGATGAAATGTCAGTAATGTAAGCTTTTCCAAAGTAAACACTGTATGGGAGACACAGTCGTATGTGGGTGAACCTGTCGGCACCAACGGTTATAACTGGGTGTAAATTAACATGATAATGTAAAAACCTATACCTGTATATATGTACGGTACGGTTGCATTGAGAGGTAACTCAAGCACAGACGTGATATTAAAATTATGTATATATATTTCCCTCAGACCCCTCGGGGTCGCAAGAATGTTATTTTGCCCGGTTACTACTCCCTGTTGTCGACGAATACTATGTCTTATGTCGACCATAATGTTTCCTGGTTAGATTCACAATATTGGCATTCAGTACATGTTCATACACATTCAGAACACATTAATGTCACTAGGGACCCTGCTGTTCCTGACAAAAAAAAAAAAAATATATATATATATATATATATATATATATATAATGAGATGTATATATAGATATATGTGTGTATATGTGTATTTAAAGGTGTATATTTATATTACAATTTCTAATGAATGCTGAAGTAAAGTTATTCCTTCTCATGTGCTGGTCGCTCTGTTGATAAAGCTTTAGGTCAGCCGTGACAAGATGGTCTCAAATCCTCACGAGGAGTCCGAGTGTTTATTCTTTTCCCGCTGTGGATAGAATAAAGTGAAAGTCAACCCCTGGTCTGCACGGGGCCCTGTCACAAAGGATCGTATACAGGAAGCTAAGTGATATTTTAATTATATGCTTTGATGATATTTGCATTACATACGCATGGGGGAGTGCTTGTATTCAGAAATGGTCGGTTACCTTGTCATCTGATATAATTACCCTGCCGTGCGACTACAAGAGGTATGGGACTCTTGGGTTCGCGGGCCAATTCCATGACCGTCTCGACTAGGAGGGCGTTGTGGATTCACCTAGGGAATGCTGAGGCTGACTCAGAGAATTACTGGAGTATCTTCCCTATGAAGGTGTAACCTGGTTTGGGGATGGCTTTGTTAAGTTGATCTCGGCAGATACCACTGGTAAGTCTACCTTCTTGAGCTATGTTCCCTCACAACGGTTGGTGACGCATTTTTTGTAGGATGCAGTCATTTTGACCGGTTGGATACTGTTTGTCTCCCCTTCTTTGCAGGAAAAGGAAGGTGAAAAGGTAAGAGGTCTGCAACCTTTTTAAGGTCGCAGAAGCAGATATCGTCCTCTGTTTCTACCACATCCACCGCATGTCGCTGGGTCTATCTTGCTGGAGCCCACACCGGTGGGAACTCGTCTAATACTCTTCGGTCAGTCCTGGAATGGACTGGGACCAGTGTGTTAAGAATAGAGTCCAAAGGGGGACATACTGGAGTTTCCAGATGATTCCCCTCGCTGATTTTTTCAAACAGATCTTACCGATTCTCCTCTGGACGGGGGAGGTAGTATGCGACGCCATACAAGAGTTGGGTCAGGATCAGGACATTGTCCTGCTGTCCCTGTCACACACACACACACACACACACACACACACACACACACACAAAAAAAGCTGTTATTCAAGCTTTATCGTGCTTCTGAGCCCGGACAGCTCGGTCAGAATAATCCCAAAAAGAAAGAGGATTTAAATGCGGTTTCATCCGCATTAATCTTACCTGGGTTTGCTATTCAGGATTGTCATTGCCATTTCACAGGAGTGATGGCAGTATGATGGTTTTCCTTCAATAGTAAGAGCCATTATTATTCTGTACTGGGACGATCTCCTGACTATGGTGAGGTCAAGAAACAAGTGGTACAAATCGTTTTTTCTCTCTGACAGTTCTTCAACACAGAGAATCGCTGTTGATCCCAACGACGCAGAGGTTGGAGTTGGGAATAAGATTAGATACTGAACTGTTGAGAGTTTGTTTTTTCCTGTGGAAAGAGATCTGAGGATCCAGAGTCGGATCAGATTTGCAACAGTGTGAACCCATCAATAAGTTCCGTTGATGCAAAAGATGGTTGCGGCCTACGAGGCCATTCGGTGAGCAGGTCAAATGCCAGAGTTGTTTTTGCGGGACCAGTTGGACATGTGGTCCGGGTCTCACCTGCACATGCACCGGAAAATAATCCTATTTTCCAGGACCAGGATATCTCTCCTGTGGTGGCTTCACAGTTCTCACCTCCTAGAGGGACGAAGGTTCGGGATCCAGGATTAGATACTGGTGTCCATGGATACAAGTCTCCAAGGCTTGGGAGCAGTCTTTTCAGGGGAAGATTTTCCAGTGGAAAAGGTCAAGCCGGGAAACTTGTCTGCAATAAGCATTCTTGAATTAAGAGCTATTTACAACGGAACATCTTCTTCGCGATCTGCCCGTCTTAATTCTGTCGGACGACTTAACAGCAGTGGCGTAAGTAAGCCGCTAGGGCGGAACGAGGAGCGAAGCGGCAATGGCAGAAGCCGCAAAAGTTTCCACTGGGCGGAAAGGCATGTAAACGCTCTATTAGAGGTCTTTGTTCCGGGTGTAAACAACGGAGAAATAGACTTCCTCAGCAGACACGATCTCCATCCAGGAGAGTGGGGTCTTCATCAAGAAGGCAAGTCTTTGGGGAATTCCTCGATTAGACATGATGGTGTCTCGCCTCAACAAGAAACTTCAGGAATATTGTTCCAGGTCAAGGGACACTCAAGCAATAGCAATGGACACTCTCGTGACACCATGGGTGTTTCCGTCGGTCTATGTGTTCCCTCCACTTTCACTCTTTCCGAAGGTGATAAACATAAGAAGAACAAAGGTTCAGGCGATCCTCATTGTTCCGGTCTAGCCAAGGAGGGCTTGGTATCCAGATCTTCAAGACTTACTCATAGAAGATCCCTGGCCTCTTCTTCTACGAGAGGACCTGTTACAGCAAGGACCGGACGTGTATCAAGACTTACCGTGGCTGCGTTTGACGACATGGCGGTTGAACGCAATATCCTAGCCCGAAAGGGTACTTTCGGTGAAGTCATTCCCACATTGCTTCAGGCTAGGAAAGGAGTAACGGCGAAGCTTTACCACCGTATTTGGAGGAAGTATGTGTCTTGGTGGGAATCCAAGAAGGCTCCTATGGAAGAATTTCAGCTGGGTCGTTTTCTCCATTTTTTGTAAGTAGGTATGGATGCAGGCCAAAAGTTAGGCTCCATTAAAGTGCAGATTTCGGCCTAATCAATTTTATTTCAAAAAGAATTGGCCACCCTTCCAGAAGTTCAGACTTTCGTGAAAAGAGTGCTGCACATCCAACCTCCGTTTGTGCCCCCAGTGGCACCATGGGACCTTAACGTGGTGTTGCAGTTTCTTATGTCACACTGGTTGGAACCTTTACGAAAGGTTGAGTTAAAATTTCTCACTTGGAAAGTGGTCATGCTATTGGCATTGGCGTCCGCAAGGCGGGTGTTGGAATTAGCGGCTTTGTCTCACAAGAGCCCCTATTTGATCTTCCATGTGGATGGAGCGGAGTTGAGAACTCGGCAACAATTTCTGCCAAAAGTGGTTTCTGCGTTTCACAGGAGCCAACCTATTGTGGTGCCTGTGGCTACTGAAGCCTTGGCTGATTCGAAGTCTCTCGATGTAGTCAGAGCTTTGAATATTTATGTCGCCAGAACGGCTCAGATTGGGTAAACAGAGGCTCTGTTTATCCTGTATGCTCCCAACAAAAATTGGGGCTCCTGCTTCTAAGCAGTCTGTTGCACGCTGTATCTGTGATACGATTTGGAATGCTCATTCTACGGCTGGATTGCCGTTACCGAAGTCAGTGAAGGCCCATTCTACCAGGAAGGTGAGCTCTTTTTGGGCGGATGCCCAAGGAGTCTCGGCGGTTCAACTTTGCCGAGCAGCTACTTGGTCGGGTTCAAACACTTTGGCTAAGTTCTACAAGTTTGATACCCTGGCTGATGAGGACCTCATGTTTGCTTAATCGGTGCTGCAGAGTCATACGCACTCTCCCGCCCGGTCTGGAGCTTTGGTATAGACCCCATGGTCCTTTTGGAGTCCCCAGCATCCTCTAGGACGTATGATAAAATAGGATTTTAATTCCTACCGGTAAATCCTTTTCTCTTAGTCCGTAGAGGATGCTGGGCGCCCGTCCCAGTGCGTACTGTATCTGCAGCTATTGGTTGTGGTTACACTCATGTGGTGTTTCTTTTCAGTCAAGTCTGTTGCTGCTGTTATTCATGCCGTGGCATGCGGTATGTGATTATTGGTCGTGTTTACACACAGGTTGTGTTACATTTTCGGTCAGCATATTGCTGTATGTTTTTCATGCCGTCAGCTGGTGTTTTATTGAATGCCACGTTCTGCGGCATGTTCGAGGTGTGAGCTGGTATGACACTCACCGTGTTTAAGCAATAAATTCTTTCCTCGAAATGCCAGTCTCCTTGGGCACAGTTCTCTAACTGGAGTCTGGAGGAGGGGCATAGAGGGAGGAGCCAGTTCACACCCATTCAAAGTCTTATAGTGTGCCCATGTCTCCTGCGGATCCCATCTATACCCCATGGTCCTTTTGGAGTCCCCAGCATCCTCTACGGACTAAGAGAAAAGGATTTACCGGTAGGTATTAAAATCCTATTATTTCCCATTCTCCTACTAGTACAGTATACAACTCAGAGTTAAGGTGGGTACACACTGGCCGATATATCGGCTGTTCTCTTGAACAGCCGATATATCGCGGGTCTGTCGGCCAGTGTGTACGGGCGATATGTCTGTGAACTCCGTCGTTCACAGACATATTGCATTGGCCCCCGCAGCACAGCCGCCGGGCAATATATCTACCGATATATTGGCGCGTCACTGTGTGTGTACGACCGCCCGTACACATGCTGCGGCAGCCAGCGGGGATTGACAGCTGAACTGGCCCAGTTCATGATGTCAGTCCCCGACAGATCGGGCAGTGTGTCCAACACACTGCCCGATCCGTCCATAGATATATCTGCCGATCAGTTGATCGGCAGATATATCTATCAGTGTATACCCACCTTAAGTGTTACTCCACAGATATTATAAATGCAGTCGTCTTATGTTCTAGTGGATGGAGATAAAGTACCAACCAAACAGCTCCTAACTGCCATGTTACAGGGTGTGTTTGGAAAATAACAGTTAGGAACTGATTGGCTGTTGCTTTATCTCTAACAACTTTATCTCTCTCCAAGGCTTAATACATTGGGGCTAATTCAGACCTGATCACTGCCGTGCGTTTTCGCACAGCGGGCAATCAGGTCTGAACTGCGCTTGTGCCGCAGTGCGCATGTGCATGCCAGAGATGTGATAGGCATCTCAGCCCAACGATCGCCTCTGCCTGATTGACGGGCAGAGGCGTTCGCTGTGCGGGAGGGGGCGGGCCAGCGGCGTTAGGCCACCATTTTGGGGGAGAGGTCCGGGCAACGCAGGCGTGCCCGGACCGTGCAGGGGCGGCACACAGCAGCTGCGTGACGACACACACAGCCACTGCGACATGGGACGTGGCGAAAAGTCTCCTACCAGCACAGCAATGCGGAGCAGGTAGTGACTTACTCGCTGGGTGCGATAGCATCACCGCCGTGCAATGCTATCGCACCAGTGTGGGGGGCTGAGGGCCAGACATGCGGGGCGGACTAGCTCTGTGCTGGGCGTCCCCCCGCATGTCAGGGTGGCTGATCATAGCCGTGCAAAATTTTGCACGGCTACGATCAGGTCTGAATTAACCCCATAGACCCCTCAGTCACACACAGATATATAAGTGAACCATATCAAATTAATCAACACAGTCTCCTCATGCATCATAGTCAAGTCGCATTACGACTAATACACATTTTCAGGTAAAAAGACTCCCGGGGGTATATTTACAAAGATTCGTGTTTTTGCCGTTTTTAAGGGTGTTTGAGCTCGAATGGTATCGGGTGCATTTTACTGCAACTTTTTGAATCCTGATACGATCATTCACTAAGCTGCCGATTTTCCAAATTCGTATTTTCCGATGTCGATGTGATTCGTAATGTCAGGCAGTGTTTTACGGGAGTGATGAGTAAAACACTGCCTGACAAAACACAAGGAATCCCGGCCGGATCTGTGAGGTGTTTAAAGTGTTAAAAATTCAGAAAAAAATTGTGTGGAGTACCCCCTCCTAAGCACAACCAGCCTCGGGCTCTTTGAGCCGGTCCTGGTTGACAAAATATGGGGGGGGGAAATGACAGGGGTTCCCCCATATTTCATCAACCAGCACCGGGCTCTGCGCCTGGTCCTGGTTCAAAAAATATGGGGGACAAAAAGCGTAGGGGTCCCCCGTATTTCTTAAACCAGCACCGGGCTCCACTAGCCAGCTACATAATGCCACAGCTGGGGGACACTTTTATTGTGGTCCCGGCGGCCCTGGCATTACATACCCAACTAGTCACACCTGGCCGGGGTACCCTGGAGGAGTGGGAACCCCTTAAATCAAGGGGTCCCCCCCTCCAGCCACCCAAGGGCCAGGGGTGAAGCCCAAGGCTGTCCCCCCCATCCAAGGGCGGCGGATGGGGGGCTGATAGCCAAGTGTAAAAAATCAGAATATTGTTTTTAGTAGCAGTACTACAAGTCCCAGCAAGCCTCCCCCGCAAGCTGGTACTTGGAGAACCACAAGTACCAGCATGCGGTGGAAAACCGGGCCCGCTGGTACCTGTAGTACTACTACTAAAAAAATACCCAACGAAAAACAGGACACACACACCGTGACAGTATAAGTTTATTACATGCATGCACAGCTCCAAACATACATACTTACCTAAGTTCACACGAGGCTCGGTCCTCTTCTCCATGTAGAATCCTCGGGGTACCTGTGAAAAAAATTATACTCACATAATCCAGTGTTGCTTGTCTTCTTTGTATTATCCACGTATTTGGCAAAACAAAAAAACGGAAACCCGACCACGCACTGAAAGGGGTCCCATGTTTACACATAGGACCCCTTTCCCCGACTGCCAGGACCCCCCCTGACTCCTGTCAAAGAGGGTCCCTTCAGCCAATCAGGGAGCGCCACGTCGTGGCACTCTCCTGATTGGATGTGTGCTCCTGTAGTGTCTGTAAGGATGCACGGCAGAGATACAATGTAGCGCCTATGCGCTCCATTGTATCCAATGGTGGGAACTTTGCGGTCAGCGGTTGACCGAAAGTAACCTCACCGCTGACCGCAAAGTTCCCACCATTGGATACAATGGAGCGCATAGGCGCTACATTGTATCTCTGCCGTGTGCAGCCTCACAGACACTACAGGAGCACACATCCAATCAGGAGAGTGCCATGACGTGGCGCTCCCTGATTGGCTGAAGGGACCCTCTTTGACAGGAGTCAGGGGGGGTCCTGGCAGTTGGGGAAAGGGGTCCCATGTGTAAACATGGGACCCCTTTCAGTGCGTGGTCGGGTTTCCGTTTTTTTGTTTTGCCAAGTACGTGGATTATACAAAGAAGACAAGCAACACTGGATTATGTGAGTATAATTTTTTTCACAGGTACCCCGAGGATTCTACATGGAGAAGAGGACCGAGCCTCGTGTGAACATAGGTAAGTATGTATGTTTGGAGGTGTGCATGCATGTAATAAACTTATACTGTCACGGTGTGTGTGTCCTGTTTTTCGTTGGGTATTTTTTTAGTAGTAGTACTACAGGTACCAGCGGGCCCGGTTTTCCACCGCATGCTGGTACTTGTGGTTCTCCAAGTACCAGCTTGTGGGGGAGGCTTGCTGGGACTTGTAGTACTGCTACTGAAAACAATATTCTGATTTTTTACACTTGGCTATCAGCCCCCCATCCGCCGCCCTTGGATGGGGAGGGACAGCCTCGGGCTTCACCCCTGGCCCTTGGGTGGCTGGAGGGGGGGACCCCTTGATTTAAGGGGTTCCCACTCCTCCAGGGTACCCCGGCCAGGGGTGACTAGTTGGGTGTGTAATGCCAGGGCCGCCGGGACCACAATAAAAGTGTCCCCCGGCTGTGGCATTCTGTATCTGGCTAGTAGAGCCCGATGCTGGTTTAAAAAATACGGGGGACCCCTACGCTTTTTGTCCCCCGTATTTTTTGAACCAGGACCAGGCGCAGAGCCCCGGTGCTGGCTGATGAAATATGGGGGAACCCCTGTCATTTTTCCCCCCAGATTTTTTCAACCAGGACTGGCTCAAAGAGCCCGAGGCTGGTTATGCTTAGGAGGGGGGACCCCACGCATTTTTTTTTCTGTTTTTACACTAAACACACCCTTTCCCATAGATAACCATGCACAGATCTTACTGATCCGTCGTGCATGGTTATCCAAACTCGACTGGAAAAAGCAGGTCTATTTTTTTGCTGCTTTTTTTAACGATTCGCAAAAAAATAGACCCGCACTTGAGCACTCAGAGACTAACACCCAAATACGAATGAATAGTGAATACCCGTATTGTATGAAATAACAGCCGCGTTTGACCGATGGTCTATTCATTCGTATTTCAGAACTTTGCCGTTAAATCCATTACGAATAGACCAGACACTGCCGAGATTTGTGCTTAGTGAATTCCCGGATTGGGACTTTGAAAAAAAAAAACACAAATCGGACAAACTCGATTTTTTAGTAAATATTGGCCCCGGTGCTAACAGTGTCATACAAGACCAGGTGTCTCACATCACTTGGCCTATTGAGGCTAGCTGTATGAGGACACAATCTGTATGTATGAAATCATTTATAGATCAGACAAATTGAAGTGTTAATAATAGGCAAATTGTATTATTTACTAGCTTAACAGAGCCAGCATAGGCTGGGTCACCTTAGTCTCTGCCCCCATTTAGCTCCATTACTTTCTGGATGGCTCTGCCCCCCTCTCTGCTGACCTCCTCCCCTTGTCACCCCCACTCCCCCTTGACTCCTCCTTCCTGGCACACCCACCCATCTCCCATACTTACCCCAGTGACCGGTCCTCATTTCCTAAGGTTGCAGTGTAAGACGTTGGGGCTCGCTCATTGAGGAGATAGGACAGTCTTATACAATTATTATATAGATAATCTGAATAGTGGAACAAATAGCTTATCCGTATCCAAAAAGGTTAATAAACTATAGTTTAACCTGCAAGGATGTGCTATACATTTCAATTTAGGCCGTAAGTTTGTGATATACATCTCCATAACCAGACATATTTATTGTTTTTTGAGTACTTAAATCAAGGTCTGTTGCACCAATACAGCCAGGAAACAGATTTTAATTTTTTATTTTAAATACTGTTTATTTTTCCTATTTTCACAGTAATATACAGAAGGCACATAACTTAAGAAGCCAGCTTTGGTGCCCCTTTGTCTGCCTACAGAAGAAAACATGCAAGCATTGCAATATCTGAAAAATTTATTTAATTATGAAACTGATACTAGGATGGGTACTAATACTAATTCTCTGTCTGGAAAGGGTATGTAAATAACACTAAACTAGAACTGATATCACTTTACATTTCTACTTTTAACACATTGACAATCAACAAAATCCGATTGTCAGCTAAGAAATCACAACTGATACTCAACAATCATTAGTAAAGTCAGGAATATTGTGTAGCCAATATTTTTATATATTTGATAAAGAAATGTAATATATAATTAACATATATAAATAGTAATAGAATAATCTTAATAAATAAACAATGCTATCATTTTATTTTGATCACTATATACTGTATGAAAATATATAAAGTCATTTTTTTAAGTAATATACAGTCAAATAATTTAAAAAAAGTCCACTCTTGCAAATCTGTTTCTACATGTCAGGATGCCATTTACACTTACCTAATCTTCACCTTGGGGTGATGCAGAGGTGAGCGCTAAACAGCCACAGCTGTGAATTTATAGTAATGTTGCAGCCAATGGGCTGTCTACTGAGACACCCACTGGCCGCAGCTCTAACCTGACATGGAGGGTCATTCCGAGTTGATTGCTAGCTGCCGTTGTTCACAGCGCAGCGATCAGGCTAAGAATCGTCATTTCTGTGCATGCGTATGCTCCGCAATGCGCACGCGCAACGTACGGGTACAAAGACCGTTGTGGTTGTGCACAGGTTCTAGCAAAGTTTTCAGTCGCACTGACGGCCGCAAGAAGATTGACAGGAAGGGGGCGTTTGCAAAAACGCAGGCGTGGCTGAAAAAATGCAGGCATGGCTGGTCGTTCGCTGGGCGGGTGTATGACGTAAAATCCGGACACAAATAGGCTGAAGTGATGCAAGCGCTGAGTAGGTTCAGAGCTACTCAGAAACTGCACAAACTGTTTTTGCAGAGCTCGGCTGCACATGCGTTTGCACTTCTGCTAAGCTAAAATACACTCCCCAGTGGGCGGCGGCATAGCGTTTGCACGGCTGCTAAAAACTAGCCAGCGAGCGATCAACTCGGAATGACCCCCATGGTGCGCACACCATCGAGGGGACGAACCGTCAGCAACCCAGTGATTGCTCAGAATGTCCAACAGTATTTGGTAGTCGGAGTCAGGGAAATTGTGTCTCCCGAGGCAGTACCTGATACTCGCAAGTCCGCCAAAATGAGCCACCCACCTGTCACCGTCTGGGAACCTGTCGGTACTGCATGATTCTCTATGCATTACCAATCTGCTTTATCTTTGGTACGAGTGTGCAGTGTATCTCAGATGCATGCGCCAAATGGTTTACTTCCATCCACCTCTGAATCAGACCCCATGCCCTGAAATCTCCTTAATCTCTGACAGATAACCCATAACAGATTAATTCATCAAGATATAAGTCAATATAAAGGAGCTAGTTACAAAAGTACATCCTTACTGCTCAGAACCAGAACTTTTTGGGCCCCATAGCAACATTTTGAAGGGGCCCCTGTCCCAGTTTTTCTTATTGTGCCACTTACTGTGCCCCAGTTCCCACAGCATTATGGCTAATGTTAACACTATGCCCAGGTGGAATCCATCTGCAGTCATCACAGAGAAGCAATTGATGCTACGTATGCCAATGTTTCCAGCAGTGGGCATCTAATCAAATGCATGCAAAGATCAGACCATATGAAACTCCCAAGAATGCTACATCCAGCAATCTACAGGCTCCCTGTCAACACGGCAAATGATAATGTTCTTGAGTCTTCCATCAGAAAAGCCTGCCTCTTTCAAGGAAGGATAATCAGGAGAAGGCTCCTTCACTGCAATAAAAAAAAAATCTCAATATCAAAAACTGTCAGTATTTCATAGGTTTGCAAAATTGTATTACAAAAAAAACAACTTCTGAAGCAATGCCTTCTGGACAGACAAGGGAGTGAAAAGAGGAGTAACTTGGTCTAAATGCCCAACGCCATGTTTAGCAATAAAAAACACAATGGGCCTGCTTTTGAGATGCACACAAACCACACGCAATACAGATGTTTGTGAAGTTGACCAAATATTTACTACTGCGCCTGAACAAAATATTCAGGAAGCTCCGATGGTACATGCCATATACTGAGTGCACATACAAAGGCGCTATTGTGCACAGGAGTACTGGTCTTAGTCCTTTTTGAGGTACAGTGATGGGCGTTCCAGGGTGATGTCTGAAAGATTGCATGAAGGGAGTGCAAAATAATCCATTGCCTGAGCGTGTTATGGAGGTCTGGGTATGAAATCCAGACAGAATACTGACAGCGGAATTTTTTCCTACTCCTACCCGTAATCCTACCCCTAACCGACCCCTCCTGCAGCCTAACCCTCCCCTTAGTGCCTAACCCGAGCCCCAAGGCCAGTGCTTACTTACTTAGTATTCATCAGGATTCTGACCATTGGGATCCCACTGTCGGTAGTCTGACTGTTGGGATCCTGACTGCCAGGTTCCTGACCGCATTCCATTATGGGAGTGTCGTGGGTATGTCACTTCAAGCAGCCTGCATTCTCAGATGAATAGCTGTTATCACAGTGGCCATGTTCACACTGAGATCTAGGCACGTGCAAGTGTTGATGGTGAATGCCATTAGTGTCTCCATAATGGGTGTAATGGGTGCGGGACATACAAGCCCCTGGGACCAGGGGACCCACACCGCACACACTGCACCCATGTTTTATTACTTACCTTTCCAGAATCTCGTGTCGGAGCTGCAGCCGTGGTAAAAAATCACAGTCAATGGCCAAGGTTTGTGCAGTGGGGATTTAATCTCCGGAACATGGCAGGCCCCCCCTCTGTTAAAATGCCCCTGGTGGATGCAATGAAGTTCAGATGGTGACCTGTCTAGAACCACCAGCAGTGCTACTGCATAACTCAGAGCTTGCACATTCAGGCATCCAGAAGGTAAGGCTGAAACTACTATTTGCATGTTATCACTCCTGCGACTCTAGAACTGGCTCTAGAGCAGAATCAGCAACGTCCACCTCAGAATCAAGCCCAATATATCACCACAAGAACCTTATACCAACAGTCAAGTCCAGTGGTGGAGGGTTGATGGTTTGGAGTTGCCTTGTGGCCTCAGGACTTTGAAAAACCACATTTACTTATTCAACTATAAACTTATTTTTTAATTTATAAGAAAATGCCTGACAATGGAACCATGGCTGAAATTCTATCATGCAAAAGGAAAATGCTCTTAATGCAGTGGTTTCCAAACTTTTTTGAATCACGGCGCCCTAGAATATCAGAATTTTTTTCACGGCACCCCTAGGCCAAAAATTTCTTATTGAGAAATTTAGAAATAAATATTACATTAAGTAGATCATGTTTATATGTCATCCTTAGGGTCAGTTGTGTTGTGAGAGACAAGATTTGCTTCTGTTTAGCCACATATTTTATGACTGGCAGCCACCAGCACTGGTTTTGCCTATTATATTGACCATGAATAATTTGAATTGGTCCTGGACCACCAACCCAGGGCACCCCTGCGAGTGTCCCGAGGCACCCCAGGGAGCCACGGCACACAGTTTGGGAACCTCTGTCTTAATGGCTGAAAAATTAAAGAATCAAGGTTTGTTTTTTTCATAACCAAATATAGAGATATAGAAAAAAGTTGATGTCTAAGGGAGCTATCTGAGGTTATATCTTCCAGGATTTGACCACAATTCACTTAAAAAAAATCCAATTTATTTGTATAAAAGTATTCAACAATGAATCACAGTGAATAACAAATGGCTGACACAATTAAAATACAGACATCAGATATGGAAACAGTGTAATGTGGGCAATCTGTTAATCCAATGATGTTTTCTTAATTAGTACATATCTGATGTTCTCATATCCGAACCATAACCAACGCGTTTCGTCCAACTGGACTTCATCAGGGGTACATTATCAAAATGGTCGGAAGAACATAAAAGAATGGATGACCAATCTATGATCATATTTATCCCACAAAAAAAATCAGTAAAACATACTAGCAATAACATGCAATAAAAAAATACGCTGAATTCGCAGCTAGCTTTGTGTTGAATACGCCAACTCGATAAGGCAAACAGTAACCCAATAATGCTGAATTCACTATAAGCCACAATGTCGTTTGTGAAGACAATGCTCAGCAGGAAGAGTGGCTTCTCCTAGTCAGGACTGCTGGAAGATATAACCTCAGATAGCTCCCTTAGACATCACCTTTTTTTTGTATCTGTACTTCTGTACTCCATCTAACAGGGAGTATGTCTTAAGGTTGAGCTCCTAACTTAGCGCTATCATAATGTCTATCCCATTCTCCAAATATAGAGATATGTAAATCTTACTTCACAACAAGTTCTAAGTATAGTAAGTTTATTGACCTTACTGGCTATAAGGAGGGATAGGCTACATTGAGATCTATAAAGGTAATGTCTAGAAAGTATCCAGTCAACAGCAAATTGCTGCCAAGATTTACAGTCCATTTGTATGTCCTGCAGAATCAGAAATCTTAGTTCCAAAGAGACAGGTCAATTTTATAAATAGTTATAAATAGATGTTAGTTACGTAATGGAAAGCTGGGCTTAGCAAGAACAAAATAATAATGATAAAACAGAGTCCACTGGAATTTACCCCAGTATATTTTGGCAGGTTAAAATGAGCATTTTTTTTATTATTTTTCTTTCTCCGATTAGTGCTGGGAATGCAGAACTCCAGAATGATTTAATTTAAGTCTTAGCAGTTTTTGGTTTTGAAAGACCCAGTTGTGTAACTCAAGACATAAACTGTGACAAATGTGACGTGAGGTAAGCCGAGCCTTGCACACCGAACACTGTGTGGCCAGCTGTTTCCTTCCGTCACACTGGCCACTTACGTAATGTTTTGGCAGCTTGTTTGCAGGCCTGTTTATTTGTAGCAGACAGACCACTGCCTGACATTTACAGCCACTAAGAAACTTGTATCAGCATTCTGCAGAATGGAGGGCACCATCCTGCAGATCACACTAGTCCTCATGCACCTACTCTATGTACTCCTGCTATGAAAGCCATAAACATTCAACTAATCAGGAAACTCAAAGTATGAAACTTGTCTATATGTTATTGATATATTCTATTGCACAGTTATTAAAAACTTATATAGCCAAACATTCAAGTAACTTAACAAAGACGAAAGTAAAAAACAAGATCCATAGAAACTTGAAAAACAGCTTCCAGCTCTAAGAATATAAGAACTATGAGCAACACGATAGGTGTAATGGTGTCTGCCTCACTTAGGTCTTGGTCTAGGTTTGTATATTCTTTCTGTGTTTGTGTGGTTTGTGTATGTTAATTTGCTCCAGACAAATAAAAAACCCTGTGTGTTTGTACATGTGGTAGGCTGTGCCATTTTTTGTGGCAGGCAAGCCATGCGATCACACGGGGCACCCACTGCGGCACTTTGTGGCTCCATCTGCTCCCTCTCCTCCCTCTAGCACACTACTCTGCTCAGGGGGTGGAGTTTCACAGAATGACGTTGTTGCATCGTGATATCACGACGAAACCGGGTCATTCCGCGAAACTCCAACCCCCAAGCGGAGGGGTGTAGTAGGGTATGCCGGCGGCCGGGCTCCCGGTGACCAGCATACCGGCGCCGGAATACCGAGCGCCGGCATACCGACAGTTGGGCGAGCGCAAATGAGCCCCTTGCAGGCTCGCTCCGCTCGCCACGCTGCGGGCACGGTGGCGCGCTCTACGCACGCCATGCTATTTATTCTCCCTCCAGGGGGGTCGTGGATCCCCAAGAGGGAGAAAAGATGTCAGTATGCCGGCGGTCGGGATTCCGGCGCTGGTATGCTGGTCGTCGGGAGCTCGGCCACCGGCAAACAGAAGACTACCCCAAGCGTAGTAGTATTAGGGAAGATGGATGAGAGGGAGTGGGAAATCTATGCAGGTGGGCAGGGTATACTTACATCCCTTTGGCAACGAGCATTCCTCTTGACAACGAGCATGGATACCAAAGCATGAAACCCCTGGAAATGAGCATGACACCCAGCACATGAAACCACTGGCAACGAGCATGACACCCAGAACATAAAACCCCTGACAACGAGCATGACACCCAGCATGTGAAACTCCTGGCAAGGAGCATGACACCCAGTGTGTGAAACCTCTGGCAACGAGCGTGACATCCAGCGCATGAAACCCTTGGCAACAGGCAGGTCATTTAAAAGCAATTAGAAGCTTTACTGTAGCACATAATGTATCACGGGCATTGCATATGTAAAGATGAGTATGTGCAGTATGGAGCTACATGCGATGCAGAATCTTAGCAATTATATGTAATTATGGTACAAAAACGATGCAGAAAAGTTCTTCCCCTATAAAATCATATCTGAAATCCAACCAGGAATGTAAAAACATTAAGGACTACCATGAGAATTGTTGGGCCCCTGTACTTTCATAGGGCCCCTGTACTTTCATAGGGATCTGACCAAGGTGTGGTGAATTTGAGATTTACTGCAATCATGTACTGCCCGAATGGAGTGATCATGACCACCTCACCTTGACAAGCCCAATGCTGTGTATTTTGTAGCCAACCTCCCCGATCTTGGTGCCCCTGGGCATGATCAGGTCCAGATTGGGGCTGATTGGGCCACTGGAAAAGTGGTAAAGTTCCTACTGTTCCGGTCCCACCTTCCCCTCTGCTTGTCCGGCTTACACTCCCTGCCAGGTTGGCTCACACTGCTGCCTGCCTGGGCCGGTGGCAATGATTACAGAATTTGCACTCCACTGTAGACTACAATCAGGAAGCTGTACCCGATGGTAACGTCTAAAGACGCACAAAGCCTGATTGTAGTGTCTGTAGACACTGAGAGGTGTTTAGGCCCTTTCACATTTGAACACATGGATGTACACCAGGGAAAGAACTTTGTAGCAGCATAACCATAAAGACACAGACACAGCTACAACAAAAAAAGATGCAAGGAAAGCCGCGACTGTCTCAGAATCAGGCCATCCGAGGAGAGATCCCGCCCCCCTTAACAAACCCGCACCCCCTCAAAAGACCCTGCCTCCATTAGGGCTGCTTTTGGAATAATAATGCACTAGTCAACCATTGCTTGAAATCGAGCGGGAAAAAAAGTGTGCGCCCCCACTCTGTGAAAAAATCACGACTTTGACTTGCTATTCCTCAATAACCTGACCACTTAACAATATTCTGTGACCTTATTGCACATCCGCACACACCCTATCGAATGACACCTGGAAACTCATTCAGGTGCCGTTACAAATCAGCTATTGTACGCACATCAATTGATGTTTTCTTACTGTGCATGCGTCTGTGCTACAGTGCGCATGCACAGCGAGTGAATTGCGATTGCAGTCACACCAAGGAATGTCTCGCAAAGTGAGTGATAGAAAGACAGCGTTTGGGATGGGAATGGGGAGTTATCAGATAAATGTAGGCGTGTCTTGGCCATTCAGACGCCATTTTGTGGGTGTGCATAAATTAGCAGTTGCAATCTTACTTGCTACTGGAGAGCCCTCAGTGCCCTGGGAGAGCAGATTAGAATGCGCGTCTTCAGGGGCACTCAAGACTCTCCGACATGACCCGATTTGCGATGGTACCAATGTTATAAGCAATTTTACGCCGTCAGATGGAAATGATGCGATAGCAGTGGGAGTCCTTATGCTTAGGTTAACTTCTGCCCAGGGGCGCTTTAAGAGAGGAGGAGGCCCGTGTTCAGCCTCCTCCGTTCGGGCCCCCTCCTCTCTGCCCGGAGCGCTGTAGAGTCTGAGCTCTAGAGAGCTTAGACTCTACTGCGCATGCGCAGATCTCCAGGAAAATGGCGCGGTGGCCATTTTCCCTGAGATTTCTCTACTGCACATGTGCAAAACTCCATGTAAATGGCCGCTATGCCATTTTCACTGTGTTTTTACAGCGCTGCTGATGCCGGCGCTGGACTCTGGAGGGGTGAGTATTTTAAAAATGGGTGCGATGTGGGCCCCTTCTGGACTCAGGGGCCCGTGTGCACCGCACACACTGCATCCATTATTGAAACGCCAGTGCTTCTGTCCATATTAGCATATAATTGCAACTGCATACGGGAAAAGATAACAAGAGCCGCAACAAGAACAACGGCACTTGAATATGCCTCTTCAACCATCAAAATCGGTGTCGTCATTCAGAGCAGTTGCTCTCACAAAAAAATTCTGTAGTCAATCAAATATATACAGTAGATTACAGTTGGGGGTGCATCAAATTTTGTGCTTTAAATATATGAATTTGAATATCAATACGAACAAATGTAAATTTGTGTGTCTCTTAGACTTTAGGCCCCTTATACCTGCAGAGGTAAGTTAGGGATAGAAAGGTTGTGTTCACATAATTCTAGTAAGCCCATTGATATGTGACCTAACAAACACCCCAAGTTGCACTTCTTAGGAAGAATTTATTTTGCTGGCAATGGAGGCCTGGTGTAAAGAGGATATGTTCAGGATGCCGGAAGTCAAAATCCAAACACCGGAATTCCGACATGCGGCCAGAAGATTGTCGCCAGAATCCCGATAGCAGTCCAAATGCCAACACCAGCATCCTGGGGGGAGGGAAAGTATACTTATAGAATCCCTGTCAGGATTCTCTCCATCAGGGTGCCACTGTTGGGCTTCTGACCACCTGCATCCCGAACTCTGGTCAGGCAACCATATCCTTGTAAGGATATGTGATGAAGCTACCTGCAGCACTATCTAACCACATTTGATTGGCTCACTGAATATTAACTCTTTCAGATGATAGCACTTAATTTATTATCATTGCAGCTATAATATATGAAGGTAAGGGCAACTAGATGATTTTTTAATCAATTGAAATGGGATGAAAAGAAGGCATGGCATATCAGGGGGGAGAATAGGAAAGAGAATGGTAGAGAGCTGCTGATTGCGACTGGTGTCAAGCGAGTGGCCAGCCCACATGAATTTGAAGCAGTCATAGCAATGCAAAGGCCACAGTGCATTGCACACAGTTCTCAAAGCCCAGGTTCCTGGTTCCACACAGCTCTCCCTGCAACTGCAAAATGAGGGCACCACTCAAAATAAGTGAGTACCTCAGCAGAGTTTAAAATTAAAAATAGGGACCTGGCTATCAGAAGCATTGATTTTGCTGCCAATACCAGTGCCGTAATTAGACATTTTAGCGCTGTGAGCAAGAAACAGCATCGGCTCCTCCCCATGTACAAGACAGGGCCAGTGCGCGCCGTAGGCGTGTGGCAAAAATATAGGGGCGTGGCTTCATGGGGAAGTGGAGCGGCCCCAGAGCTCTTCTGCTCTTCTTTACACATTGTGGCAGCAGAGCACCCCTTTTTTATACATTAAGCAGGCAGAGTCCCCCTTTTTTACACATTGGCAGGCAGTCCCACTTTTTTACAGTTTACAACAGCAGAGTCCCCCTTTTTACACATTAAGCAGGCAGTCACCTTTTTACAGATTAAGCAGGCAGAGTCCCCCTTTTTCACACATTAGGCAGGCAGAGTCCCCCTTTTTACACATTAAGCAGGCAGTCACTTTTTACACAGTAGGCAGGCAGAGTCCCCCTTTTTTACACATTGCAACAGCAGTACCCATTTTTTACACATTACAACAGCAGAGTCCCCCTTTTTACACATTAAGCAGGCAGAATCTCCATTTTTTACACATTAGATATGCAGAGTCCCCCTTTTTTACACATTACAACAGCAGAGTCCCCCTTTTTACACATTAAGCAGACAGTCACCTTTTTACACAGTAGGCAGGCAGAGTCCCCCTTTTTTACACATTGCAACAGCAAGCCCCCTTTTTTACAAATTACAACAGCAGAGTCCCCCTTTTTAATCATTAAGCAGGCAGAGTCTCTTTTTTGCACATTAGGCATGCAGAGTCCCCCTTTTTACACATTAAGCAGGCAGTCACCTTTTTACACAGTAGGCAGGCAGAGTCCCCCTATTTTACACATTGCAACAGCAGTCCCCCTTTTTACACATTACAACAGCAGAGTACCCCTTTTTACACATTAAGCAGGCAGAGTCCCCCTTTTTTAGACATTAGGCAGGCAGAGTCCCCCTTTTTTACACATTACAATAGCAGAGTCCCTCTTTTTACACATTAAGCAGGCAGAGTCACCTTTTTACACAGTAGGCAGGCAGAGTCCCCCTTTTTTACACATTGCAACAACAGAGTCCCCATTTTTTACACATTACAACAGCAGAGTCCCCTTTTTACACATTAGGCAGGCTAAGTCCCCCTTTTTACAAGAGAAAGAAAGATAAAGAGAGAGAGAGTTTTATATTTACCTATGAGCAGCTGGCAAGCATCTTCTCCTTCCACTTGAGTCCTCCCCCAGCTAGCAGCTCCTCAGGGCACAGGGCAGAGACTGTGAGATGTGTGATCCATCATCCGGGGCTTTCAATGGAAGGCAGAGGAGGCGGAGACCCGGGAGCTGGCAGCTATGGCTGCGCTTCCGAGTCACTTGCAGAGGCTGTGTCGGCGGGAGACAGGCAGCGCCAGCGGGACTTGGAGTGACTGCCTGAGATAGCGGACGGGCAGACGGGAATGCAGCACTCCCGAGTCCCTTGCAGAGGCAGCGTGGGGCGGGAGTCACACAGCGGTGGGAGATAGGCTGCGGCGAGAGACTGGCGCCGGCAAGAGTATGTCATGACTAGAGGTAACGGCCGTGTGGGAGGGGTGAGGGTGTACTGCCGAGGATGCGCCTGCAGTGCGTTTGCGCTGTGGGTAAGACACCATTGGCACACACGTAGTTATGGCCATGGCCAATACTATCCTATTCAGCCAAGGTTCCTTACAGAGTTATTGCCAGGTGTGATATGCTTTACCGGCATTTGGGATGCTGGCAGTCAGAAGACCGACCGCGGCATCCCGATGTAGAGAATCCCGACAGGGGCTAGGTGGGTATACATACCCTTCCCCAATACCCCCCTAACCCTCCTTTCCAGCAGCCTAACCCTAACCCCCCTCCCCTCCCTGCAGCCTAAACCTAACCCTCCCTCCCTGGAAGCCTAACTCTTGCTGCTTGTAAACGTTTCTGGTAATTGTTTAGTCCTGAACATCAGCTTCGAGGAACTTTTACCCCATTCCTCCGTACAAAACAGCTTCAACTCTGTTATGTTGGTAGGTTTCCTCCCATGAACTGCTCACGAGTCTCCCTCTTAGTTCCAGAGAAGGGATACAGTTAAAAGGCCAGTTGTCGGGATCCCGGTGTTCAAGAGACCGACGCCGGAATCCCAACAGTCACTGAGATACCGACACATGAAATAACCGAACCACCAACCGAGTGGTAACAGAACCTGTGGCAAGTGAAACAGTTACATACCGAACCCCCAGAAAGACCTACAATATTAAGCTGTTCCAGCAACCCTGCACCACTACATGCAAACAGCATACACTCACTGTCTGGTGAGCTGTATAGAACCATACTTTATATAAAGCTTTGATCCATCACCAGTGTGTGTACAACAGTGAGTACAGCTGTACCTGTTATATCAACACCTCTGGTTAAGTAACTCGGCTATTCACAGCTTGAGACACCTGCTGGTGTGTGCCTGTATACCTCTGCAAATAACAACACCGCCACATATACTGTATCTTTCCCAAAATCTTCTTCTTCACTTTCAGCTGTGACTTGTAATAATGTGAAACAATACATTATTTTATGTCTTGTTGTTTTTCCTGGCTGTGCTGTTTCTCCATTCCACTGATGCTCTCCCAGCAATTCAGCTCAGACATTTCACAGTCTCAAAGCAGAATTTCCAAGCTGAGTCTCTGCACCAGGTGACAGAATCCTAGCTTCACCCCTGTATTATTATAATAAACTTGCCTTCCCCTGTGCCTCAGTATTGGGTACCTAGGAGAATTCCATGTGTAGAGCTCTAACCATACCATACAGAGCAGGAATAAAATGTCCAAATCTGGATATTCCAAACAAGGGTAAAAGAGAAATCTCAATTTGTAAAATTCCTCATGTTAGGTAATGCAATTATAACTGTGGTGTGAAAATTTGACCTGTACGAATATTTTTCACAGTTCTTTTTTTTTTTTCTAACCTTACACAGGGCTCTGCTCACTGTACATTTATTTATTTACATTTACTGTACATATATACAGTACCAGTCAAAAGTTTGGACACACCTTCTCATTCAATTGTTTTTATTTATTTTAATTATTTTCTACATTGTAGATTAATAATGAAGACATCAACACTATGAAAAAACACATATGGAATTATCGGCCTAATTTAGACCTGGTCGCACGCAGGCTATTTTTTGCACTGCTGCGACCAGGTAATCGCAAACAAAAGTTTGTTCAGTTTCTGCACAGCCTAGGACTTACTCAGCCACTGCGATGATCCTGAAAGAAGCTGATGTTAGGAACCCTCCCTGGAAACGGCTGGGCATGCCTGCGTTTTTCTAGACACTCCCTGAAAATGGTGAGTTGACACCCCTGAACAGTCTCTTCCTGTCAATCTTCTTGCTTTCGCCCCTGCGAACGCTTTCTCCGTTAGTTCCATCACTCCGTGGCGATGGCCGTTGCCGGCGACCGATGCGCTTGCGCATTGCGGCCCACACAAATGCACTGTTCAGACCCGATCGCACGGTTGCGAAAAAACGCAGCATGCGATCGGGTCTGAATGACCCCCTATATTGTAAAGAAAATAGTGTTAAACAAATCAAAATACGTTTTATATTTTACAATCCTCAAAGTAGCCTCCTTTTGCTTTGATGACAGCTTTGCACACTCTTGGCATTCTCTCAATCAGCTTCATGAGGTAGTCTCCTGAAATGGTTTTGAATTAACAGGTGTGCCTTGTCAAGGGTTAATCTGTTGAATTACTTGCCTTCTTAATGCATTTGAGACCATCAGTTGTGTTGTGCAGAGGTAGGGTTAGTACACCGTAGACACTCCTATTTGACTACTGTTGTAATCCATATAATGGCACAAACCAAACCACTCAACTCAGCAAAGAGAAACGATAGTCCATCATTATGACATGAAGGTCAGTTGATACAGAAAATTTCAAGAACTTTGAATATATCCTCAAGTGCAGTTGCAAAAACCATCAAATGCTATGATGAAACTGGCTCTCAGGAGGACTGCCCCAGGAAAGGAAAACCAAGAGTAACCTCTGCTGAAGAGGATATGTTCATTAGAGTTACCAGCCTCAGAAACTGCTCCTTAACAGCACCTCAGATTAGAGCCCACATAATTTCTTCACAGAGTTCAAGTAGCAGACAAAGCTCAACATCAAGTGTTCAGAGGAGACTGCATGAATCAGTCCTTCATGGTTGAATTGCTGCGAAGAAGCTACTACTGAGGATCAAGAAGAAGAAGAAGAGATTTGTTTGGGCAAAGAAACAAAAGGAATGGACATTAGACCAGTGGAAATCTGTACTTTGGTCTGGTGAGTCCAAATTTGAGATTTTTTGTTCCAACCGCCATGTCTTTGTGAGACGCAGAGAAAGTGATCGGATGGTTTCTGCATGTGTGGTTCCAACTGTGAAGCATGGAGGAGGGGGAGGTGTGATGGTGTGGGGGTGCTTTGCTGGTGACACTGTTGGTGATTTAGTCAAAATTCAAGACACACTTAACCAGCAAGGCTACCACAGCATTATGCAGCCCCATGCCATCCCATCTGGTTTGCGCTTACTGGGACCATCATTTGTTATTCAACAAGACAATGACCCCAAACACACCTCCAGGCTATGTAAGGGCTACTTGACCAAGAAGGAAAGTGATGGAGTGCTGCGTCAGATGACCTGGGCTCCACAATCACCCGACCTAAACCCAATTGAGATGGTTTGGGATGAGTTGGACAGCAGAGTGACGGAAAAGCAGCCAACAAGTGCTCAGTACTTCTGGGAACTCCTTCAAGACTGTTGGAAAACCATTCCAGGAGACTACCTCATGAAGCTGATTGAGAGAATGCCAATAGTGTGCAAAACTGTCATCAAAGCAAAAGGAGGCTTCTTTGAGGAATCTAAAATATAAAACATATTTTGATTTGTTTAACACTTTTTTGTTTACAACAAAATTCCATATATGTTCTACAACATAATTCCATATTATATAGTTTTGATGTCTTCAGTATTAATCTACAATGTAGAAAATAATTAAAATAAATAAAAACCATTGAATAAGAAGGGGTTTCCAAACTTTTTACTGGTACTGTAAATCCACCACATTCCATTGCAATTGAAAAGAAAACAGAAATAAAACAAGACTGTGTAATAACAGATGATAAAGAGGTAAGGTTCAGAAAAGTTGTGTTGTAAGCAATCATTACCTTTTTATGAGTGATGGCTGTATTATTTTTCTGTATTAATATTCCTGGAACTAATAAAAAATGTCTTTCATCCTACACATGTAAATTAACTATTGAAAGGTAGAGATAAAGGGGTCAATCCAATTAGCTGAGATGATCTTGCAGGTGAAAGCAACTGGATTGACCTCAAAGTTGGACCACAAAAATCATATACATACAGTGGGTTGGTAGGCTAGGTTGAATATTATTATTATTATTATTATTGTCATTAAATATTGTATGTACAGTATTTGTTAACGGTTCAATTTAGTTAGAGCAGTGGTTCTCAAACTGTGTGCCGTGGCACCCTAGGGTGCCTTAGGACACTTGCAGGGGTGCCTTGGATTGGTGGTCTAAGACCAATTAAATTTATTTCTGGTCAATGTAATAGGCAAAACCAGCGCTGGTGGTTCCAATCAAAAAACATTTGTGCACAATCAGAAGCAAATCCTGGCCCTCAGCACACAATTGAACCTAAGGATAACATATAAAATAAGATTTTACTTACCGATAAATCTATTTCTCGTAGTCCGTAGTGGATGCTGGGGACTCCGTCAGGACCATGGGGATTAGCGGCTCCGCAGGAGACAGGGCACAAAAATAAAGCTTTAGGATCAGGTGGTGTGCACTGGCTCCTCCCCCTATGACCCTCCTCCAAGCCTCAGTTAGGATACTGTGCCCGGACGAGCGTACACAATAAGGAAGGATTTTGAATCCCGGGTAAGACTCATACCAGCCACACCAATCACACCGTACAACTTGTGATCTGAATCCAGTTAACAGTATGACAAACGTAGGAGCCTCTGAACAGACGGCTCACAACAATAACAACCCGATTTTTTTGTAACAATAACTATGTACAAGTATTGCAGACAATCCGCACTTGGGATGGGCGCCCAGCATCCACTACGGACTACGAGAAATAGATTTATCGGTAAGTAAAATCTTATTTTCTCTGACGTCCTAGTGGATGCTGGGGACTCCGTCAGGACCATGGGGATTATACCAAAGCTCCCAAATGGGCGGGAGAGTGCGGATGACTCTGCAGCACCGAATGAGAGGACTCCAGGTCCTCTTTAGCCAGGGTATCAAATTTGTAGAATTTTACAAACGTGTTCTCCCCCGACCACGTAGCTGCTCGGCAGAGTTGTAATGCCGAGACCCCTCGGGCAGCCGCCCAGGATGAGCCCACCTTCCTTGTGGAATGGGCCTTGACAGATTTAGGCTGTGGCAGGCCTGCCACAGAATGTGCAAGTTGAAATGTGCTACAAATCCAACGAGCAATCGTCTGCTTAGAAGCAAGAGCACCCAGTTTGTTGGGTGCATACAGGATAACAGCAAGTCAGTTTTCCTGACTCCAGCCGTCCTGGAAACCTATATTTTCAGGGCCCTGACAACATCTAGCAACTTGGAGTCCTCCAAGTCCCTATTAGCCGCAGGTACCACAATAAGCTGGTTCAGGTGAAACGCTGACACCACCTTAGGGAGAAACTGGGGACGAGTCCGCAGCTCTGCCCTGTCTGAATGGACAATCAGATATGGCTTTTGTGAGACAAAGCCGCCAATTCTGACACTCGCCTGGCCGAGGCCAGGGCCAACAGCATGGTCACTTTTCATGTGAGATATTTCAAATCCACAGATTTGAGCGGTTTAAATGTGATTTGAGGAATCCCAGAACTACGTTGAGATCCCACAGTGCCACTGGAGGCACAAAAAGGGGGTTGTATATGCAATACTCCCTTGACAAACTTCTGGACTTCAGGAACTGAAGCCAATTCTTTCTGGAAGAAAATTGACAGGGCCGAAATTTAAACCTTAATGGACCCCAATTTGAGGCCCATAGACACTCCTGTTTGCAGGAAATGCAGGAATCGACCGAGTTGAAATTTCTTCGTGGGGCCTTCATGGCCTCACACCACGCAACATATTTTCGCCACATGTGGTGATAATGTTGTGCGGTCACCTCCTTCCTGGCTTTGACCAGGGTAGGAATGACCTCTTCCGGAATGCCTTTTTCCCTTAGGATCCGGCGTTCCACCGCCATGCCGTCAAACGCAGCCGCGGTAAGTCTTGGAACAGACCTGGTACTTGCTGAAGCAAGTCCCTTCTTAGCGGCAGAGGCCATGAGTCCTCTGTGAGCATCTCTTGAAGATCCGGGTACCAAGTCCTTCTTGGCCAATCCGGAGCCACGAGTATAGTTCTTACTCCTCTACGTCTTATAATTCTCAGTACCTTAGGTATGAGAAGCAGAGGAGGGAACACATACACCGACTGGTACACCCACGGTGTTACCAGAACGTCCACAGCTATTGCCTGAGGGTCTCTTGACCTGGCGCAATACCTGTCCAGTTTTTTGTTCAGGCGGGACGCCATCATGTCCACCTTTGGTCTTTCCCAGCGGTTCACAATCATGTGGAAGACTTCCCGATGAAGTCCCCACTCTCCCGGGTGGAGGTCGTGCTGAGGAAGTCTGCTTCCCAGTTGTCCACTCCCGGAATGAACACTGCTGACAGTGCTATCACATGATTTTCCGCCCAGCGAAGAATCCTTGCATTTTCTGCCATTGCCCTCCTGCTTCTTGTGCCGCCCTGTCTGTTTACGTGGGCGACTGCCGTGATGTTGTCCCACTGGATCAATACCGGCTGACCTTGAAGCAGAGGTCTTGCTAAGCTTAGAGCATTGTAAATTGCTCTTAGCTCCAGTATATTTATGTGGAGAGAAATCTCCAGACTTGATCACACTCCCAGGAAATTTTTTCCTTGTGTGACTGCTCCCCAGCCTTTCAGGCTGGCATCCGTGGTCACCAGGACCCAGTCCTGAATGCCGAATCTGTGGCCCTTTAGTAGATGAGCACTCTGCAGCCACCACAGAAGAGACACCCTTGTCCTTGGAGACAGGGTTATCCGCTGATGCATCTGAAGATGCAATCCGGACCATTTTTCCAGCAGATCCCACTGAAAAGTTCTTGCGTGAAATCTGCCGAATGGAATCGCTTCGTAAGAAGCCACCAATTTTCCCAGGACCCTTGTGCAATGATGCACTGACACTTTTCCTGGTTTTAGGAGGTTCCTGACTAGCTCGGATAACTCCCTGGCTTTCTCCTCCGGGAGAAACACCTTTTTCTGGACAGTGTCCAGAATCATCCCTAGGAACAGCAGACGTGTCGTCGGAGACAGCTGCGATTTTGGAATATTTAGAATCCACCCGTGCTGTCGTAGAACTACTTGAGATAGTGCTACTCCGACCTTCAACTGTTCTCTGGACCTTGCCCTTATCAGGAGATCGTCCAAGTAAGGGATAATTAAGACGCCTTTTCTTTGAAGAAGAATCATCATTTCGGCCATTACCTTGGTAAAGACCCGGGGTGCCGTGGACAATCCAAACGGCAGCGTCTGAAACTGATAGTGACAGTTTTGTACCACGAACCTGAGGTACCCTTGGTGAGAAGGGCAAATTGGGACATGGAGGTAAGCATCCTTGATGTCCCGGGACACCATATAGTCCCCTTCTTCCTGGTTCGCTATCACTGCTCTGAGTGACTCCATCTTGATTTGAACCTTTGTATGTAAGTGTTCAAATATTTCAGATTTAGAATAGGTCTCACCGAGCCGTCTGGCTTCAGTACCACAATATAGTGTGGAATAATACCCCTTTCCTTGTTGTAGGAGGGGTACTTTGATTATCACCTGCTGGGAATACAGCTTGTGAATTGTTTCCAATACTGCCTCCCTGTCAGAGGGAGACGTTGGTAAAGCAGACTTCAGGAACCTGCGAGGGGGAGACGTCTCGAATTTCCAATCTGTACCCCTGGGATACTACTTGTAGGATCCAGGGGTCCACTTGCGAGTGAGCCCACTGCGCGCTGAAACTCTTGAGACGACCCCCCACCGCATCTGAGTCCACTTGTACGGCCCCAGCGTCATGCTGAGGACTTGGCAAAAGCGGTGGAGGGCTTTTGTTCCTGGGAATGGGCTGCCTGTTGCAGTCTTCTTCCCTTTCCTCTATCCCTGGGCAGATATGACTGGCCTTTTGCCTGCTTGCCATTATGGGGACGAAAGGACTGAGGCTGAAAAGACGGTGTCTTTTTCTGCTGAGATGTGACTTGGGGTAAAAAAAAAAAGTGGATTTTCCAGCTGTTGCCGTGGCCACCAGGTCCGATCGACCGACCCCAAATAACTTTATACGGCAATACTTCCATGTGCCGTTTGGAATCTGCATCACCTGACCACTGTCGTGTCCATAAACAACTTCTGGCAGATATGGACATCGCACTTACTCTTGATGCCAGAGTGCAAATATCCCTCTGTGCATCTCGCATATATAGAAATGCATCCTTTAAATGCTCTATAGTCAATAAAATACTGTCCCTGTCAAGGGTATCAATATTTTCAGTCAGGGAATCCGACCAAGCCACCCCAGCGCTGCACATCCAGGCTGAGGCGATCGCTGGTCGCAGTATAACACCAGTATGTGTGTATATACTTTTTAGGATATTTTCCAGCCTCCTATCAGCTGGCTCCTTGAGGGCGGCCCTATCTGGAGACGGTACCGCCACTTGTTTTGATAAGCGTGTGAGCGCCTTATCCACCCTAAGGGGTGTTTCCCAACGCGCCCTAACTTCTGGCGGGAAAGGGTATACCGCCAATAATTTTCTATCGGGGGAAACCCACGCATCATCACACACTTCATTTAATTTATCTGATTCAGGAAAAACTACAGGTAGTTTTTTCACACTCCACATAATACCCTTTTTTGTGGTACTTGTAGTATCAGAAATATGTAACACCTCCTTCATTGCCCTTAACAAGTAACGTGTGGCCCTAAAGGAAAATACGTTTGTTTCTTCACCGTCGACACTGGAGTCAGTGTCCGTGTCTGTGTCGACCGACTGAGGTAAAAGGACGTTTTAACGCCCCTGACGGTGTTTGAGACGCCTGGACAGGTACTAATTGGTTTGCCGGCCGTCTCATGTCGTCAACCGACCTTGCAGCGTGTTGACATTATCACGTAATTCCTTAAATAAGCCATCCATTCCGGTGTCGACTCCCTAGAGAGTGACATCACCATTACAGGCAATTGCTCCGCCTCCTCACCAACATCGTCCTCATACATGTCGACACACACGTACCGACACACAGCACACACACAGGGAATGCTCTGATAGAGGACAGGACCCCACTAGCCCTTTGGAGAGACAGAGGGAGAGTTTGCCAGCACACACCAAAACGCTATGACAATGTTAAATTCCTTTGTCGTATAAACAACCCTTAATGAAGTCTAAGAACACAGTACGCTGTTTACTTAAGAAATACCGTAAGGGTACGCTAGTTGCGTAACGATCGCTTAGCCGTAGGCGAGACGCTCAAGCGTCACGTTCGCTCACGGCCCAGTGATCACAGGACAGCAAGTTATTGGTGATGACTAGAGTAATGATTCGCTATGGCGTAGCGGACGCTCGAGACCACGAGGAGATCACCAGCGGCGCAGACGCTCACAACGCTATACCTTTATGTCTAAACCTTTTATCAATGAAATACACAGAATACCTTAATGTGAATACAGGGTGTAAGTGCAACCTTGTGTAACCTGACTAACTACAAAGCTGCTTGAGCGTCACCGACGCTCAAGTGAACACTTAAAACTATAGGAAATACACAGATACTGGTTTAGGGTCCAAAGCCTATTATCTGTATTATAACTATTATACTTGCAAAAAGAATCACAGTACAAATGATACACTACAATATAACAGAGACTTCCTAACCGAATAACTATACAAGAAATACAATACAATACTATGCTGATCTAATACAATACAATATTAGTCAATGGGAGATACGAGAGAAAGAGAAGGGAGAGAGAGAGAGAGAGAGAGATTGGCTCACAGTAAGACAATATGATTACGGAGAAAAACTTACGCACAAAGGGTATGATCGCATGCGCCTCTGGACATCCAGCTTCCCGATTATCAGCAATGAGAACCGTTTGATGAGAAGAAGTGCAAGCTGGATGCCACAGGCCCGTCTTTTATGCTACTCACACAATGCAATCTAATGGTCCCTACAACCTCATTGTCCATTGGACGCAGGAATTCGGCTTCGCACTATAACAAAAGGTCATAGGGTGATTCATACAGGTGGGCTGTGACGATTTCAAACGGCTCAGGTGGGTGGGAAACTAGGTTTCCCGCCGCATACCTGAGTATGAGTAAATAATAGAAATGGACATAAACTTCTTATGTCCATAACTATCCGCACGAGCGATTAATACGCTCCAAACCAACACCGGAATATTGCTATTTAAATACTCTTCCGATGGGTACCAAACACTGCTGTATGATTCCTGTTAGACCCTTAGCACAATACAAAGAGGGATTCCTCCGTTCAGGGACATTCCATATTAACCAAACTTTCAGAATCTATCAAAGGGATCATGGTCTACAAACTACATTAATTGTGAAAATATGTAACGATTGGGTCGCACGCTACGACTACATACTCTTTACCGTAAATACGCATACCGATGCGAGCGGGTGCACGCATCAGCGGGTATGCGCTATCACGGGAAAGCGCACGCATGCGCAGCGCGGACCAGCGTGAGGTGCAAATATGGCAGCGTGTATAGGGATATTTTTCTGACTTTGACAGTTATAATTATACAGGGACAACCTTTATATAAGTGTTTTTCCCTTATAGCATCTTAATATATATAATCATATCGCCAAATAAGTGCCCCCCCCTCTATGTTTTAACCCTGTTTCTGTAGTGCAGTGCAAGGGAGAGCCTGGGAGCCTTCCCACCAGCATTTCTGTGAGGGAAAATGGCGCTGTGTGCTGAGGAGAATAGGCCCCGCCCCCTTTTCGGCGGGCTTCTTCTCCCGTTTTTCTGAGACCTGGCAGGGGTTAAATACATCCATATAGCCCCAGGGGCTATATGTGATGTATTTTTTAGCCAGAACAAGGTATTCTCATTGCTGCCCAGGGCGCCCCCCGCAGCGCCCTGCACCCTCCGTGACCGCTGGTGTGAAGTGTGTGACAACAATGGCGCACAGCTGCAGTGCTGTGCGCTACCTCATGAAGACTGAAAAGTCTTCTGCCGCCGGTTTCTGGACCTCTTCACTTTTCGGCATCTGCAAGGGGGTCGGCGGCGCGGCTCCGGGACCGGACTCCATGGCTGGGCCTGTGTTCGATCCCTCTGGAGCTAATGGTGTCCAGTAGCCTAAGAAGCCAATCCATCCTGCACGCAGGTGAGTTCACTTCTTCTCCCCTAAGTCCCTCGTTGCAGTGAGCCTGTTGCCAGCAGGACTCACTGTAAAATAAAAAACCTAAAAACTTTTTCTAAGCAGCTCTTTAGGAGAGCCACCTAGATTGCACCCTGCTCGGACGGGCACAAAAACCTAACTGAGGCTTGGAGGAGGGTCATAGGGGGAGGAGCCAGTGCACACCACCTGATCCTAAAGCTTTATTTTTGTGCCCTGTCTCCTGCGGAGCCGCTAATCCCCATGGTCCTGACGGAGTCCCCAGCATCCACTAGGACGTCAGAGAAACACAGTTTACGTAATTTAATATTTATTTCTAAATTTCTCAATAGGAAACTTTTGGCCTAGGGGTGCCGTGAAAACAATTCTGATAATCGGGGGCGCTGATCATTTCTCTGTGTTTCTGAATGTTGTAACCAATGTAAAAGTTGATGTTTCTTTCAAAATGAGATTGAACCATGTAAGTAGAATCTGAGATAGTGCTGATTGTTTGTACAGGACTCAAAAAATCTGCCCAGGTACAATTACTTCAAGATTTTGGAATAGTTTAAAATACGCCATAGGAAATCCCTATTGTTAACTGATACATGAAAAGCAGTCTAAAGTCTATATACAGAAATACCATGTACATTTTCTGAGCCTGAAACAGCTGAAAATACAGAGACATACTGTAGCTTTCATTCCACTATATATCTTGTGCACATTTAAGATGCCATATTCAGTGTTTTGGCATGGAATAATGAAATGTTACCATTTTTCTCATAACATTATTTTTCAGAATTAAATTTAGTTTCATTTATGTCACCGTTTTTTGTTTGCAAACTGTTTTGCGGAAGAAATGATCAGTTTCATGATGAAAAACACCGTTATCTGAAGTCGGTTTGTATTTATTAAACATTACCAGCAACCATGCTTTGTATAACAAGTGTAACACTGGACAGTTCAGTTTGTGCATTCCACAAGATAAACATGTAAAAGTAAAGAGTTAATTGCAAAGTGCTGTTGGATTAGAGCTATCTTATGTTTCTATTATACAATGATGCATCAAGATGTTGCTAAGCAAAATGCTACAAAGGAAAGAATAAATTGAAAGCTTAAAATGGGTCAGTTTTTGTGCCCAGGAGTTGCATGGAATCCAAGAAGCTTTGTGGAGAACATTGCTTGGGGCATCAATTTCCGATTCTTGGATAAACATCAGGATTCTATTCTAACTACTATTAGGACTTCAGTCCCACTCAGTATGTGAGGGACTATGTGCACAACGGACTTAACAGTTCACTGTTAGATAAAAAGGCTTGGCATGTATTTTTTGTTTGCACCAGTACATTGGTTATATTTTATTGTATTCACACAATCATACATAAAATTGCTTAGTTCGAAACAAAATGTCATTTTCCATTGCTTTGCAGTTGGAAAACAAAACTATTTCTTAACACATTTTTATTTTGAGCGTTTGACCAGGAACTTACTGTACACGGTAGAATACGTTTCATGTCTCAGCTCCTAAATACAACACTGCAAATGGCCCTGATTAATAAGAACATTGAGGGTTGATTCATGATTACACACAAATCTGCTTAGCAGAGGGATCTAGCGATTTTTAGCAACTGTACATGCAGTGGCGGAACTAGTGAGCGGTGGGCCCAGGTGCGACAAAATGCTTTGGGCCCCCCATCCCATCCAAGTCCACCCCCTCACCCCTGGAGAGGATCGGTGAGGGGGACCTGCTCAGGGCCAGAGAAATGGATACCTAGCAACAGTGCCGTAACTAGACATTTTAGCACTGTGTGCAAGAAACGGCATCAAAGCCCCACCCCTGCATGCAAAACAGGGGCAGTGCGCGCCGTAGGTGCGCGCAAAAATACATAGTGGCGTGGCTTCGTGGGGAAGGGGTGTGGCCACAAAATAATACCAATTCATAAAACGGTGCACAGTAGTCTCCATTATTCAAATTACGCTGCACAGTAGCACCACTACACCAGGTAGAGACCCTTTTACACCTTACGGCGGACAGATTCCTCTTTTTACACATTACAACAGACAGTGTCCCCTTTTTACACATTACGGCAGACATCGTGCCCTTTTACGCTGTCTGCCGTAATGTGTAAAAAGGGGACACTGTCTGTTGTAATGTGTAAAAAGAGGAATCTGTCTGCCATAAGGTGTAAAAGGGTCTCTACCGGGTGTAGTGGTGCTACTGTGTGGCGTAATTTGAATAATGGAGACTACTGTGCACCTTTTAATGAATTGGTATTATTTTGTGGCCACACCCCTTCCCCACGAAGCCACACCACTATGTATATTTGCGCGCGCCTACGGCGCGCACTGCCCCTGTTTTGCATGCAGGGGTGGGGCTCCGATGCCGTTTCTTGCACACAGTGCTAAAATGTCTAGTTACGGCACTGTTGCTAGGTATCCATTTCTCTGGCCCTGAGCAGGTCCCCCTCACCAGATCCTCTCCAGGGGTGAGGGGGTGGACTTGGATGGGATGGGGGGCCCAAAGCATTTTGTCGCACCTGGGCCCACCGCTCGCTAGTTCCGCCACTGGTGTAACTTGATGTCAGTTTGGCATTTCCAGGTTGACTAAGTGTTCTATTAGTATGTTGTGGGCATGTAGACAGAATTGCCACTTATGCATACGCAGAGATGCATCTGCATTAGATGGATCTCCTGCAGCAAAGAAAAGGCAGTGCTAACACTTCTGATAACAACAATGGCTACTTTCACAAGTGAATGTGTAGGGGCAGTGTAGCGAGCTCTGTTTATAGTTGGAGATCTGCATTTATGTCCAAGCATAAAATGCGGATACAAATGTGGCCAAATTGGGTGCAACTCCGAATCAACCCTTAAATGCGCACAGCAAACACCTTTGTTGTGCACTTTGCAATGGAGGAGCAGTAGTGGTGTTTTCCAAAATTTGGGATGCTACGGGACCGAAGAGGATGTGACCCCTTCATTTTGTGAGTAAAATACGAGTAAACAACAGTTGTGTCGAGGTGTGTGTGTTTCTTTAATAAAATATAACAATAGTATATGTGTGATTCTTGTATTTGGTTTATTTTTTTACAGGTTTAGTACAGTTGCTAGCGTCCCTGTCTGGGTATGCTGGCACTTGTTGTCCGACAAGTGCAATCATGCCTGGGCAGGCTTGTTGGGACCTGTAGTCCATCTCTAAAGAACTGCAGGTCCCAACTTTATTAATACTATTACATCTGCGCCAGGGGCGTTTTAAGAGAAGAGGGGACCCACATGCAGCCATTGTGGGCCCCCTCCTCTCTGGCAGCTAGCAGACTCTAACTTAAAGCCAGAGACTACTGCGCATGCAAAGCTCTCCAGGAACATGGCGTCTGCGCCTTGTTCCTGGGGACACCTCCAATACGCATGCGCAAATCACTGGGAAATGGCCGCTGTGGGACTCCGAAGGGGTAAGTATACTCTATGGGTGCAATGTGTGCGGTGTGGGCCCCCCAACATAGGGCCCGTGTGCACCACACACACTGCACCCTTTATAGAAACGTCTATGATCTGCAGCAGTGGTGCAAGTATGCGGGTACGCTCGGGTACGGAGTACCCCTAAGAATTTGGCAGCGGGTACGCAGTACCACCTGCCACACACTTTGCCATTACCACAATTATAATGTGCCACAAAGCAACAAGACCATGGTGCTTGGCAATACGACTGCTCCTCCCACTTTGTCAGAGTTACTGGCAGTGCGACAGTGGCTGTATTTTCCTGTTATAATGGAGGCATTACTATATATTGTTATTAAATTGGGGGCATTACTATATATTTCTATTTTACTGGAGGTATCACTATATATTTCTATTATACTGGAGGCATTACTATATATTTTTAGCCATGCCTCCAGAATCCCCCCAAAAAGGGGCTGTGTCATGTGGCCACGCCGCTAGTGTCATGTAGCCACTCCCACTAGCAGCATGTGGTCACCCCCCATCACAACACATGACCACGCCCATTTTCATCACTCAGTACCCATAAGAAAATATTTCTACTTGCACCACTGATCTGCACCCATAGCCCAGCTCAGCCTAGCATTGTTTATTGGTAAATAGGTGCAACCCCATGACATTACTCCCCTCTATTTTTCAGGGGATGGGGATGGGGATGGGGGTACGGGCTAGTTATCTTTAGGGGGGGGGGGGCATTTAAAAAAAAAAATACTATTAGTGATCTAGCAGTGCTTTAAATCTGCCACAGATTGACAATGGATTGTTTGCTGAATAGGTTGCCATAACAATTTCAGCAGTTGTCCTCATAACTTAGAGGAAGAATTCTCGATAATATAAAAAAAAAACTACGTAATTGTGTAGATAATTTATTTCACGTTATCAAAAAAAACATCATAGACTTGGATAAAATGTGCATGACATAATTTGCATTAAAACACAGCAATATTATGAGAGTACAGAATTTTAGGTTTATAAAAAGCCAAGATTTCCAAGAAAAGTTCTAGTCGTGATATTTTTGACCTTGTCAGTCCTCAGTACATTCCACCACCTCCCTCCTAGATTATGCCTAGACATAGCAAACAATCAGCACACAGATCAGCCCAGCTATTCCCACAGACTAGATACGTATGTTCTTAAGCTTTGTCGATATAGTAATACAGTTTATGCCACAAGTACTTCAAATATGAGAACCAAACATGTTGTGTCCGGAGCTAAACACATCTTGTATCAAAAAGGAAACAAAAAATAAAAATAGGAGATTGCAAATGTTAACACATTGATAGAAACATCATAAATATGATAATAGAAACACATAAAACATTATGGTCCATATGTATGATATTGAGAAGAATGCTTGTACTGCAAAGCAGAATAGTTGTATCTTAAATGTTTTGGGAGGGTGAATATTGCTCCAATTTCTGTTACATATGCGGGCCATACATCTGTCAAAGTCGAAAAATATCGTTATTCTCATGCCTTGTACTAACCCCATGCGCTTGCCCGCTGCACGTGCACATTCTCTCCCGTGCATGCGCATATTCGCAGTTGCGTGACGGCGCCTCCACGGACATGCGCTCAAGCGCGTGGTATGTGCATTTACGGTAGAGTTTGTGTGCGTCTGGCGGGCGACTCAATTGTCACATAGTTAATCCAAATAGTGCATTTTGTAGGTTATGGTCTACTTAATAATATCAGTAAATTTGTTTAGTGTAACTGGTTTATGGACAGAGAAATCCCTCTTTGCATGATACGAAGGGTCAGACAGGTTTTGAGCAGTGGTGTTTAGTATGCAATGGTAGAGTATATTATTAGAAACATTCCGGTATTGGTTTGAGAGAAATCAATCGCTCCTGCGAATAGTTATGTCTATAAGAAGTTTATGGACATTTGCTATATTTGCAGTTCATTATCCATGCGGCGGGAATCCTGAGATTCCCTCCCACCTGAGCAGTATGAAATAGTCACAGCCCACCTGTTTGAATCAACCTATGACCTTTTGTTATAATGTAAGGACAGATTCCTGCGTCCAATGAACAATGAGATTGTAGGCCCCTTTGTAGTGTACTGTATGCAGTGTATATAAGGCAGCCAGCTTGGGTCAGCTCAGTCTACTCTCCACAAAAGGTTTTCATCACTGACTAACTTGAGAGCTGGTACCAGGACTGCGCAGCGATCATTCCCCAGTGTGTAAGTGTTTCTCTGTAACCAACTTGTTCTCTGTTTGTATTTGCCATACTCTCTCTCTCTCTCTCTCTCTCTCTCTCTGTTATTGTTACGCTGCTGTATATTGTATATGTGTAGTTATTATGTTTAGATATTGATGTTAGCCTGTAGTGTATAAACTGTTAACTGTATTTTCCCCTTTTACATAACTAAATCTCGTTAGTAAAGGTTTTGGAACCTTAGCAAGGTATTGTGTGTTTATTACATTGCTGAGAGTATTCAGAGCGTCTCAATTGCTCAAGAGGCTTTTATATAATACAGGTTAATTAGCATTGCATTGTGTTCACATTACAAAACCAAGGTTTACAGTATAGGCTCAGCCTTTCATTGTGTTGCATACAAGGTTTACTGTGTGTCATTCTGTGAGCGTCTGCGCCGCTCGTGTTCCTCTTGTGGGCATGGCGTCCGCTACGCTAGTAGCGTAGCATTACGGTACTCGGACCGCCTATAGCGTGCTCGATACCTAGCGTAAGCCGTGAGCGAACGTGTCGCTCGTGTGTCTCGACCACGGCCTAGCATCTGCTACGCTAAGTGCGTACCCTTACGGTACCCCGTACGCCCATTGCGTACTGAGTCTCTTACCAATATATAGTGAATGTTATAAGATAAATATTTAGTTTTATCACATCTGATCCACAATCCCAATTTTGCCTATCCAATCTGCTGAGCGGTGATCCGAATATCGATGATTAGCGATTTGTCAGCATGTTAAAAGTCCCTGGTTTGCCAATTACGATAATTTTTTGGTTGGAAATAATGAATGAAGGATCTTCAACAATCGCCTGACCTAATCATTGACAAAACTATGAATTACCCCGGTAATTGGCAGATGTATGGGCCCCAATGGTTGGCATTTTATCCTTTCTAAATCCAGTCCACATAACTGCAGTTACACTTGCAAAAAACAGGTCACAGGCTAAATGAGATCTTGTGTGTTATTTTAACACATCATAAAAGGTTTGTGCTGTTTGTGATTTACATATATATGTGGATCTCTTATGATGGCAACTTTGCCCTGCATAATAAATCGCCACCATAAACTGTTAAACAAGACTTAAATCTTTCCTAATTATTCTTGGGATATATTTTATAATTTGCTAGATAAAAGCCCATCAAATTATGGACACCAGGGCCGGATTATGGGCCAAATGTAATAGAGCGAGAGTTTCAGAAAGTGAGAGATTTGGTAAGGTTTTTCAGGTTTTTTTTTAAAGTGGCACTCATTTACACTGCAAAACCAGGTTGATCTTACTGTGTAAATGATTGCAACTTGTGTGTGTGCGTGCGCTGCCAGACTGATTTAACTTCTCCCCCTGCCACATGTGTCTCCGATGACTCCACTCTGAGCACTGTGAGACTGGCTGGTGGTTCCTGCATCCATTTCCTGGTTACTGCTGCTACTTGATGCTGAGTTCGGGGTGGCATGTAACCTGGGGTTGCAGCTTAGTTTCTTGAGGAGGGGGTGCAGGGTATGCTGTATATGGCGGGAGCAGTATATGGAGGAGGGAGTGAGATAGAAAGAAAAAACAGTGCTCTCCAATAGGTGATATTTACAGGGTCATTTACAGTATTTCAAATCAAGTAAAATATTACATATAATGTAATTAGGGTATGTTCATAGGAGTCGGAATGGGGGGGGGCAAGGGAGCAGCTTGCCCCCCAAACATGTCAGAGGAGCAGGCGTGGGGAGGGGTAGCGCTTACCCCCAGATCACTGCGGAGACTTTGACTTTAGAACTCCGGCGCTGCAGCGCGCTGCCCTGTGTTGTGTCCTGTCCAGCCGACTCTTCACAGAGGCATTACTGGAAAGAGGCGGGGATGTCCCAGCAGGCTCAGCAAGGCCACGCCAGTAATGCATCTAAGAGCCTGCTAGGACAGGAGGACACGGGGAAGTTTTGAAGTCAGATTCTCAGCAGTGATCTGGGGGGTAAGCCGTCCCCAAATGGGGTGGGGGTGGGGTTGGATAATCGTGGTGGGGGATAGCGACAAAATTAATTTTTATATATGCCCCCCCCCCAACCACAACATGTTCTGGCGCCCCTGGGTATGTTAATATCGAATTGTATTCTATATGCTTAATACCGGTATACGTACCTATAATACAACTTACATAAATCCAAAAAAAGGGACATACAGAGAAGGGATGCAGTGTATTTTGGGGGAGTATATGGTGTGGGGTGCAGTTTACATGGGGAGTGTGTGTCTGTGTCATACAGAGGTGAGTATATTGAAAAAAATCTGCATCTCTTTCTCCGCTGTCCCTATCTGCCCCTACCACTCCACTCTCTCCACAGTCCCAATCTATCCCAACCCCTCCCCCCTCTCTCTTCCCCTATGTCCTATCTGCCCCTCCCCCTCCCCCCCCCCCCCCTTTCCCCAGTCCCTATCTACCCCAAGCCTCCTGGCCTCTTTCTTTCTTCACCAGTCCCTATCTGCCCCTATCTCCCCCTACCCCACTCTCCACCCACCAGTCACTATCTGCCCCTTCCCCCACTCTCTCTCCCCAGCCCCCTTTCTCTGTATGCAGTGTGAAACAGTCGGATCAGTATTATTAATATTACCATTAGCAGGTTAGGAGGCTACAACATCTCCCTGCAGTTTTACTTTCAGTTTGAGCTGAGTCAGCTTACAGAGGTGAGGAGCAGAGTTGGCTTTATTATTTATGATGTGTATGTGTTTTATGTATGTCCTGTGAGGTTTGTTTTTTTTCCAGAGAATCCCAGTTAACTTTTAATATATAATATATGAGTGCCCCAGGCATAAGAGTTTTCTTCTGTCCTTAAACTGTCAGTATATGGTTATTAACATGGGGGCATCATCGGTAAAGGAAATCATTTCTCCTCAATATTCTATAATATGATGTTCTATAATTTATTACAATTGTTTATGATATACCGATTTCAGTGAATATCACTGCCTAGTGAAAACCAGTGTACCTACCTCTCCCTATTTCTTCTGCACAGGTTGAATGAGTCAGAGCCAGCATATAATTATTGAGTATATATGTACATGGATGTTCGACATATGTGATTTTGGAGAACATTTTCTTTATTTCTATAAAACATAATCATATAATATGATAATAAAGCCTGACATTGCAGGTGTACGTGTAGCTGACATCATTGGCAGTTTTCTCTCCTTGATCAGTCTGCTTCCTCGGCTTCTGTGGCCACGCTTATACTGTTACTATACTATATTATTCATTGGAGTTATGCTGAGGCCAGAGATCTGCTGCCTGCGCAGAAGCACCGAGTCATCTATAAGTGGAATGCAGGACCCTGAAGTTTGGGTCCCTGCGCAATAGGGACTGCTCAGACACAAAAAGTTCTCACTGTTCCGACTATTTAAGGAGGTTTTACCTAACAATAGGTGTAAGGTGATTACTCTTCCTGCATACATCTTGGTCCCTGGCTTGCAGTGCTCTCAGTAAACACAGTACCTGTTGCTAGAACTGACAAAGGCTTGCTTTTTGCCTCACTATGGGCAAGGTGTACTAAGCATCAAAGCTGTGATACATCCCGCCACTTATTGGGTACATACCAGTGTTAATTATGCCGGTATGTACCTAGAAATGTGATTAAAGTTGCAAAGGACAGCTCTCCTGATAAGAGCTGTCCTTTGCGATGGAAGGACTTCTGGGTTTATGACCCGGGAGTCCTTCTGCACATGCGCAGAGTAATGCATGCCGCTGCAGAGGGTGTTTGGAGGGATCTGATTGGATTCCTCTCAGGGATAATGTGAAAGGAAAGCCCATAGGCTTTTATTGGGTAATGCCATCTAAAGATCTAAAGATGGTGTTACCCATCTGGTCCAAGCTCCGGAATGTATCGCATTGTATTGCGGATACAGCTGATGTGGGGCCCACTTTCACTCTCAAAGCCCTATGTATATCAGTGGCTTTTGGTTACGATCAGTTGTTACATATTGGCCCTTACAAAATTAAGCAATGGGGCCCACAAGCAGGGCCGGTGCTAGGGTGTTCGGCATCACTCTGCAAACTATAAATTTGCGCCCTCCCATACTTTACAAAGGGACAGCGCACATAATACCCGCTGAAGTAGTGACGCTTACACACATAACGCCCACTGTAGTAGTGACGCTTACACACGTAACGCCCCCTGTAGTAGTGACGCTTACACTCGTAACGCCCCCTGTAGAAGTGCCGCTTAGACACGTAACCAGTGGCGGAACTGTGGGAGGCAGTGGAGTCGGCTGCCACCGGGCTCTTGACCACAAGGGGGCACATCTCCACTGTCTCCCGCTGCCTGAGGACCGCGCTGCTATTGCAGACGGAGGAGCTGTGTCAGTGACACGGAAGCTGCCTCCTGTATTTACAGAGAGCTGGCACTGGCTGCAGCTAGGGGGAGCTCCAGAGCGCAGCTCCTCCCGGGCCCTTCTAGTTACAAGCTAGCCGAGGGAAGCTCTCTGCTCCTCCGTCAGCCTGATGATAGGCAAAGGTAGGCACTGTGTGGGGGGTGGGGGATAGGTGTATTTGGGGGGGAAGCACTGTGTTTTGTGTGTGCTTGTTTTTAAGTGAGGTGTGTGTGTTTTTAAGGAAAGTTGTGCGTTCAAGTAAAAGAGGCATGTGTGTGTGTAAGTCAGTGATGTGTGTGTAAGTGAGTGGCATGTGTGAGAGAGGCATGTGTGTGTGTGTGTGTGTGTGTAAGTGAGAGGTGTGTGTGTGTGTGTAAGTGAGAGGCATGTGTGTGAGAGGTGTGTTTGTGTGTGAGAGGAAAGTCTTAAAGGAGGCATTTGAGCATTTCTACAGGACTATGTACAGAGCACACACCTGGTCTGGGTACACACTACCTTATAAATATATGGAGGGGTGTCCGTTCTGAATGTGTGTGTGTGTGTGTGTGTGTGAGAGGCATGTGTGTGTGTGTAAGTGAAAGGCATGTGTGTGTAAGTGAAAGGCATGTGTGGGTGTTTAAGTGAAAGCGGTGTGTGTGTGTTTAAGTAAAAGCGGCGTGTGTGTTTTTAAGTGAAGGAGGCATGTGTGTGTGTGTGTGTGTGTGTGTGTGTGAAAGCGGCGTGTGTTTTTAAGTGAAGGAGGCGTGTGTGTGTGTGTGTGTGTGTGTGTGTGTATGTGTGTGTGTGAAAGCGGCGTGTGTTTTTTTTAAATAAAGTATTTTTATTTCGAAGGAGAGTAGTTTGCATACAGACATTGCATAACAGGAACACATTAAACACGTAATGACATGTCCTCATCGGGGAACAGCATTCACTTTCGACTTATTTTCAAACTATGTCATTTGCTCATAGGCGCGTAGGAATGTACAGTTATATATACCATTATTTTGCATTATCCGTACACTCTAGTATTCATGAAATCACATTATACTTTGTTTTGTTTCCCCCCCCCCCCCCTCAAATATAACTCTTACGGACAATCCGTCCGAGTAAAACCCTTTAAAAGAGAAGAAAACAATCAGAAACCAAACACAGAGAACCCCAGAAATAAAAATAAAAATAAAAAAACAAAGAGACAAAAAACATTTTGGGGAAGAGGACGCATTGGGGGATACTAGCACTCTAAATCCTACCCTGTCCAGATGGGCACAGAGCCACTCTCTCATTCACAACCCATTGGGTGAGAGGGAAGCCTATGGCCCTAGAAGATCATAACTTGGCAAATCCAGGACCTGTTAGTAACCCTATCACCATTAAGTTGTAGGGTCTGGGACGGAGTATATGGATTCCAGCCATGGAGACCAAATTCTTTCAAATTTAGCGGAGGCATTGTGTTTCATATAAATGTATCGTTCCTTAAAAACAGTGTCGTTTATTAGTGCCTTAAGAGCGGGGAGTGTAGGGCCCTTAGGGGCCATCCATAGCCTCGCAATGCTCACCTTCGCCATTGCACATATGTTGCGAGCATATAGGCCCTCTGGACCAGACACAAAGTCAGAGCTACCCATTCCCAGGATGCAAAATTGCGGAGTAAGCATGGCCTCGTCCACCCCTGTGTTCCCCAGAATCGATCCGACCCCCGCCCAGAAAGCCCGCAACACCGGACAATCCCAAATGAGGTGCCAAAAAGTACCTGCAGTCATCCCACACTTAGGGCAGTCACCCACACGACCCGTCCCGAATTTGGCCAGTCTGGCCGGGGTCATATATATTCTATGCAAAAGGAAGTATTGTATCTGTTGATACCTGATGGATTTGGTAACCGTGCACGGAGTTTCCAAAGCAAGGGCCCAGTTCTCTTCATCTATGGGGCCCAGATCCTGCTCCCATTTGACACGGAGACGTGTCAAAGGATCTATATGGAGTTTGGCGAGTAGATAACCATAAGCATGGGAAATCATCTTAACTCGACCCAGCATACTTGCAAAGGTCTTAATGGGAAATGGTATAATTTTAGGGGGGGAATTGGCGAATTGGGACTGCAAGGCATGTCTGAGCTGGAGGTATCTAAAAAAATAGGAGTTAGGCAAATTAAACTCATCTTTTAGTTGTTGGAAGGATTTGAGCGTATTATCCGTATAAAGGTGATTTATGGAAATCACTGATTTAGGGGCCCAAACTTCCCTCCCCTCGAGCGCATACAGTTCAGGGAGCCATTTAGAATACCAGAGGGGGTGTCCGGGTCCAATCCATCAAATTTCAAAAGAATTTTTAGTGCCTGCCACACCTTCATGGCTTGGTATATAAGAGGAGGGAGGAACCGGGCCAAGCTCCCACTCAGCAACACCTGCAGGGGGGATAAGTCGGGGAAGTAGCATCGGACAAATACCCAGTGTAGAGAAGTGACGCCAGTATCCTGCACCCATGCACTAATATGAGACAGCTGAGCGGCATAGTAGTACATCTGAAAGTTTGGCAAGGCCAGACCTCCGTCGCTGCGCAGCCTGGTGAGAGTGTTCAGTTGTATTCTAGGACGTTTGCTAGCCCATATTAAAAAAGACAGGACACTATTCAATTTTCTAAAGAAGGATGGATGAATATATACAGGGGATTGCAGAACCACATATAGAATCTTAGGTAGTATTATCATTTTTACGAGGCTGACCCTGCCAGATACAGTCAATGGAAGCTTACACCAAGTCTTGGATTTACGAGTAATTTGTTGCATGATCGGATCAAGGTTCAAAGGTGTAAAGTCAGAGGGGTCATTGGTTACCTGAATCCCAAGATATTTAAATTTCGCCGTCCAACATAGCGGTAGGGAGATTTTAGGAGCAACAGGGGGGGGGGGGGCAATCACAGGCATAATAGAGGACTTAGACCAGTTAATATGAAGGCCTGAATATACACCGAACTCCTCAATCAATTGCAACACTGTAGGCATAGACCTGGTGTAATCCTGCAGAAACAACAGCATGTCGTCAGCGTAAAGGGCAATCCTATCCTCACGAGGGCCGGTATGAATGCCCACCACGCCTGGGTGGGACCTTATTAGACAGGCCAAGGGTTCGATGGCCAGGGCAAACAAGGTTGGGGACAGAGGACATCCCTGCCTGGTCCCGCGAAACAGGCGGAACGAGGGAGAGATATAGCCATTCACTGAGATCCTGGCAGTCGGGTGCTGATAAAGCAATTTAATCCATTTTATAAAATTAGGCCCGAAACCCATAGCTGTCATGACCTCCCATAGATAGGACCACTCGATACTGTCAAATGCCTTGGTGGCATCCAGTGAGACCACTACCGAGTCAGAGGGGAAGTCATATGGGATTTGTAAAATGGTATATAATCTACGTAGGTTAATAGAAGTGGACATCCCTGGCATAAAGCCGGTCTGGTCGGAGTGGATAATGGAAGTAATTACGGTGTTGAGTCGAACTGCTAAAATCTTTGCCAGGATCTTAGCGTCAGTGGGAATCAATGATATCGGTCTATAGGATTCTGGGGATCTAGGGTCTTTTCCGGGCTTCGGGATCACTATAATAATCGCCTCCGCCATAGAGGGGGGAAGTTGATCATTAACTAAAATATCAGAATACAGGGCGTGAAGCCTAGGACCGAAGAAATCAATGTGGGTCTTGTATACTTCTGAGGGGATGCCGTCATAGCCCGGTGCCTTGCCGCTGGGAGACAAGCCAATAGCCGCCGTTACCTCTTCCAGAGTTAATGGTGCCTCCAGCATCTCAGAGGCCTCCGGGGGGAGTGTGGGTAGGGGAATATTACTGAAATAAGCGGAGAGGTCTGATGTCGAGTCTACCAGTTGTGAACTGTAGACCTCAGCATAGTAGGAGCGGAATAGCGGCGCAATTTCCGGCGTGGTGTTCACAAGGGCGCCATCGCTACCGGTCATCTGAGCAATTGTAGAACCTGGGCGGTCACTGTGCACCAATCGAGCCAACAGGCCACCTGGCCTATCGCCCTGCATGTAAATATTAGTAGCCTGAAATAGAAGCGAGCGCGAGTTTTTATCAGACAGATGAGCCACCCATGCCGACTGGGCCGCCAGCCAGCGTACCTTCAGCGCAGGGGTGCCATCCACCAAGTATCTAGATTCCAAATCCCTGGCATCACTCTCAAGGGCTCGCTCTCTCTCCCTGCAGGACATTTTGAGGGCAGAAATACGTCTAATATACGTTCCCCTTAGGAATGCCTTAAATGAATCCCAAACCACTGTTCCGGGGGCCGAGCCTACATTGTCAGTAAAGTATCCCTCCCACTGAGTCACCTGGTCAGAGCAGTCACCTATTTGCAGCAGCCAGGAAGGATGCAGTTTCCAATAAGATTGACCCCTCTGGCTCACCATAGCGAGAGTCAACACCATAGGGGAGTGATCAGATATACCCCGGGCCTCGTATTGGACGTCAACCACCCTAGGGAGAAGAACGGGGGAGAGTAGGGTCATATCGATCCTGGAGAACGAACCATGCGTGCCAGAGAAGCATGAAAACGGTCTAGTCGTAGGGTGCCGAGCTCTCCACACATCCACCCACTGCAAATTATTCAGAAAATCAGCAAATTTAGTAGGACTAGAGCGGACCCCAGCAGCCTGCGGAGAGCGCCACCTGTCTAAAGCTAAATTCATGACATTGTTAAAGTCACCCAAGCAGATTACCGGGGTGTCCGGAGAGGAGGCTATGAATGAAGCGGCTTGCTGTAGTACATCGTACGAGAATGGGGGGGGGATATAAACCGCCAGTATGTAGTAGGGTTGGGAACTTAGTCTACATTCAAGGAACACAAATCGACCGTATTTGTCAGTCTTGACCGATACCAGCTCAAATTGGACCGATTTCTTTATCAGGATTGACACACCCCTGGAGGAAGAGGAGTGAGAAGCGTGATAGGCCCAGCCCACCCAGGGTCTTCTAAGTGACAGTAACCTATTCCCCTCCAAGTGAGTCTCGCAGAGACATGCAACATCCGGACCATATTTCCGAAGTGTAGTTAATACTAAGGAACGCTTTATCTTATTATTTAAACCTCGAACATTCCATGTCAGAAATTTCAAATTAGCCATAGATCTGGTAATATTCTATGTAGTAACCTAAAGATACAGTCCAGCGAATATTCCTGGAAATTGTTAGTGAGGGTTATAACAGTGCTATACTACTCAATCCCTGATTCTTAATCGACAGTATCCAATGCATCAGACATACTTCCCACATCAAAATGAATGTACTCCAAAACAAATTTAAGCATGAGAAAAATAACAAACTATAGAAAGAAAAAAACTTGTGTAAGGCACAGCAACAAGCTGTTCGCTGAACTCTCCCCCCCTCCCCGTATACCACCCCTAACTTCGGCATACTTAAATCCCAAACTATCGTTTCTATCTCTCAAGGGCTAAATACTAAACAAAACCCTTAACCAAAGTCAAGCGATCAAGAGAAAGAAAAGAAAAGTCCTGAGCCACCAACGCCAAGGGGGGGCTCCCTGGACAATGGGTAGATGCCTCTGGTGGTCCCAACCGATCATTAGACAGTGCAGGGCCTCAATCCGGGGCCATCTGGCGCGCTCCCGGAGCATATCTGTCCAGCCATTGGGCCGCCTCTCTAGGGGAATTGAAGAATTTGGTTTCCCCGTCCGCTACCACCCGGAGTCGGGAGGGGAATAGCATAGAGTAGGAGACGTTCAGGTCTCTGAGGCGCCTCTTGATAGGCATAAACTGGGCTCGATCCTTCTGGACTTCCGCTGCAAAATCAGGAAAAGCAGACACGGTAACCCCGTTTCTGGTAAGGGGGCCTTTTGTGCGTCCCAACCGGAGGACCGAGTCACGGTCCTTATAATGCAGAAATTTGGCGATGAAGGTGCGCGGAGGGGCGCCAGGAGGTAGAGGACGAGATGGTATCCGGTGTGCACGCTCCACCGTAAACTGTGCCGTGAAGGATTCAGCGCCGTACAGTTCCTTAAGCCATGACTCCAGGAAGACCTCAGGCTGGGAGCCCTCCTCCTTCTCCGGCAGGCCCACAAATCGCACATTATTTCTACGCAGCCGACCCTCCATGTCTAGTAATTTGGATTGAAGGGATGTTACTTGCTGGGTTACCGTGGAAATAGATTGTTTCATAGGACCGCACATATCCTCCAGATTCGAGACACGGGTTTCTGCCTCTCCCACTCTCTCTTGTATGCGCTGGACGTCCTGCCGAAGCAGTGAGAGATCACACTGCACTTTCTCCATCTTATCTGAAAGACGCTGTTCCGATCCAGCTATTGCCTCCAGCACTTGTTGAAGAGATGGAGCTGCGGGTGTGTTAGGGGATTCAGCAGCTGTTGCAGATGGGGAGTAGGAGTGGGACGGAGAGGCCCCCTGTGAAGCGGCCTGCGAGGCCCGTTGGTTTAGTGGGTTAGGTTGTCTGGCAAATTTCTCCAGCTTCGCCGCAGCCGTGCGCTGGCCGTCCCGAACCATGACGGACAATAGGTAGTAACAGACACTCCGGTATAATCTCAGGTCAAAAGCGTAGAAGGAGACTTCAGCAATGAGTGAATTTTAGGGTTGTAATAAGCAGAAACACATCCGCAGCTGGTCTCCAAAGTAGTAGGCAAATGTAAAAGAAAGTACTGGCAGCGTCTCAGAATATAGGTGAGAGCAGGAGCGATGCAGTTATTTAGTATGTAAAATAAGACAGCAACTGAAGTCAAAGTGTAATTTGATCCCAGGAGGTAAAAGTCACTCACCAGTTACATATCAGTCAGCCTTTAAGTGAGAGTGTTCCCTCTATGACTGGAAGCAGCAGTCCAGAGCAGTGGGGCCGGGAATCTCCAAAATTGAGGCCGGGGATCCGGAGGAGGTATAGGCCGCAAATCCGGAAGTATGTCTCCTCGGCCGTACAGACCCCGGGGAGAGCGGGGAAATCGCCTGCCGGTGCCCTGCAGCGTAGGGAAGAAAAGCAGGGTATTCAGGCACACCAAAGGGGCCAGGATATTACAGGAGGATGTTTAATCCAGGGAGCTCCCGGGATCTGCTTCCTACTCCTGTGCTGCCGTGGCCACCAAAGCGGCGTGTGTTTAAGTGAAAGAGACGTGTGTGTTTAAGTGAATGAGGCATTTGTGTTTTTAACTTTTTATATATATATCTAGTGTTCACGCTAGGTGTCTTTCACAGGGCGCTGCGCCCTGGCCCTTTTTTAGACAGCTGAGTTTTTGTGTGCCCTGCCGCCCGCCGTTTGCTGCCTGCCGGACTCCGCCTTGCCGCCGGACCCAGCCGTGCGCCGCCAGACCCGGTAAGCACATGAGAGTCCCCCTGGGCTAAATTAACCTTGTAAGTATTTTGCAGCTGTAAACTTCAATCTCAGTGCTCTCTACCTGGTGCAGTGTGCCTCAGTGCTCTCTAACCTGGTGCAGTGTGCCTCAGTGCTCTCTACCTGGTGCAGTGTGCCTCAGTGCTCTCTACCTGGTGCAGTGTGCCTCAGTGCTCTCTACCTGGTGCAGTGTGCCTCAGTGCTCTCTACCTGGTGCAGTGTGCCTCAGTGCTCTCTACCTGGTGCAGTGTGCCTCAGTGCTCTCTACCTGGTGCAGTGTGCCTCAGTTCTCTCTACCTGGTGCAGTGTGCCTCAGTGCTCTGCCTGGCGCAATGTGTATAACGTGCTCTATCTGGCGCAATATGTATAACGTGCTCTACCTGTCGCAGTGTGTATAGGAGGTTCTACCTGGTGCAATGTGTATTAGGTGCACTACTGTGTGGTGTAATGTGAATTGCCACTATTATGTGGCCACGCCCCTTCCCCACGAAACAACGCCCCTAAATTTTTGCTGCGCGCCTACGGCGCACACTGTCCATGTTTTGACCTATAGGAATGGGAGCACCAAGCATTATAGTATGTACCTAAGTTTGCCCATCTAACTTAAAAATGTGCCCTACCGAATGAAAAATGTGCCCCCCCGAATGGAAAAATGTCCCCTCCCCGTGATCAGCACCATGCCCTAAAAAAATCCTACAGTGAACACTAATTTTATCTGCACACTGCTGCGCCAAAGCATCTCCATCGAGACCTGCTGGTGGGTGAGGGAGCACTGTAGGTGTACTATAATGGTATGCTGGTGTCTGTTTTATTGTAATGACTGACTTGGAGTGCGTCCACTTTCTATGTGTATCTATATTACTATTGGGAAAGGTACCTGAGCACGTTGCTACTGTTCACCCTTAGTGCCGGATAGCTACATATGGTATGTGTGTGTATATGTAGGGGGGCACCAACATTTATCATGCCTCCGGGCGACTGGGACGAACTTACGCCACTGCACGTAACACCCCCTGTACCAGTGCCGCTTAGTCATGTAACGCCCCCTGTACCAGTGCCGCTTAGACACGTAATGCCCCCTGTACCAGTGCCGCTTAGTCATGTAACGCCCACTGTACCAGTGCCGCTTAGACACGTAATGCCCCCTGTACCAGTGCCGCTTAGTCATGTAACGCTCACTGTACCAGTGCCGCTTAGACACGTAATGCCCCCTGTACCAGTGCCGCTTAGTCATGTAACGCTCACTGTACCAGTGCCGCTTAGACACGTAATGCCCCCTGTACCAGTAACACTTACACACATAACACCCACTGTAGCAGTGACGCTTACACACATAAAGTCCCCTGTAGCAGTCAAGAGCCTGGCTGGGCCCAGGTACTTTTCAGGGGGCATGGCCTAATCACACGAGGCGTGGCCATACATCCTTAGAAAAAATGCCAAAAAAGTCATATTTTAACTGCCACCATGGCCACACACTAGCCCAGCATACAGCAGCGTGTGCTGGGCTGAGAAGAAAAGCTGCAGCTGCTGCTGCAAGTTAAGGGGAGGAAGCCCGGGGCGCCCAATGAGCCCTAACTGGGCCCCTCTAATAGACCTGCACCCGGGTAATTTGTACCCTCTCCCCCCCTCTCTAGGCGCCACTGCCTATATGCCTGTCATACAATATTGCAATACAAAATTATGTAAAAAATGTTAGGACTTGCTTCAAAACCCCTTGGACACCCTCCCCAAAGACTAAGTAGGTATTTGGAAGTTTTCAATTAGTTTAATTGGGACAATAATTACATGTAATTTTTTGGGTGAAAACATGGCCCCAAAGATCCCCAAAAATCTACTTTTTTGTTTGTTTGTTTGTTTGTTTGTTTGTTTATGCACTCCACATTTAATTAAAGTATTTATAACAATGAAAAATAATATCTTTATATAATTTCTTAGATTAAAAAAAAAAAAGTGGTCTCAGATTATCCCCAAATCACCTTTTGTTCAATTTTTTGGGGGCATTTTTCATTAAATTCCTTTGCAATGAAACAAAATTCACAAGCTTTTTACATTATTTTACTTTTTTTAATGTATAAATCAGCCATTTGACCCTTTCAAAAGGTGCAGTACTTTCCTTATGCCAATTAATAGTCTTCTATATGACTCTGCTAACGAAGATGTCACTTTTTTTGTGGTCCAGGAAGATCTTCCCACTTTTTCTTGCTATTTTCCCAGTTCACTTTTTGGACAAAATAAAAACAGTAGTGCAAATTGTTATTTCTAATTGAATTGTGTGAATCTTGGGTGTGTGCATGAAAGTGTGTGACTGTAATGCATTTTGCAAACTGGCACCTAATTGCATTCCACATTAAGGGCCTAATTCAGATTAAAAAAAAACGAATATACTGTATTTAGGAGGTAATTCAGACCTGATCGCAGCAGCAAATTAGTTAGCAGTTGGGCAAAACCAGGGCCCTCATTCCGAGTTGTTCGCTCGCAAGCTGCTTTTAGCAGCTTTGCACACGCTAAGCCGCCGCCTACTGGGAGTGAATCTTAGCATAGTAAAATTGCGAACGAAAGATTCTCAAAATTGCGATTACACACCTCTTAGCAGTTTCTGAGTAGCTTCAAACTTACTCGGCATCTGCGATCAGTTCAGTGCTTGTCGTTCCTGGTTTGACGTCACAAACACACCCAGCGTTCGCCCAGACACTCCTCCTTTTCTTCAGCCACTTCCGCGTTTTTCCCAGAAACGGTAGCGTTTTTTCGCACACACCCATAAAACGGCCTGTTTCCGCCCAGAAACACCCACTTCCTGTCAATCACATTACGATCACCAGAACGAAGAAAAAACCGTGAGTAAAATTCCTAACTGCATAGCAAATTTACTTGGCGCAGTCGCACTGCGGACATTGCGCATGCGCATTCGCGACTAATCGCTCCGTTGCGGAAAAAAAATAACGAGCGAACAACTCGGAATGACTCCCCATGTGCATTGCAGGGAGGGGGGGGGGGGGCAGATATAACATGTGCAGACTGAGTTAGATTTGGGTGGGGTGTGTTCAAACTGAAATCTAAATTGCAGAGTAAAGATAAAGCAGCCAGTATTTACCCTGCACAGAAACAATATAACCTACCCAAATGTAACTCACTCTATGTTACATCTGCCCCCACCTGCAGTGCACATGGTTTTGCCCAACTGCTAACAAATTTTCTGCTGCGATCAGGTCTGAATTACCTCCTAAATACAGTATATTCGGTTTTTTTACATTATTGTCACCTTGTGGAGTATGTAGGAACAATATAAACAAACAATAGAAATAATAATAATCATATGTAACAAGTTTGCATTTTATGCTATGTTGCTTCTGCGCTACAAATACTGCAAGTTCAATAAAGAGCTGAAGGACAGTATTACAGACTAAAATTATATGTTTTTATACACACACACACGCCTTAGAGAGTGATAACTTGGAGAGAGATAAAGTACCAGCCAATTAATGGCTAACTCTGCCATTTTACAGGCTGTGTTTTAACAATTAATTAATTAATTGGTACTTTATCTCTCTCCACTTTATCACTATCAGCCATTTCCCCATAATATTGAGAATACTGGTGCTACATAAAACCGCTCCATGGGGAGAAGAATCCACTCTGGAGGAATGAGCAGAGCTGAAAGAAAATGTCACAGTCCTGAACACTGTGTTTATTCCATTGCCACTACTCCCACACCATAATGAAAACTGCTGCCTAGCAACACGCATATTCCCATTACGTGAGTCTGAAAGTTTCTGCATCCCAGGGAATCTGTTCTAGTTGTGAGATCCACGTCACCAGTATATGAACAGTTCTTCATATAGAGGTGTCAAGTTCAGTCATGTGCTTTGCCAAGATTTGAATACCTGTATCTATGAGTTGTATTAATACTGTTATATGTGTTTAACCTGAAGGTTGCAGAAGGTATGTTCATGCATTAAACTACTAGTACTTAAACTGGTGATATACAGTAGGGCCTAATTCAGACCTGATCGCAACAGCAACTTTTTCTCTAATAGGCAAAACCATGGGCGTAATTCAGACCTGATCGCTCGCTAGCGATTTTTGCAACGCTGCGATCAGGTCAGAATTGTGCATGCGTATGCACCGCAATGCGCAGGCGCATCGCACAGGTACAAAGCGGTTCGTTGCTCTGCGATGGGTTTGTGTGAAGGATCCATTCGCTGTGGTGCTAAAACCAGCAATACCACTGCTGTGTTTGGGGTCAGTTTCGAAGGGAGGTTTCTGTCTTTTTTTTATTTAACATTGATAAACTGTACTACTTTGTGAATGCAGTATGTCATTCTCATTCTCATTATATCTGTTTTGTATTATAGTTTTCCACATGATGAACAAAATCTACAGCATGGAAACCAGCAATTGGTGTGTTGAGCTTCTTCCAAGCATAACACTATGAGCCTAATTCAGATCTGATGCTGCTATGCGTTTTCGCCCAGTGGGCGATCAGACCCTAACTGCGCATGCGTCTGAGCCGCAATGCGCACGTGCATTAGATGACTAGAACGGGCATCGGCGGTCAGCGACGGGATGGTGCAATGGATCCATTCGCACGGGCGTACGCAAGGTGATTGACAGGAAGAGGCCGTTTGTGGGTGGCAGCTGGCCATTTACAGGGAGTGTCCTGAAAAACGCAGGCATGTCCAAGCGTTTTGAGGGAGTGTGTCTGACGTCAGCTCTGGTGGCGATCAGGAGGATTCAATCGCACTGGAAGAGTTAGTCCTGGGCTGCGCAGAGACTGCACAAACTGACTTTTAGCAGCTCTGCTTCACATAGGAACACACACTTGTACAGCAAAAATACACTCCCCCTGTAGGCGGAAACTATCTGATCGCAGGATATCAAAAAACGCAGCCCAGCAATTAGATCTGAATTATGTTAGTTCAATTGCCAAAATGGTTGATGGTCGTGGATCTGTCTAACACTCTGGAGGAGATATTGCAATTACCATTCCCACAGGGTTGGGTATGTGTGACCGGCGGTCAGGAGACCGCCGGTCACAATACCGACACTGGGATCCTGGCTGTTAGATGGCTGGAGGGGGGGGCGAGTGTAACAAAGCCCCTTACGAGCTCGCTGCGCTTGCCATGCAGCAGGCTCGTGGCCATAGGATGTTGTGGACACCCAAGAGTGGGAATAGTCCCTGTTGGTCGGCATGCCGACCGGTGAGATATTCAGGCTTTGGGATCCCAGCGTCGGTATTGTGACCGGCGGTCTCCTAGCCACCAGTCACATAACTGTATCCCATTCCCACAGCATAAAGCCATATCTACGCATTGTAATGTGTTGCATTCTTCACTAGTTTATTCTAGAACCTCAATGGACATTATGGCATTGAAGGATGCTTTTCCTGCTTTGACGATTGATATAGTATTGCGATCTCTACCAGATTCCTCCCACATTATTCCTACAATAACCTATATGGAAATGTCCTATTATTTATTTTACAAGACTTACTTGTCTCAGAAGAGACGTTTCCATATTGGGTTGACTGATGATCACGGATGCCCTAAGTGTGTGGCCCCTATGGCTGATCTAGTTCATTGCACTTGGTAATAACTTTCTTTTAAGAAATTCTGGATTAGCGCATGGAAAATGTACACTGCATTAGGCCATTTTCCCCTCTTCCCGGAGTGGGCAAAATTTGGAGTTCTGCCTGAGAGGTTTTGAGTTCATAGGAATCCCAAGTTCCATTATTAGCTGTTTCTTCAGCAGCACGCAGAAGTGTGTTACATATGTGGATTTGTGCTTCCCCACCTATAATGCCTTTTATTTCTTTCCTATGGACTGGGTGAAGACGTCTCTCCAAAAAATAACAATGTGTGCAACAATGGGAGAGTAACATCGACTGGTCTGTAACAGTGTTCTCATGTAGCCATGGTTCAGACAGGGCATATCGATGGCTAGGTAGTTTGTCAGAAGCAAAAACACAACTGTTTCCAGGAGTATCGACTGGTGCAAGTGCCCACTGATGATGGTGATTGTGATTATCACACCAGACACATAACTCCCAACGGGATTCAATCAATTTGCCGGCTGTTATGTATTCCCTCAGTGGGGGTGGGGGGCAGTTGGGAGGCTCCTTTCACTCGCTGCTATGCTTATCAGAGCAGCGGTGAATAGACGCTGTGCGCATGCACAGAGTGTCTATCAACGGGACACAGAAGGACTAGGGGCATGTCAGCGGCTCACAGAGCGATTGGCATGCCCCCTCAGTGATGACAACAGGGGCATGGCTCGTGATAGCAGAACTCACGCAAAGCCACCCCCCCTTTTCCATATGCTATGCCATGTTTTGGTTGCGCTCGATTTAGCCGTGCGAGAGAGTCCCACATTGCCTGCTCCAGATGTTGGGAGGTATGCAGACATGCATTTTTTGAGGCATATATCATAAGCATGCTGGAGGGATACTATACAGTGATGAAGTGCTCCTGACTTTGTAGCTGCTTCTTATTAGCTGATTGTGTGTATTGACCCTGATTGTGTGTATTGACCCTGATTGTGTGTATTGATCCCTACTACCGACACCAACTGGCTGTTATAATATATCAATATGCAGCTGTCTATTCCAGTGGTTTTCAAACTTTTTTGAATCATGACGCTATGAAGTATCAGAATTTTTTCACGGCACCACTAGGACAAAAGTTTCTTATTGAGAAATTCAGAAATAAATTATAAATTGAGTAAATTGTGTTTATATGTCTTCTTTATGTTCAGTTATGTGGTGGGGGACAGGATTTGCTTCTGATTGTCCACATATCTTATGATTGGCAGCCACCGGCACTGGTTTTGCCTATTACATTGACCATAAATAATTTAATTGGTTAACAATTTAATTGGTTAATAATTTAATTGGCCCACCAACCCAGGTCACTCCTGCAAGTGCCCTGAGGGACACCTGGGTGCCACACACCCAGTTTGAGAACCACTGGTCTATTCACATAGCTTAACATTTCCATGGGAACTACTTAACAATGTTTAAATTCATTTTAATTTATATTTTATTTGTGTTTGCATATTGTTTTAACCTTTTTTTTTTTTTTTAGCAAAACTGAATTAGACATGAAAAGTATAAATATAATATGAATGGTTTGTAATCACATAGCATAACATAAGTAATAAAGACAACTGAATGTAAACAAGGTAATACCAAGAAAGTTTTTAGGGGTAAGGCATTTGAAATAGGGCAGGACTTGAAGGAGAGTAAGGGAGTTGGGGGCTGTTAGGAGTGGGTACAAAAAAAAATGATTAATAATAATAATTATAATAATTACACTGCTACTCTTTAGGCCGGGATATTGTGACCACTAGCGCATGTGCATTACATCACCGGGTCATAAACCCAGAAGTGATAATATCACCAGGATATCTAGATATTGCGGGTCTGTCCTAGGAAGCAGTGTTGGATTCCCAACCACATGGGTCTGGGGATGAAAATCATCAAGAGTCTTTTTTGAGAATTGGTAGAGCTGTGACCAGTAATGTGTGGGAGTGAACAGTGCCATGCGGGTGTGTAAATGTCTCCCTAAATACATAAAAGTAAAAAAAAATTGCATTATTAAAAAAACAGTTGTAATACTTAGGGTTTATTGCCGACTGTGTGGCCTGCTAGGCAGCCGGTCATCATAAATCTGTCATAGAAATATGGGTAGGATTTTATGCGGAGACCAGGAACTGTAGCTCCATCCACCTAATTGTTAATCTGGCCCTGTCAGGGAGTAAATTATCAAAAATATGCATATGCTCCCGCAGGTAAGTAAGCAAAGATGTACATTAATGATCGCATTTATAATACATCTGCCCTATATACGTTCACTTAGGAGCTGAGTGAGTACTACACCTGTTTGCATAGCAGTTGCATGATTTAGTTCTGCACATTCTTTGAAAAGGGGCTGCATGCATATACCCAAATATAGATGTATTTGTATCATGTGCTGATTGCACCTGGGTGGGTGGGACAGGGGTGTTCACTACGTGTTGGTACTCCTCAAGGGAAGCTTCGTTCCCTGTACTTTGGGGGTCATTCCGAGTTGATCGCTCGCTAGCTATTTTTTGCAGCGCAGTGATCAGATAGTCGCCGCCTATGGCTTTGCATGTGAGCGAACGCTTTTGCAGCCGAGCGGAACAAATTGTTTTTGCAGTTCCTGAGAAGCTCTGGACTTACTCAGCCGCTGCGATCACTTCAGTCTTTTTGGTCCCGGAATTGACGTCAGACACCCGCCCTGCAAACGCTTGGACACGCCTGCGTTTTTCCAAACACTCCCAGAAAACGGTCAGTTGCCACCCATAAACGCCCTTTCTGTCAATCACCTTGCGATATGCTGTGCAAATGGATTCTTCGTTAAATCCATCGCTCAGCACCGATCCTCTTTGTACCCCTACGACGCACCTACGCATTGCGGTGCATACGTATGCGCAGTTTTGCCGAGTTTTGACCTGATCGCAGCGCTGCAAACAATAGCTAGCGAGCGATCAGCTCAGAATGACCCCCTAAGATAGCTGCTGGGGCTACTATTAACCATGGGCCTGATTCAGATGTGGTTGGAGGAGTTATCACTGCTGCTTACATGTAACCAGCAGTGATAGCTCTAATATGGTAATGCAGCAGGAGGGATCACACCCTCTGCATGCATAGGTTTACTATACTGTACCATTAAACCGGGGCAGTCATGAATTACACAGGTTCTGTGGCTGAGTGAAATGCAGGCTTGAAGTCAGCTGACCTCATTTAAAGGGATAGTATGGTAATCCTATACATGCATTACTGAGCCGAACTGCATCCTACTGTAGGATGCAGCATCAGATTAACTGGAACACAATTGGCCGGCTGCGTGACCCATGGGGTCATACAAGCCAGTCACCGCAGGTCTGAGCAAAAGGCCAGGATATGGCCATCCTCAGACGGAGTTCCTAGCCCCATCCCTCCCCTGCAGTGGCAGTGACACGCCATCGCGGCCACTCCCAGCCCCCAAATGGCATAGACTGTCAGTCACTGACAGTCTGATGCTGTACTGCATCCTCCGCTGCAGCCCAGTACTGCACATGCACAATACGGGTCCAGTGCATCCACAAAGTACCGAACATCAGTGCAATTACGTCAGGACCTTAACAGGCCACCATGTGCGGAGCCATCTTGGGACTGTAATTTTCCACTTAGCTCCAGTGAGACCTATGTTTACCTGCTAGTATAAGTGCTGTTCCAGAATCCTGCACTGCTACCTGGCACTAACATATACTCACTGGCTGGTGAGCGGTATGAAACCTGGCTCCTCTCAAGCTCAGCGCCATCTTCTAGTATTTATAACAGTGAGTACAACTGTAACTGCTTTATCTTAAAAAAAACAACAACAAAAAATCTCCACCAGGCAAGTATCGGCCTGCTCGTACTTGTAAGGCAACCACTGGTGCGTACAGAAATCTCTTACATCCTCAAACCTGTCACAACAGATTTCCAACAGTTCTAATATAGGCAGAGTACAGAAGTTTGTGCAAATTGCAAACGGATGCAGACTGAAAACAAATTACTATGCGCCTAAGTAGGGCGTAACACTTGTGGGTGATCAGTGGCAGGTACACATAGTGGGTGATGATGTTGGTCGCCAGCCTTAGCAAACTACTTGTGGTTCCCTGTTTGCGAATGCGCTACTTATGATCACTTGTGGCCTGGACAGATATGGCACTTTGTGTGACTGTTAAAGTAAAACTTATTTATTTTTTCATATAGAAGATGGGGCGTTGTTTATGCTGTATTAGAGAGGTATTTGTAGTTTTTTGATGCCTAATATTTATAGTGTTTGCTGCAAAACATAGGAGCACGTTACTGTTAGCAACCGACGCTCGACTTAAAACAGTTTCTGCTTTTCATATGGATGCAGTTGTGTAATAATGACTTTTTAATGACTGTATATTACTACTGCGATTTTGGGAGCAATTACAGTCAGCTCTGCATCACCCACATAGGGGTAAATTTACTCAGGTGGGAGTTTTTTAGAACTGGTGATGTTGCTCAGAGCAACCAATTAGATTTTACATTATATTTATCTAGCTGCTTCTAGAAGATAATAGATAGAATCTGATTGGTTGCTATGGGCAACCTCACCAGTTCTAAAAACTCTCACCTTAGTAAATTTACCCCATAGTGTGCTAATAGCATATATATATGTGTGTGTATATATATATATATATATATATATGTATATATATATATATACATATATGTATATATATATATATATATATATGATGTATGATAACCACTTTATTGTAACTGGATATTTTACAAATGCCAGAGGTGGCTTTGTAGCTTTATCAGGGTGTACTTATATTAGATGCTGCTCTGCTTCCAGGAAAGTGTTAGTCGGGAGGGTAAAATTAGCGCACTACTCCTTCCGGTAGGAATGTCAATGTTTACAGACCCTATTGCCAGTTTGGGTATTACAGATTTTATTTACCTTTCCTTGTTATGACCACCTGACTGTCACCATGTGAGAATGTTTCTAGGAAGCAACACAATACTGTGCCAGTCATGGAGCAGGAAGATTGCAGTGCCTTCCTCTAGCAGTGCTTCCTTACATATAGGTATTGTAGGTGAAACTAATGGATAACTCCCTCTTAGTGAAATGTATTATATATGTTTTGATATATTGTAGCCTGTGAGCTTTTTTTCCTAAACACCAGAGCCATCTTCCTCTTCCTAGTGTGCTGTGTATTGTTGTGTTTGTGTGGTGGCTCATGAATCTTTCTCAGTTGGCCAAATATATTTGTCTGGCAGGGTGTTTAGACCATATTATTTATTTGGAATTACATTATGATTTTGTCAGAAGCTGGAGTTTCCCTAGTACTGAGTTCTGCTATGTAATTTGTGTCAGTGGCATCTGCTTGCTGCTTGGTCCATCTTTGCCTGTGATACTCACCTGTAGCCATGTTGTTTTGATCCCAAAATATATTACATCAGTAATAAAATTAAAAATTATTTAAAAATTTGTGTACTTTCTTAAAGTTAATGCATTATGTTAATCTTAGTCCAGGAAAGTTTTGCAAAGCATATAGACACTTGGGGAACATGGGAACAATCTTTAAAAAAAAAACAAGCATTGCATCTTTAAAAATGCAACAGGTATGCCTTGCACCACACTTTAATGTCCATAAAACAAAAATAGTCACAACTCGGGATTTGATTTATTATGGGCAACAGGACATAATTTTAAACATTGCAAGATATTCTAACCAAATAAAAAAGTTTAATTTATGCCAAAAAATAAGTGTATGCTGCATTATGTTGGTCCTGAGATTTGGAATATACAAAGGTTACATTTTATGTAGTTTAGATGTTGCTGATGTAGTTTATAAATTTTGTTAATTTTAGTTGTTTGCATTTGGTAGTAGTACACACATTAAAACATACACTTAACAACAATGTTTAGCCAAACACTTGGCCCTAAATAAAAACCTTATTTGGCAGCGTGACAGATTTATAGGTGCTTAGAATAAACATGTAATGTGTCCACACAATTGCTGTTTGCAGTACTTCAGCAGAGCAGTGTTTAGCAAGTAATTGGACAACAGATGAATGGCATCTCCAATTAACTGCTAATTATTGCAGACACACTTGTAACACTACTTCGCAAATGCAGAGTAACTGCAGACCTACTCGGCTGCTGCGTCAAGATTGCAAGGAATTGCTATGTTAAATTTAACATCGAAAACGCATTTCTGCAAAAACACGCCTACTGCTAGTTGCATACTCCCACACTAGGACGCCCACTTTCACGCCCATGTCGTCAGATTGCGAAGTCGCGCCCCTGTCACGCCTTCGCCACTCCCCGTTTTCGTTTCTGTGTAACGAGCAGTTTTCTTTGTAGTATTTCTGCACAAGTGTCATATCGCTATGCTCGCGCATGCGTATTTCCGCTTTTGCGCATGTGCGTTTAGTTGATTTATGCCCGTTTGCGATGCGATGATTCTCTGCGAACAACTCGGAATGAGGGCCCATGTGCACTGCAGGGGAGGGGGGGGGGGCAGATATAACATGTGCAGAGAGAGTTAGATTTGGGTGTGGTGTGTTAAAACTGAAATCTAAATTGCAGTGTTATAATAAAGCAGCCAGTATTTACCATGCACCAGGGGTTAAAGTGTGTGTGCGTGTGTGTGTGTGGGGGGGGGATGGGGGGGGGTCGAGATGGAACTAAGTTCCACCACCTGTAATGGTAGGGGGAACTAGTTCCACCACCTCCATTGTCCTGCACAGTAATTCCAACAAAAAAACTGCCCCATCACCTACATCAATAGATGGTGCAGGTGGCACTAGTATTACTGACTGCCATGAAGCCACCAGGACCTGAGGAGGAAGGAGGTGGCTGCAGCTCATCAGCTGCAGCCACCTCCTTCCTCCTCAGGTCCTGGTGGCTTCATGGTCCTCCTCCATTTATAGCCCACCCCTCCTGGTACTCACACATGCTGTGTCTGTTGGACAGCATTCACCCCCCCCCCTCAGGTCCAGGTGGCTTCATTTTCCAGCATGGTGTGTTTATGTCAAGCTGTCATCGCTGCTGAAGTGAGGAGGAACCATGAAGAGGAGCATGCTCTGTGCACCATGAAGACAAGATGAGAGGGGGCTGGAGGAACAAGAGAGGTGGGGAAGCTGCTGGAGGGACACAGGTGGTGACTGCTGGAGTGACATAGGCAGAGATGTGTATAAGGGGTACTACTGTGGGCAATATGTGTATAAGCAGCACTACTGTGGTCATGTGTAAGGGGCACTACAACTGTGGGCATTATGTGTAAGGGGCACTACTACTGTGGGAATTGTGTATAAAGGGCAATACTGTGGGCATTGTATATAAGGGGCACTACTGTGTGGCATAACATGCATAAAGGGTACCATTATGTAGTGCAATGCGAATAAAGGGCACTACTAAGTGACATAACCTGAAAAAGGTTATGTGGTGTAATATGAATCAGGGGCACTACATGCGGTGTAATGTGAATAAGATTGTGCTACTGTGTGGTGAAATTTGAATTAAGGAAATTGGGGGTACTATTATGCGGCCACATTGCTACTTTGTGAGATCAATGTCCCTTTATAAAGTATGGGAAGTAGGGAACTAATTTACAATTTGCAGGGGGGTGCCGAAAACACTAGCACTGGCCCTGGCTCCGCTTAAAGTGTGTGTGTATGGGGGATGGGGGTTGGTGGCGGGGTAAATGAGTTACCTCATTATAATCCACCCAAATCTAACTCTCTCTGCACATGTTATATCTGCCCCTCCTGCAGTGCACATGGGGGGTCTTTCCGAGTTCATCGCTCGCTGCCGATTTTCGCAGCGCAGTGATCAGGTAAAAAAATGGCAAAATTGCGCATGCCTATGCGCCGCAATGCGCACGTGCGTCGTACAGGTACAAAGAGCATCATTGCTGTGCAATGGTTCTAGCAAAGAATCCATTTACACAGCCGATCGCAAGGAGATTGACAGAAAGACGGCGTTTGTGGGTGTCAACTGACCGTTTTCTGGGCGTGTCCAGGCATTTGCAGGGTGGGTATCTGACATCAATTCCGGGACCTCCGTCGCTGGATTCATCGCACAGGATAAGAAACTACAAGGCTGGTCTTGTTTTGCACAAAATGTTTTTGTACCACTCGGCTGCAAAGGCATTCGCACACTTGCAAAGTGAAAATACACTCCCCCGTGGGCTGCGACTATGCGTTTGCATGGCTGCTAAAAGTAGCTAGCGAGCGATCAACTCGGAATGAGGGCCTTGGTTTTGCCCATCTGCTAACAAATTTGCTGCTACGATCAGGTCTGAATTAGGGCCCTCATTCCGAGTTGATCGCTCGCTGCCATTTTTCACAGCGCAGAGATCAGGTTACTACTGCGCATGCGTATGCACCGCAATGCACGTCGTACGGGTACAAACAGCATCGTTTCTGGGCAATGCTTCTAGCACCGAATCCATTCGCACAGCCGATCGCAAGGAGATTGACAGGAAAAGGGCGTTTATGGGTGTCAACTGACCGTTTCCTGGGAGTGGTAGGGAAAACGCAGGCGTGTCCAGGCGTTTGCGGGGCGGGTGTCTGACGTCAATTCCGGGACCGGACAGGCTGAAGTGATCGCAAGGGCTGAGTAAGTTCAGACCTGCTCTTAAACTGCAAAAACATTTTTCGTACCGCTCGGCTGCACATGCGATCGCACACTTGCAAAGTGAAAATACACTCCCCCTTGGGCGGCGACTATGCGTTTGCACTGCTGCAAAAAGTAGCTAGTGAGCGATCAACTCGGAATGAGGGCCTAGGCCCTAAAAGAGATTCTGGCCACACAAGCCAACACAAAAAAAACATAGAGACAACATGAAAAACATGGGTGCTGCCCATCTGGAGAGACATCACTTTCTTTTTTTGGTCTCCGCCCGATGCTGTTCTTCTTGACTTGGTCTGCGGAGCGACCTTCGTGGGCCCTGCCCAGTGGGATGTTCTTCCTGGGCAGGGGCAGGGGAGGGAGCCGATGTGGCTGGCTCTCTGCCACTGTGTGCAAGGGAGACAGCGATGGCCTGGAGCCCTTGCAAGATGTTATTTGCAAGGCTTTGGAATGAGGCGGCAAGATGATCTTGTCCCTGCCTGATCTCTGCCAGACCTTTGCAGAGTTGAGCAACACCTTGCTCCACACTGGTTCTGTGCTCAGTGAGCCGGACAGCTATCTGGCTTACCTCCCAGATCATCCTGTCCTGAAATGCATTTAGGCTCTCACCATACCTAGCTATTTCAAGCAGGATCTCCGGGATAGCAGAGGGTTGGGTGGGTGGGCCAGTTGGAACCTGGATAGGTGGGATATGGGATCCCACACTACCAGACCCACTAGGTCCCTCCACCTCAGCCTCAGCCACATAACCCTCCTGTGACTCGACCTGCTCACCCCCCTGTGCTGTGTTATGTGCAAAGCAAATAGAAGAATGTGTGGAAAAAGAGTAGAAAAAAACAATATGAGACTTTTGTTGTTATAATTTTAAACATTTAAAAATATGTGTGTAAACTTACCTGGCAAGTCATGTGCCGTCAGGATTTCAGGCAGGTCCGTGTCCATATGAGACACCCCTGTCCCCTCCTCATAACTGACACAGTCCACCGCTATCTCCTCCAACTCTGTATACTCCACAGCGACAGATGGTCCTCCCCCTGTAGCCCTCGAGGCATTCCACTCCGCAGCCCTCTTGCCCTTCAGGCGGGATTTGAAGTCGGCCCAACTACATATGTTTGGAAAAATAGGGGCAAGGTAGAGTATTAAAAATAAAGGCTTTAATATATAGGACAACATCACATGTAACTAGCTTTTGACAAATACTTAGCACACATAATGGACTGCCAATATACACTTACCGTCGTCTAACTTCCTGTGATGTTCGGACAATAGAGCCGACTTCATTGACAGAATGAGTGATGTCCCTCCAGATGCGTTCTTTCGTAGCAGCACCCATGTTTTTCGGTCCTCTATGAATTTTTGACATGGCCTGCGTGACCAAAACACGCAACTCCCTCTTAGTGAATGCGGGCTGCCTTTTTTTGCGCCTTGAAGTAGCCTGTGAGCTTTGTTCCTGTTGCTCCTCACCATCTTCCTCGTCACTAGCAGCTTCTGTATGTTGTGGTTGTGCGGCTAATGCTGAATCTCCCTCAGTTTCCCCAGTATGTCTGTCTGGCAGGGTAACCCCGCTTAACTGCTGGGTCTCAGAAGCTGGAATGTCTCTAGTACTGGGTCCTGCGTCTTCACATTCCGCAGAGGCGGATTCCAGCATTCGCCGACGCAATGCGATACGTCTTTTAGCCAATTCTGCCTGCTCCCGCTGCAAGCGGTCCATCTCTGCTGCAAAATCCTCACGAGTAGCCATGTTGGTAATGACATGTTCTGTCCGCACAGGTGTGTAGGTATTTATAGCTACGTGCGCAGCGTTAATTCACACAGGTGTAAATTATGCTAATTCTGTGACTGATTGTACTGCTTATTTAAGAGCATGGTTTTCAGCCTATGTGAGTGGGTGTATGATGAAAGAAGCTGCTGTGTATTTGCTGTGTGTTTCCAGAGAAGGTGGTCGTCTTTTGCCCAACTTTGCAGAGTGAGTAGTTTTAGCATTGTCTTGCAGACAGATGTCCGTTTATTAACTTATTACATGTATAGCGTAGTGCGCTTTTTTGGCTAAGTTTCTTTTGTGAGTATTCCTACATTAGTCAATTATCAAGCCAAGAATATCTGTTTGTTATTTAAATGGTTTAGTATGCCATATTTGTTTTTTTCTGACCTGTACTTTACATTGTGTATGTTATATTGTTTGCACAGTTTGATCTCTTAGTGTTATGATTCCAGCACTCTGGTCAGAGGAGATCTTATGGCAAGGACCGGAGCACTGGAACGGAATGCTGGGGAAGGGAGCAGGACAGGAAAATAGCCCCTGGCGCCCTAACTCTGTTGTCTCACCCGTGTTGTCAGAAATCCCCTGCGAGACTATGGTTTCTTGAGCCCTTGGCAGCCGCGTTTGAAGGGCGGATTATGTCTGCCCAACTTCGATGCCCCCCGGTCTTAATGAGAGACAAAGGGAAACCCGAGACAGGGTGATAACAAGAGGCCCTCTAACTAAACAACCAGGCCAGGGCCTAAGCAAACTCAAAACTATAATATGTGCGGAGAAACCGCCAGGGAAAAGGGCAACCAAAATATCCACTTGTCCAATTCTCCTACCCGGCACCGCCGAGTACCAGAGAGGACTTGTGGAAGCGGAACCCTCCGCAAATGCTCCAAACACAAAATATAAAAGGTAAAGCGGCTGAGCCGCAACACACGGCAGAGCCGCAACTCACGAACACCACTGGATATAAAACGGTGATCAGTCAGGACTCCAGGGAACCAAACGACCTCTTGGGATGAGATGACAATTCCCGAATACCGGACTTCTGAGGACTGGAATGACCGGATACAGCAGGACTGGAAACAGACTCTCAGCAAACAAAGGCAGCATGCAGGAAGCTATTACCGGCGTCTGTGAGAAGCCCTGGGAGTGTATTTAACAAGGAGTCCTCCAATCAGCTGCTAAAGGCTGATTAGAATAAATGCCGTGCAGCTGCCTTGCTGCACGGCCAGAGAGCAGGTGAATATCTTAATTTCCTAAAGCCTAGCAACGGGGAACGCGGTCCGCCAGTGGCGTCCCCGTTGCTAGTGTCCGTGCGGCTCAGCGCGCCCGGCGTCTAGCGTTGCTAGGGAGCCGGCGGCTGTACGTGCACGGCGTCTCTAGTTGCTAGGCGCCGGGCCGCGCAGACCATCAAGCGGACCCCGGCGCCTAACACTTAGACTCCTTCTGTGTCTCTTGTAGGTGTCTCCTTGTGGGTTTTCCTTCCTCACTTTTGTTTTGTGCCAAGTAGGCGGATTTTTGCTTTACATTTTCTACACATTTTTTATTTGATATCTGGAGCAGGTAAGTAGCCATTCCCTGTGTGTCCTGGAGTGTGTTTGTAGCAATTTTTTATAATCATTTAGTTGGGTCCATTTCTCTCTCTTGTAGGTGTTATTTCTTGGTTTACAAAGCATTTACTTTTGTCAAAGTAGGGCTGTTTTTTGCTGTATTAGCTACTAAAGGGCCACCTTGTTAATTTTTAGAAATATACAGATTTGTTTTTTAAAAAACTTTATTCATACTTAGTTGTTTTATTATATATTGTGGCAGTTATTATATGGGTATGTTTCAAATCCCAAAACTTTTTTTTTTCGTGATGTTAACCTATGTTTTTTAAAATTAGCTAAAGGTTTTTTTTTGTTTTGTTCCCAATTTTTTGTTTTGGACCCGTAATTTAATCTTGAAGAAATGGAGTATGCTCCTCCAGTAAGTTAACACCCATACACTTTGACTTTGATTATGGCTGACAATGTTTATTTTAAAATAAATTGATTCTTACCTTCATTTTAAGTTGGTGATGTCCATTCATGTGGCAGCTGAAGCCCTCCCACCCCAACCCACGGAACCACTCCCACCTCAACCGCTGCAAGCCCTCCAACCGCAACCGGCTCCTCATCATCCAAGGCAACGGAGGTGTGCTAGGCCACCAATTTTCCGTACCCGTGTCCTCCTTTTTGGGATGCCTGATGATGTGGTTGTGCGCAGATATAGGCTGCCACCTCATCTAATCCTAGACACTCTCTCCATAATAGAGAGTGATCTAAAACAATCCATTAGGTATCCTACAGCAATACCAGCATTGACACAATTCCTTGCTGTGTTACATTTTGTGGCCACTGGTTCATACCAGCATGTTGTTGGCGATCTGGTTGGCATGTCGCAGGGCCAGTTCAGTAAGGTCCTGCGGCGTGTCAGCCAGGCTTTCATTAAGAGAGTTAAGCAATTTATTGCTATGCCTTTGGATGTTGGTGCCCTAGATGTGGTGAAGCGGCAATTTGAGGAAGGTGGTAGTCGCTTTCCACATGTTATTGGGGTTGTGGATGGCAGACATGTAGCTATTGTACCACCAAGACATAATGAAGACATTTATAGAAACAGGAAACTGTTTCATTCTCTGAATGTAATGGTTGTTTGTGGGCCATCCCTCCAGATCCTGTCCATGAATGCTAAGTTCCCGGGGAACTCCCATGATGCCCATGTCATTAGACAATCAGGGATATGGCACAGATTAAGATCGATGGAAAGACAAGACATGTGGTTATTGGGTGAGTGTTTTTGTTTATTTACTTACAATAAATTTTTTCCATTTTTCAAACTAATTTTTGTCTTGTCTTCACATCAAACAGGAGACCGTGGATATCCTTGCACCCACTGGCTCATGACTCCTTACAGTAAGCCCAGGCCAGGACCACAGACGGCATTTAACTCCGCGCTTACTGCCACTAGACAGCTGGTGGAGCGCACGATTGGTGTCCTTAAAGGACGCTTTCGTGTGCTCCACCGCACTGGTGGCGACATCATGTATTCGCCGAAGATGGTAAGTAAAATAGTGGTCCTGTGCGCTATTCTACATAACATCGCTGTAAGGAGTTGCGTTGAGCTTCCTCACACAGAGGAATTGCCAGATGAGGAGCCAGGGGTTGGGCGGAGAGTCGGTAGGGGGAGTGTTTCCCGGAGGGGAAGTGAAGTAAGGGCACGCATTGTGCAAGAATATTTCAGGTATAGTGTTTTTTTACAAATTTTAAATGTTCTACACAAAACACTGTCTGTTTATGTTCATTTTGCTCTGATGTCATTTAGGTAGCTATTGAAAGCTCATTGTGTAATTGGTTTGGTGTGTGTGTGACTATATTATTAGTTGTTTATGTAACTATTCAAACATGTTAACTTTACAATGTTTTTATTCTTGGATAAATATTGTTCCGTTACTAATTGTTGCTTTTTAATTTTTTATTGTTTTCTAATCCTGTTTTAAACCAAAACATATGATACTAAATGTTGTAAACTTTGACTGTGCAGCTGATTGTTCTGACAAAAAGTGGTGAGTACACAGAATTATAATTTAATTTTATTAAAAGTGTGTGTGTGTGTGTGTGTGTGTGGGGGGGGGGGGGGGGGGGGGGAATTGTGAGAATAGATTCGTTTATTATCATGCTCTTCCGCGACTGCGAATTTCCGCTAGAGCGAACTAACCCCTCTGCTCCTCACAGCACTGCAGACAGCAATAAAGTTTATTCAATGCACACATCAATAAAGTTTATTTAGATGACAGCATAGATTTTAGACCAATCACATGCAAACACACACTATAAATATATGCCCAAATATGGAAAACGCAATTGCCATGATGCGTGCAGCACCCTTTACCAGGCGGGAGCTCCGCGTACTGGTGGCGGTGATATACCGCCGCGTAGGCCGCGTAGGGCGCTTTGTCCCAAATCGGGTAAAGCGCGAGGCCTACGCGGAGGTCCGCCGCCTACGACGGAGCCGCATCCGCAGGACGATAATCCAGCTAGAGAGGCGCTGGAGCGATCTGCGTAGGCGTACGCCCGACTTGTTGGCGGAGCTACGCCAACATATCCGGACCCTACGTGGCCGCAGTAAGTTACATTTTGGTACATGACGGATTTTACGCATAACCTTTGCATACTTTCACTAAGTGACAGTGTGAAATTTTGCACACTTACAATAAGCATGAGTGTGTGTGGGTAGGGCAAGCAGTACTGCATACCTCACAACATGACCCTCTCCAGGAGGGACAGAATACTCTGCTTCTGGACTTGTCACTTAATTTTTTGTAAAAAGGTGTTTCAGCACAGGTGATGGCAATCATACATTAAGAGGGAAGTGACGGAGCACAACATTCTGTTCCTCCTAGAGAGGGTCATGTTGGGAGGTATGGTACTGACTGTATGTTGTTGTGCATAATTACTACACAGGCTCACAACTGAACACAATAACCTGCTCAGTGGTTTATTAGTTAAAATGTTGGTGGTTTTGAGAACTGGTGATGTTGGCTAGAACAAACATTCGTATTCTATATATTATCGGATAGAAGGTGCTTAAGAAAGTTAAATGATGTTATGATTGGTTGCTAAGGACAACATCACCAGTAAAAACATTTTACTAACTTAGTAATGTTATCCCTGTCTCTTTAACATGGGACAGAACAGAGTAATATGAATATGCTGATGTTCTAAATGTATATGTTATAAACTTAAAAATACATATGTCATTCTAGGGCGAGCACAACGGCAAGGTGCTGCTGCTGCTGCTGCAGAGAGGCGACAACAACAACCACCATCCCCTTCTGGCTCCACCTCCACCTCTCCTGCCCAATCCCCCTCTCCAGCCACTTCACCCTCTCCTGCCCAATCCCCCTCTCCTGCCCAATCCCCCTCTCCAGCCACCTCACCCTCTCCTGCCCAATCCCCCTCTCCAGCCCAAACCCCCTCTCCACCCACCTCACCCTCTCCAGCCACCTCAGCATCATTTTCCCAACCCCTCTCTCCAGCCCAAGCCCACTCTCTTTCCCAATCCCCCTCTCCAGCCCACACCCCCTCTCCAGCCCAATCCCACTCTTTAACAAAATTCCCCTCTCTGCCCCCCTCACCCTCTGTGTCCCAAAAAAACTCACCACCACCCTCACCCTATCATTCCCAAACCCCCTCTGTAACTACCCCCCCCTTCCATCCTGTCACACAATTAGACCCTCCTTCCCCCATCCTGCCTCCTTCCCCCATCCAGCACCCATCCCCCATCCAGCCTCCATCCCCAAGCCAGCCTCCGTCCCCCATCCAGCCTCCATCCCCAAGCCAGCCTCCATCCCCCATCCAGCCTCCATCCCCAAGCCAGCCTCCATCCCCCATCCAGCCTCCATCCCCAAGCCAGCCTCCATCCCTCATCCAGCCTCCATCCCCAAGCCAGCCTCCATCCCCCATCCAGCCTCCATCCCCCAGCCAGCCAATGTCGCCTACAGAATGGGCAGCAGAGGCCCCGGAGCCACTAGAGGGAGGTGGCCAAGTGGCAGAGGAGAGTAAGTTCCCACACATTCCTTTTGTATAAATTGTCTAAATACAAAACACATTAAAATAAATGCATTGTTGTACTGTGGGCAATATTTTGTATAGGTTAAATGCTTGTCTTCTTCATCATGGTATGGATGATGCATTCACATTTGTGTGCAGGACATTATATGTACAGTGTCTACATGTGGTTGCTAATCACTATGTCGACAGGTTTGCCTGCACAACATGGTTTATATGTGTTACATTATATGCAACACATTTATTCCTGAGTGTTATTTTTTTTGTGGTTTTACTTTTACAATTGTGCTTGGGTATTGCAATATTTTTAAATAATAAGAAGCAGGAGTCACTTTGTTAGCCAGCCTAACGACACAATGATTTGTGTTGTGAAAGTTACACTCACAAAATGCTTATTTGCTTGATCAAAACCTGTTTGACCTTATTTATTTAGTAAGGCAGGCTTTCAGGGAGTGTGGGCATGCTAGGATATGTTGTCCTTCTGAAGATGTTGATATGCAGTGTGATGATGCAGCTCAAAACAGCACAAAAAACAAGTCTGCTTCACTACAGATGTGAATGGTGACCAGTATGGGGTTACATGTACTAATTTGGGGGTGTGATTCAAGATTGGATGTTGCCCAGAGCAACCAAACACTCACAACTTTTCATTTATTTACCACCTTCTAGAAGATAAGTTTAATGTGATTGGTTGCTATGGGCAACATCCCATCTTAAATATAACTCCCATCTTATGAAATGTACATCATGGTGTGTTAGACTTTTACATATTGTAATTTAGGAATGACAAACATTGCTGAGTATGCTTGTGTGTTGGTATGCTAATGTGATTTATGTTTTAAATAGCATTTTTACTCTGCATTTCAGATGTTGCCATTGGAGATCCCACAAGCCTGGCAGGCATCGTTGGCCGAATAAAGAATAATTTGGAGGCCATGTTGGCCGAAGTAAACAATTTGGCCCAATTAATTTAAAAAAGAAAAAAAATATGTTTTAAAAGAAAAGTTTAAAAAAATGTTTAACAAAAAAAATAAAAAATAAATGTTTACAAATAAAAAAAAAATAATGAACCGTTATGCGCTTGTGATGTTTTTATTGTCCAAAAAATAAAGCATATTGCAAAGCAGAAATTGGTTAACTAACAAAAAACAAAAACAAAAAAAAAAGAGTATTAGTCTTATTTATTACATACAAATTTGGTTAGTTAGTTGCTTATTTTGTTTAAAAACATGTAAACACATACATTCACACACTAAACATCCACACCAAAATAATCAATTTACATTTATGTCAGGCACAGTTTACACATCTCTTGTACTTCTTTAAAAAAAAACACGGTAATGTCCAATTATGCCTACAAAGTGTTCTTGAGGTATTCTTTGCAGACTTAATTGGTCATGCACACAATTAATTATTACACTAATTGGATTTCTAATTGAGGGACGCTTGCTGAGTTTGAATTGCAAGGTGTCAGCTAAATTAGGGAAAAAAAACCCATGGCTGTGCGTTTGTTTGCACAAACCTTAGTAAATTTAAGTTGGATGCGTAAATCTACGATGACATTGTATTTTTGCGATGATGTTTGTGCGTATGCGTTGGATTCGCAATAATGCGTTGTAACTTGGCATACGCCTACCATGTGTAATACTGCGTACGACATAGCAAATTTACGATGGGGGCGGATGTTCGCAATTTTACAATATAATCGCAATTGTGCGATTATGTTGTGCGAACGAAAAATATAGCGATCAACTCGGAATGACCACCATGGTTTTGCCCATCTGCTAATGAATTTGCTGCTAAGATCAGGGTTGAATTAGGCCCTTGATTGGGAGCATATACTTTCATTTGACAAATGGAAGATCACAATTGTCTAAACCTAACTACACACTGACAAACGGTACGACTTTTCTGCCAGTGGAAGGTCATGATATCAGCAGAACACACACACTACACCATTTAAAAGAAAAATATGCTGATTTTCAGAGGATGGATTAATAATTTGCATATGTCTGCCCACAAGGATGATGAGGTAAACATAAGAAACTCTTAGGAAATATGGGGGTAAATGTAATGAAGTGCGAGAGTTTGTACGAGAATGCCTGTATTTTTAAAGCGGCAATCATTTACAAGCCAATTTGGTTTGGCCTTGTAAATGATTGCCACTTTAAAAATACAGGCATTCTCGCACAAACTCCCGAACCCCCAGCTTCTTGCACTCTATTACATTTACCCCATGTTATTGTGAATGCCCATATACTTCACTATGGGCCTAATTCTGAGTTGATCGCAGCAGCAAATTTGTTAGCAGTTGGGCAAAACCATGGGGGTGATTCCGAGTTGTTCGCTCGCTAGCTGCTTTTAGCAGCATTGCACACGCTAAGCCGCCGCCCTCTGGGAGTGTATCTTAGCTTAGCAGAAGTGCGAACGAAAGATTAGCAGAATTGCGAATAGAAATTTCTTAGCAGTTGCTGAGTAGCTCCAGACTTACTCAGCCATTTTCGACCAGCTCAGTCCTTTTCGTTCTGGTTTGACGTCATAAACACACCCAGCGTTTGCCCAACTACTCCCCCGTTTCTCCAGCCACGCCTGCGTTTTGCAACTAGAACGCACACTCCCATAAAACAGCCAGTTTCCGCCCAGAAACACCCACTTCCTGTCAATCACACTACGATCAGCACAGCGATGAAAAAGCTTTGTTATGCCGTGAGTAAAATACCTAACTTTTGTGTAAAATAACTAAGCGCATGCGCTCTGCGAACCTTGCGCATGCGCAGTAAGCGACTAATCGCAGTATAGCGAAAATCGGCAACAAACGAACAACTCGGAATGACCCCCCATGTGCACTGCAGGTGTGGCAGATATAACATGTGCAGAGAGTTAGATTTGGGTGGGGTGTGTTCAAACTGAAATCTAAATTGCAGTGTAAAAATAAAGCGGCCAGTATTTACCCTGCACAGAAACAAAATAACCCACCCAAATCTAACTCTCTCTGCACATGTAATATCTGCCCCCGTGCAGTGCACATGGTTTTGGCCAATTGCTAACAAACTTGCTGCTGCGATCAACTCAGAATTACCCCCTATATCAGGACCTTTTGGACATCATCTTTTGGAAAGGTTAAATGATCTGATAATTGAAGCTGAGCATTTCTGACAGTTTTTGGCCCGTTTCTCAGCGTTTGGCCAAAAATGACATGACTACACACTAGTGCCAGTTTTTCCGATTATTGGAGAATCTTCCCTTTAATTGTATGATGTGTACCTAACTTTACAGGATGTGACTCTATGAGTGGAGATTTTGCCAGACTCAAAGAACATTAGAGAAACTATACTACACAAACTGTTTCAGCTTTCTGTCATTTTGCATAGGAAGCACTGGAAATCTAAATATGAGGTGCTGTAAGGAAGATAGGAGTAAGCCTGTGTGGTCAGTGTGGAAGTCAAAGAAGAATGAAAAGAACTAAGAAAATTGCAAAAACAGACAGTATTTGTTGGGCCGGGTATCCTAAACACCTGCACAGTGCGTAACTATACATTTTAGTGCTGTGTGCAAGAAACAGCATCGGCGCCCCCCTCACCCTCAAAATCGAAATAGGCGCGCGTAAAAAATATAGGGGTGTGGCTTCACAGGGAAGGGGAGTGGCCACAAAATAATACCAATTCATATTATGCTGCACAGTAGTCTCCATTATTCAAATTATGCTGCACAGTAGCACCACTTACACACAAGTCCCCTTTTTACACATTACGGCAGGCAGAGTCCCCTTTTTAGACATTACGGCAGGAAGAGTCCTCTTTTTACACATTACGGCAGGCAGAGTCCCCTTTTTACACATTACGGCAGGCAGAGTCCCCTTTTTACACATTACGGCAGGAAGAGTCCTCTTTTTACACATTATGGCAGGCAGAGTCCCCTTTTTACACATTAATGCAGGAAGACTTCTCTTTTTACACATTATGCCAGGCAGAGTCACCTTTTTACCAGTGACGTGCGGTGAGTTCAATGGCTGGGGAGGCACTGGCTTCTCCAGTACATCCCCATCACGCCTCCTTGGGAGACTACAGCAGGCATTGACGCTGCTGAAGCTGCTACCTGAAAGGAGGAGGAGGAGAGCGCCGGCCTCCGCTGCACAATGCACTCCCAGCCATAGGCGTGCGCAGCTAAATTTATTAGGGGGTGCAACGCAGGATGGGTGTACCAAGCACCACCCAGGGGCGTGTCTGTCACTATTTTACATTCTCTCAGTAAAATCACATGGCTTAATCTAATTTCTCCCTAGTTCCTAATAATAAAGTAGATATAATACACCCCAGAGAAATAAAATGAAACATAATGGTGCAACCACCGGCCAGTACTGACTGTCCGCTATGGATAACCCTGAGTTCTAGCTGCTGCTGCACCCTATCGCTGCTTACACTTCCAGAACCTATCCCTGACCCAGTGGTGAAATTAGAGCAGGCATGGCCAACCTGTGGCTCTCCAGCTGTTGTAAAACTACAAGTCCCATCATGCTTTGCCACAGTTTTGCTATTAGGGAATGCTATAACTGTGGCAGGGCATGCTGGGATGTGTAGTTTCACAACAGCTGGAGAGCCACAGGTTGGCCAGGCCTGAATTAGAGAGTGGTGGGTGTAAGTGCATATGCATTCCCCCCCTCCCACACACCCCCCACCCCTTGCACCCCCAGCACCTACACCCTGATTTTGAGCTGGCCACTCTGAAAACTACAGGATATTTTGGGAGCCAAACATTTGAGTTTTAATATAACACAAGTAAAGATTAAAATTTACACATGTGCTATCAGAGCCACATTTGCCTCTTCCTATACCATCAGACCCCTCCTCTGCAGGACACCAGCATTTGTCACACATGTACCCATGCTCACCAGCTACTGACAGTAGTGCCCCTTGTTCACATTATGCCACACGGTAGGAGCCAAAATTTACATTAAGCCACACGGTATGAGCCAAAATTCACATTACGTCACACGGTATGAGCCAAAATTAACATTACGCCACACTGTATGAGCCGAAATTCACATTATGCCACATGCTATGAGCCAAAATTCACATTACGCCACACAGTATGAGCCAAAATTCACATTACGCCACATGCTATGAGCCAAAATTCACATTACGTCACACGGTATGAGCCAAAATTCACATTACGCCACACGGTATGAGCCAAAATTCACATTACGCCACACGGTATGAGCCAAAAATCACTTTACGCCACACGGTATGAACCGAAATTCACATTACGCCACACGGTATGATCAAAAATTAACATTACGCCACACTGTATGAGCCGAAATTCACATTATGCCACATGGTATGAGCCAAAATTCACATTACGCCACACGGTATGAGCCAAAATTCACATTACGCCACACGGTATGAGCCAAAAATCACATTACGCCACACGGTATGAGCCGAAATTCACATTACGCCACACGGTATGATCAAAAATTAACATTACGCCACACTGTATGAGCCGAAATTCACATTATGCCACATGTATGAGCCAAAATTCACATTATGCCACATGGTATGAGGTTCACCAACACCTGGCCACTGCTGCTCAATCCACTTCATGGCTGCAGGCCAGCTAAGGATGCTGAAAATGAAGACCACAGAGCCATGCCAGGTCCTGACTGTTACTGCCGGCAACAGTCCACCACTGAGATCAATCATGGCTGCATGGGGGAGGGCTGTCAGCAGCAGCCTTGTCCATGTAGCTGCAAAAAAATAAAAAAATTAAGAAAAATCAACTGAACGACCTGGGGACACATACCTAAGTGTACCCCCCCCCCCCCTCCCCTCCGCCGAATCTGCCACTGTCTCCAGTACACGCAGCATACTGTAGATTATATTATGCACAGTCCCCCCATAACGCACCCATACTATATTACATTATACACAGCCCCCTTACCATAGCACATATGTTTGTTTACATTATTCACAGCCTCCTCCTCCGCATTGCACACCCATACTATATTACATTATACACAGCCACCCCTTACCATAGCACACGTTTGTTTACATTATTCACAGCCTCCCCCTCCGCATTGCACTCCCATACTATATTTCATTAAACACAGCCCCTCTCCCCATAGCACACACATACTACATTACATTATAGACAGCCTCCCCTCCCCATAGCACATCCATAGTATATTATAATATATCCAGCCCCCCTCCCCCATAGCACACCCACACCCATAGTATATTACATTGTACACAAGCCCCCTTTCCCCCATAGCACATCCATGCAACATTATACACAGCCCCTCCCCCATAGCACACCCATGCAACATTATGCACAGCCTCCCTCCCCCATAGCACACCCACAGTATATTGCATTGTACACAAGCACCCCCTCCCCCATAGCACACCCATGCTATAGTACATTATAAACAGCCCCCCCCCCCCCAAAAAAAAAAAGCACATTATAATATATACAGCCCTCCCCACATCCATAATATATTGAATTGTACAGAAGCCCCTCCCCCACAGGACACCCATGCTACATTATACACAGTGCCCCCCTCCCTCCTCCATAGTACCCCCCAGTAACCACAGCCCCTACCTGGCTTTTTAGTGTAATCCTGTAAAGAGCAGGAAGCCAGCCCGGGACAGAGACAGCCAGGAAGTGCATGCAGCCGAGGAGCAGGAAGACAGGGGAGGGCTGACACACGCAGCCCACTCTAAGCCTGGTGGGAGGGGCCAGCCAGACACTGTTAAGGAGAGCTCGCTGACTGCCGGGTTCTCTGCTTTACTGTACAGGCGGCTCAGTATGGACTCAATCTGCACACAGGAGGAGAGAGGATTCAGGGGGAATGAAGAGAGGTGAGCCTTGTTTTGCTGCCTCCAAAGGGTGATTGGACAGCGGATCCAGCACTGGATCTGCTGTCCAATCACATGTGCCTTGCTGGCAGGGGAAGCCTGTAGCTGTCAACGAGGCACATGTAGAAGTGCCGCTTTGACAACTTTTTTCAATGGGCATTTACTGCCCAGTGCTTAGCCCCGCCCCCATCTCTCTATCTCCATTACCATTGTCACTGCTATCAGTGCCTCCCAAACTGCTTTAACACCTTAAAATGATTAGAATAATGTAAAGAAGATACTTATGACACATAATATGTGTCATAAGTATCTTCTTTGTATTACTGTAATCATTCATGACAGGGGAGGCACTGCCTCCCCTGACTACACGTCCCTGCTTTTTACACATTACAGCAGGGCACTCACGTAGGTCCTGAGTAGGTGGCAGGGCAGGCACAGGTCATCTGCTGGTGTGGAAATCTGAGATTCCAGGCTCAGACACCGTGCACTGTGCAGCATGAAGCAGTGAGCTCCGGGGAGAGCTGGTTGGGCTTAAAGTCCACTGCAGGAAGACACTACAGGTGTCTATGTGCCGGGGAGCGGACGGACCTGTAAACAGCCCAGGCCCCATAGCAGCCGCATCCCGTCGGGCTGAACTGTAAACTCAGGGATGTTCAGGCTGCATGGTATGGGCGGGTGGTGGGATCGGGCATTGCTGCCTGCGCCGCGGCTCACTGTGCGGGGAGGAGGAAGGGGGTAATCAGGGCCGGCTGCTGGGATGGGATTGGGCATAGCTGGCCGCGCCGTGGCTCACCATGTGGGGGAGGAGGAAGGGGGTGATTAGGGCCAGCTGCTGGGTTGGGATCAGGCATTGCTGGCCGCAGCTCACTATAACCTCCACTGGGGGGGAGGAGGAATGGGATGGTCAGGTGGTAGAGGGATGGCACAGAAAGAGTAGCACAGACTGCATCTGCCGTACAGCGTTTACCAGCTGCACCTTGCGGACACACATTGCGGCATGTAACTACGGTGTGGCCAGCAGTACTGCGCCCCCAGTGCAGATGCGCTGTGTGCCAGGAACCGCTGGCACACACCTAGTTACGGCCCTGCACCTACACTTCCCCTACAACCAGAGCACGGAAAATATTTGTGTACTTTTACAGAGTTAAAATGTAAGAACATAAGATACATGGTGTAAGGGAGTACAAAGTGGAGTCACACACCATCATTGTACTGTAGAAATAACTGTGCTTTGTAACATATTAGCTGGGTAATGATACATTAATTTTAGGCCATGATCAAGACAGCTCTTCTGACTAAAATATATGTCTTTTTTCTAGTCTTGTCATCATTTCCTATGGTAACTTCTGAAACACAAAGTCATCTGACGGCAACATCTGCCTAATTTCCATGTTTGTTCCTTGTCTGCTCACATGGTCCTGCTGTTGTGAATATACCACGCTTTATCTCACATGTCAGTATAATGGGGGTAATTCCAAGTTGATCGCAGCAGGATTTTTGATAGCAATTGGGCAAAACCATGTGCACTGCAGGGGAGGCAGATATAACATGTGCAGAGAGAGTTAGATTTGAGTGGGTTATTTTATTTCTGTGCAGGGTAAATACTGGCTGCTTTATTTTTACACTACAAATTAGATTGCAGATTGAACACACCCCACCCAAATCTGACTCTCTCTGCACTTGTTACATCTGCCCCACCCTGCAGTGCACATGGGCCCTCATTCCGAGTTGATCGGTCGCAAGGCGAATTTAGCAGAGTTACACATGCTAAGCCGCCGCCTACTGGGAGTGAATCTTAGCTTCTTAAAATTGCGGCCGATGTATTCGCAATATTGCGATTACTAACTACTTAGCAGTTTCAGAGTAGCTTCAGACTTACTCTGCCTGTGCGATCAGTTCAGTGCTTGTCGTTCCTGTTTGACGTCACAAACACACCCAGCGTTCGCCCAGGCACTCCCACCGTTTCTCCGGCCACTCCTGCGTTTTTTCCGGAAACGGTAGCGTTTTCAGCCACACGCCCCTGAAACGCCGTGTTTCCGCCCAGTAACACCCATTTCCTGTCAATCACATTACGATCGCCGGAGCGATGAAAAAGCCGTGAGTAAAATTACTTTCTACATAGCAAAGTTACTTGGCGCAGTCGCAGTGCGAACATTGCGCATGCGTACTAAGCGGATTTTCATTGCGATGCGATGAAAAATACCGAGCGAACAACTCGGAATGAGGGCCATGGTTTTGCCCAATTGCTAACAAAAATCCTGCTGCGATCAACTTGGAATTACCCCCAATAGGCATGCATTTGCTAATGGTAATATATATTGTCACTCCCTTTCTAAAGGTGCCCACACACGTTGCGATTCTCTCATGCGATTTGATCCTTTTAGTTCAAATAGCATTGCATCTAGGGGGTCATTCCGAATCGATCATTAGCTGCTTTCGGTCGCTGAGCAGCGATCAGGCAAAAATTTGGCACTTCTGCGCATGCATATGCGGCGTAATGCGCACGCGCGTCGTACTATTACAACGAACGATGTAGTTTCACACAAGGTCTAGCGAAGCTTTTCAGTCGCACTGCTGGCCGCAGAGTGATTGACAGGAAGAGGGCGTTTCTGGGTGTCAACTGACCGTTTTCAGGGAGTGTTCGAAAAAATGCAGGCGTGCCAGGAAAAACGCAGGCGTGGCTGGGCAAACGCAGGGCGTGTTCACAACGTCAAAACAGGAACTGAATAGTCTGAAGTGATCGCAAGCGCTGAGTGGGTCTGAAGCTACTCTGAAACTGCACAAAATTATTTTGTAGCCGCTCTGCGATCCTTTCGTTCGCACTTCCGCTAAGCTAAAATACACTTCTAGTGGGCGGCGGCATAGCGTTTGCACGGCTGCTAAAAACGGCTAGCGAGCGATCAACTAGTTCAAATCGCACCGTGTTTATTTTCCCTTGTGATGCGATGCGTGCTCTCGCGTAATCAATGTCACAAGGCAAAATAGTATGTGCATTCAGGTATTTTTGTACTATATCGCAACCAGCCCACTATTTTAATTGATATTGTTGTGTTGTCAAAACCGGGTGTAGTTCAAATCGCTCTGTGTGTACAGTCCAAATCGCATAGCACACATTGTATAGGCTCAAATCGCACCTAGCACAGATCTCACTGTGTGTAGGCCCCATAAGTGATTTACTCTCAAAATGATGTGAATTCACAGATAAATAAAACTGTTAGGGTGGGCTGTACTAACGGCAAAATTCAGTCAGAACAGTACCGTTTTCTGAAGTGTGACCACATTTCCCACTACAAATGCAAAGCTTGATACATCCCACCCTTAAAGTATTAAACTGCATCTGAAAAAATCTTCCTTCAATTAAATAAACATTACAGAATGACAGCAACACGTTCTCCCAGTATTCCCTGTAGATTGTACGGTTGTGAGCAGGGCCCTCTTACCTCTTTGACAGTCTGTTAAAACTTAAAACCCAGTCTTGATTTTTTGCTATTCAATTTTTTTCCAGTTATAAAGCACTGAGAATAATGCTGGTGCCTTGTAAATAAATGTTAATAAAAACCATAATAATCATGAAATGTTAATATAAAATAAATAAAAAATATAATAATAATAATAATAATAATAATAATTACAACAACAATTTCAGTTAAATACTGAGAATAGAGAAATCAAAACAACCTACAACAAACATTATAGTGGATAAGGAAATGCATATCCAGTAAACATTACATTTAAATTAAGAAGTGAAAGGAACATACTGGTGAACCTGCCAACTACATGAAGTTTTTATATTTTTAAATATACACCCCTGATGCTCCGTGGCAGTTCCTTGAGTGTATGCCAGTCACAGACACTGACTTCATTCATCACCATTTCTTACTGGCTTTCTAATGCATTCCTTACTCTAACCTTCTGGTGCTCCTCTGGTGGTGATGATCATGTATCAGAAAGCCTCTCAAAACAAAAGACAGAATAAACAGATAAATGCTAACCAAACATCACAAAGTAACTCTAATAAGATAAAACAACATTATTGACAGTTTACAGACAGCTACAATAACAACATAATTCACAGAAGTCAATCTTACAGCAGAGAGTAACTGTGACCGCAATAACATATACAGACTTAAGGTGGGTACACAATTAGCAATAAACTAAACAACGTCACTCATTTTGACCCTTCCTGAGCGACGGTGTTTATTTTGTCGCTAAGTGTGTATGCCGCCACCGACGAGAGATGCACAGCCCCGCGGATAATTAACGACCCTCACTGTCGGCCATGCATGCAGCTCAATTTGGACTGTTGTCCAAAAACTACGTGCATGGCCTGGGCTCGGCGTGACGTCACTGAACGGGTGTGGTATGGTATGCCGGCGGCCGGGCTCCCGGCGACCAGCATACAGGCGCTGGAAGCCCGACCGCCAGCATACCGACAGCGTGGCGAGCGCAAATGAGCCCCTTGCGGGCTCGCTGCGCTCGCCACACAATTTATTCTCCCTCCAGAGGGGTCATGGACCCCCACGAGGGAGAAAAACTGTCGGTATGCCGGCTGCCGGTATTCCGGCGCCGGTATACTGTGCGCCGGGATCCCGACAGTCGGCAACCTGAAGATCACCCCACTGAACGATAAAGTTTGCATATTGCTCAGTGTGTACACACTGCCGCCAACCGCCCCGGCAGAGAAGGGAACACACTAGGTGACGTCACTCATAGAGCACATCACCTAGTGTGTACCCACCCTTAGGGCTGCATTCAATTAGCTGCAAAAAGCTGTTTTCGTGGTAAAAAATGCAATTTTACTGCAAATCATGAAAAGTGACTATTCAGTTGTCGGTGAAAACGGATTAGTAATAATGTTACAGCGAATTTTAAATTACCACCTCTGAGCAGATGAAAAGTTGAGAAAAATCCTTTTTTAAGTTAAAACTGTCGGGACTGGGTTCAGAAACCCTAGTACACCCCTCTGAATGTCGATTTAGGCTCTTGCAGGTAGGAGTAATCTGTCTGTTTCCACTTTTTTTTATAGACCCCTAAAATGACCCAAATATATACTTATACCCATTTTTCTGTACCTCAAATGTAAGTTTAGCACTTATTTTGCTGACAAAAATAGCTTTTTAAAAAAAATGCATATAACAGCCTTTTGAGCCAATTTAAGTACCAGAAATACTTTTATTATACCCAATAATAAACTTTATACTGTTATCTGATGTAACAAGAAAGAGAAGACAATCTTTACCAGTATAAGCGCCACAATATAAAACATAACATATATAACATATACGTCCCTTGTGAATATCGATTTATGTTTTTCTGTTCCTTTGTCGTCTGCTGTTCTAATTGTAGTGATTTGATCTCAGCGGTGTATATGGAAACAAAAAAACAGATAAGGATACAATGTGTAGTATCGTTTTGTATGGTTCTCCTTAAAGACTGTCCTTATCCCATCAAACTTAGAAGAACATGTGACAAAAAATAGGATATATTGGTATGGTGCGTACCCCAACTCACACTCAAAGCAAGTATTCGTGCACGTAAAGGTTTCTTTACACTTCTTCACCCCTTTGTTGTGTGTGCTTCACCAAAGAATAGGTCAAGAAGAGCATACCTAAACTCACGTTAAAGTATAGATAAATCAAGTGCATAAAAGGTATCTTTTTTTCCTATTTTCTTTATTGTAAGAACAGGTTTAGGGAGCGTACCACACTCACGGGAAACACAGCAGAGATGTTCCTATCTGGGTTTCTTTCAGATCCACAACTTGTCTTAACTCAGGAACCAGTCATATATTTCAGTGGTCTCAAAGAAAAGTGAAAAATGTGCCAATCAAACCATATCTTTTTTTTTTAAATGTATTGTACAGAAATTCCCATAGTTGGGATGTGTACAAATACAGAAAAAATAGAAGGACATGTACAAAAATCCAGCACACTCTTCTTTAAAAGTTAAAACCAAAAAAACAAAGTCAAAGAAAAACTAAAAAAGGTCCGGACTTCATAAAGTACAGATAATGATAAAACAACACCTCAATAGTAATCTCCTGAAGTCGAGAGAGGTTTCACAGTGCTCAGTATTGTCGACGCATTTCGCCTCAGCAGGAGCCTTCCTCAAGACATGTGGGCACTGTGAAACCCCATGCTATTTGACTGGGCCCTGACCAATAGAAAGTGCAGGAAGTGACCTCACACTTGATTGTTAGTTCTTAAATTTTATAGAAAATGACAAAATATTGCATTTAAAATTAAAAGCCTGATTATATATATACTGTTTTCTGATGTTAGTTTAGCTTTATTGGTAGTACCCATTTTTTCCACTTTTCACTTTCAGCAACAATTTTCACAGAAATCCAGTTTTTGCAAACTTGCAATTGAATAGGAGACTCACAGGAGTGTGCATACCTGTGAAAAGCCTGCTTTCGCAGCAAAAAAGCCACGAAATCCGTGAAAATGGCAATCACTGCAAATCACAGCAATTTTGCGGCTAATTGAATTCGGCCCTTAGGGCATATTTAGTAAAGTAGTTTTGCAAAAAATCAGCCAAAATCAGTAATTTTCAAGGGATCCCCACAAAAACAAAACTTTCCCAGAATGTAACAAGGAGATATCTCCATTTTCCAACCAGAAAGCTGGCCCAATAACTGCTACTAAGCATGGCCAAAGCATCTGAAGATGGCGTTAGCCCATAGTAGCCTATGGGCTACTGTAGCACATATTTTACCTGAGAGGGATCCTTCAGGTTCCTCCCTGTCAGCTACCTGTCAGAAATTGTGGGACACGGGACTAACAAAATAAACATTGCCCCTCCGCACCAAAAAAAGATTCTGCAGCAGCACTCCACCCCTATTTGATGTCATACATTGTGACGTTCCATATAGGTGGAGCGTTGCGGACCTACTCGGAACAGTTGACCGAGAGCTGATGCACAGAGAAGGCATTTTTTTAAGAAGTCCTCCCTGTGCATCAGCCCGCTGTTGTTTCACAACCGGGTGAAGCTCTCCTGGTATTGAGCCAGGGTTGTGCCCCCTCTATGTAAGGGCCCAGGACACCAGTCCCCACGGTTCCCCCCGATAGCTGCCCTGCTCATGGAAGATCAATGCTTAACACATGTTCTGTATAAATATATATTCTATACTAGTTACCTACCCATCAAAATAATGTCAGCACTGGCGGCTGTGCACGCCTGAATGGAGCAATACTTGAATTGCTCTGTCGGCCGCCATGTAATGGCCGCCGGTGTGCAAAACACTTGAATCCCCCCATAGAGCCTTTTATTAGGTAGGATAATAGTTTCTAAACTAAGCAGTATACTCTATATCATTATTATCATTGGTACAATAATCATATTGCTGTTTAAATAAATTATTTTGAGAACAGTATGTTGTGACACATGGACACTTTCTCCATGTGTTTTTTGTGTCAAACTTAAGCCATAAAAGTAAAGTAAACAAAATCACAGAAAGTAAAGTAAACAAAACCACAGTAATAAAGATTTACAAATACCACTTGCCCCCCCCAAAAAAAAAAAAACCCTAAAAAACTAAAAGAGGCTGAATTCTGTCATATGCAGTGAACATATATTACCATGGACCATTATGCAATAGGTAGCATCTATCCTTGTGTATCAATGCCTATTTCCCTATAGATTGTAAGCTTGCGAGCAAGGCCCTCCTGCCTCTGGGTTCACTACGATATGCCGGCGGTCGGGCTCCCGGCGACCAGCATACCGGCGCCTGGAGCCCGACCGCCGGCTTACCGACAGTGTGGCGAGCGCAAATGAGCCCCTTGCGGGCTCGCTGCGCTCGCCACGCTATTTTATTCTCCCTCCAGGGGGGTCGTGAACCCCCATGAGGGAGAATAAGTGTCGGTATGCCGGCTGTCGGGATCCCGGCGCCGGTATACTGTGCGCCTGGATCCCGTCAGTCGGCATACTGAAGACCACCCCCTGCCTCTATGTCTGTTTTGTTCTATTACTGTTGTTCTAATTGTAAAGCGCAACGGAATATGCTGAACTATATAAGAAACTGTTAATAAATAAATAATAAATAAATATATTACGCATATTATTCCCAAGTACATTTTGACTTTCAAATAAATTCTTCTTTAGCACTTAAATTGTGGCACATACAGTCTTTTTATGACAACTCAAATATGTGTCCCAACACACGTAGGTGGTGGTAAATTTCAATTTATTATTACAAAACGAAAACACAGGGACTTTGCAAATGGGGATCTTAAAAGATTGAGATAATACAAGATTTCTACAGAAAAGAAAAAAAAGTCCAGAATCAACTGTGACATATGAAGCAGTTCTATACCGTTGTATCAGTTGGCTAGCATGGAAACCCCTGTTTTTTAAAGCAATGTTAATGAGAAGAAAGTGTTCTGACATTTGCCCTATTTTGCAGCTGAATGTCCCTGATATTGTATTCTGAGCATGGCCTATAACATATATACTAGGTGTATTGTACTATATTTTCATAGCCGCAGATCTGTGTGCTGTCCTTGCCTACTCTTGGCAGTCACAAAGCAAAACAAAAAACATATGTATATGTAACTTAAGTGTATAATCTGAATGATTGAGGAAGCAAAAATAAACACATATGATCTATGAGGGGAAGTTTTATACAAGTTGGGAGAACGTACGCAGAAACAATGAAGACAGATTTCTTCCCTCTGTCACACTGTATATAGATAAGGTACAAAGGGATAATTCACGGAACAGATTCCCATACTGTGTGTGTCAGGGAAACATATGGTTGCAGAAGGCAAAAAGCTTACGCAGCATGTCCACAGCCAAGGCACCTGCTATATTTTATGTAGCAGAACTTCTGCACTAACTTTAATGTGTACCCTTCACCATAAGATAGAAATGTATAAAATCTTACTTGACTTCTTCATACTTCCAAATACAGTTCTCTTTTTTCCCTGTGTCTTTGCTTTCTTCAAAGTGACTTGCAGCAAACCGCAATGCTCATAGGAGAGGGAAGGAAAGCGTTTAGAGAGGGAATCACTATGAGACTGTAAATAGTAGCAGCAGGCTGCAGCCTCCTAGCTCCCTGGTTACAGCTATATGAGCCTGCCAGAGAGCTGCTGTAAAACAGTCAGCAGGGGAAACACAAGCACCACAAACTATGGATAGCACTAACTGACACCCACTAAGTAATGCTTTACTCAGTTTAGGAAGATTTTCAGGAGTCAGTAGATAGATAGATAGATAGATAGATAGATAGATAGATAGATATCGATATAAAAAGAATACTAGGATGCCCCCTACTCAGGGCTGGCAACAGAAATCTTGAGGTCCGGTACAGTGATATTTCTGGGGCCCCCACCAGTACCGTAACTAAACATTTTAGCGCTGTGTGCAAGAAACCGAATCGGCGCCCCCCTATTTAAAATAGGGCCAGTACGCGCCATAAGCGTGTCCCAAAAATATGGGGCATGGCTTCATGGGGAAGGGGTGTGGGCACAAAATAATACCAATTCATATTACACTGCACAGTAGTCTCCATTATTCAAATTACGCCGCACAACAGTGCCACTACACCGTTTTACACATTACGCCAGGTGGAATTCACTTTTTACACATTACGGCAGGCAGAGTTCCCTTTTTACACATTACGGCAACCAGAATCCCCTTTTTACACATTACGGCAGCCAGAGTCCCCTTTTTACACATTACGGCAGACAGCGTCCCCCTTTTTACACATTACGGCAGAAAGCGTCCCCCTTTTTTACACATTACGGCAGACAGCGTCCCCTTTTACACATTATGCAGGCAGAGCACCTTACACTCCCCTCCCTACTCTTAGGGTGTAGTATAGTGTACTGTAGGATAGTGTAGAGTATTGAAGTGTAGTGTACTGTAGGATAGTGTAGAGTATTGAAGTGTAGTGTAGTATAATGTAGATTAGTGTAGTGTGTAGGCACGTTCTCCCTTCCCTCCAGGTGATATCTGTTATAATTACCCCCTAAACAGCCCCATTTACCCTGATTGAGGAGAGGAGTGGGTTAAACAGAAAGAGATCTTCATTTATTCATTATATGCAGCTTATACTGCTGTCTTAGGCTGCGAGTCATTGGTGGCAGTGTGAGAAAAGCCAGCGCTGAGATGACCTGTTGAAAGAAGGAGCCGCGCTGCGAGTTACTGCAGCGCTGACAGGCTCCAGCAACTCCAAGTGTCTCCCCACCAGCCCCAGTGTTTACCTGCTCCTGACGAGGCGGATCCAGCGGGGAAGCGGCATCCGCGGCGGAGAAGGTCCGTGATGACAGGCGCAGCCCCTTCTTAGAGGAGGTCCCGGGTGGTACTTGGAGCGCAGTGACTGGCCTCCCCCTGTGCCTGTTAGGTGCGGAGGCGGAGACCAGGAACTTGGGGCTGCGGGCGCCATACAAGTGGACGGAGTGTCAGTCAGTTGGGGGGGAATATGCGGCAACTCGGGAGTCGGGGTGTATGTAGAAGGTGCACCCACAGGGCAAATGTGCTGTGGCCAATGCACCTTCTGCACACACCTAGTTACGGCACTGGCCCCCACACACCTGTCTCTCCCCAATGATGCCATGCTGCATTCCCAGCTCGCCCACCCCATCCCAAAACCCTGTATCCCCTGACCAAGCCACTCTTACCCCCGTGGAGAGACTCACCTGTGCTGCACTCCCTAGTATCCAGATCTGAACACCACACAGCAGGAACCATGCGGCCCTCACACCCCACCAGAAGAGGCCGATGCAGAGCATGAAAATCCCGGCCAGCAGAGGTGCTGCCCTGTCCCGTAACTGCCTTCAGCAGAGCTGTACCCGGAAGAGCAAGTGCACACTTGCACCGCACAGTCGCTGTGAGAGGCTCCTGTCACTCTGAGGTTGCGGCCACACAAGATGGCTCACATCCCTGATGGTCACAAAGCAGTGTATCTTTGGGGCCCCTCTAATCCTTGGGGCCCGGTACAAGTGTCCCCTTTGATCCCCCCCCCCATCGCTGGCCATTCCCCTAATGCAATATTATATCAAATCCACCACAATTGCAGATAAACATAACAAATGGTCTTATGAGGAGGGTCTCTGGCTGGCGGCAATGAGTGGTCACTGCGCAGCGCACTCCCAAGTGGAAAAGAAAAATGAAATTTAGGAACTACAGAGCAGCAGCTGCCTATTAATGTACCCCACCACACAGTCCACCTTCCACTGCAGAGCAGAACTGAGAGGTTATGAAAGACAAGAGCTCTGTGACAATGTGTGATGGGAAACAGTGTTGCATATATTGTGATTTGGGGGCATTATGTACAATACATTGTGGATTGGGGGCACTGTGTGTATATATTGTGAACTGGGGACACCATATGTAATACATTGTGAATTTGGGGATCTGTGTGTAATACATTGAACTGGGGATACCCCATTCTGCCTCCCCCTGTCCTCTTAAGGACACGCCCACTTTTGAGTGACCATGCCCCCTTTTCAGCACATGCAACAGTACACCCTGGAGTAAACACTAAATCCCCTTAAATTTTCCATTCCTGCACTTCAAAATTCCCACTTCAACCACTGGTGCCCTCCATTTGTTCTCTTTACATGGACGTGAATAGGGTTCCACTTCCAGCTTTGCTAATGCAAAGCTTATAAGATAATTACTGTAGTTTTGTTATGTAAGGGGCCTTACTTGCAAGCTTTACCATTCTCCTGATGAAGTCCAGAACATACTGCATTTTATAGACAAAAACGCGTTGAGGCAGGTGTCCTGTTTGGGATCCTTCCTTTTCTCTGGTTGCATTATTCCAGTTGTTCAGATAAGCTTTGCTTGCAGTAAAGTGTTGTACACTATTTTAAGGTATGCTTAATATATTTTTTTTTAATTTGTGTAATAATTTTTTTTTATTTTTTTATGGCGTACACTATATTATTGTTTCACTTTTATATGGCTTGGACCCCTTAAGACGTCTGGAGTCTGAGAATTGGTACACCTGTTGAAAGAACACAGTTAATAACCGATTTAAACCCAAGAGTTGATCACATCAGTGACGTGCGGCGGGGTGATGCTGGTGAGGCAGAGCTTTTCCTGTCATATTAACATCTACGTCAGAGTTTTGGTTATATAAAGTTTATGAAAAATACAAACAATATATTATAAATATCTTCTTTGTATTATTCTAATCATTTTTATAGTCATAACTATGGAGTAAAAAGTCTATGGCGGGTGAGGCGGTGCACATCTCTGATCAAAACTCCCCAAATTTCCAGCAGTGTCACTGGCCTAGACTGAGGGTGTTGTGGACTCGTGGACTCGGGGATTCTTCCGATGGTTAGGAAGAGGAACCACATACAGGACGCTGACAGTAAGGTTTAGTGAAATAGTGAAGAGCTTTATTGCAGGAAAAGAACAATTAAAAGTCATATATCATAAAGAAACTTATGAGGGAATGTCCAGACCCATTGGAGGGTTTTGTGAGCAATATTAGAGATGTTGGAGACTGAAGAAACTGTGGGTGATGTTTAAGAGTCACTGATAACTTAAAGAACTTGTAAATGGTGGTTAGAGACACTGGTGATTTGAAGAACTTAAGTGCAGAGGTTTAGGACGCTGATGATTTGTAGAACTTGTAAACGGTGACTGAGACGCTGATGATGTGAAGAACTGAAGTGCAGTGGTTTAAGACGCTGTGGATTTGAAGAACTTGTGAACGGTGACTGAGACGCTGATGATGTGAAGTACTGAAGTGCAGTGGTTTAAGACGCTGTGGATTTGTAGAACTTGTGAATGGTGACTGAGACGCTGATGATGTGAAGAACTGAAGTGCAGTGGTTTTAGACGCTGTAGATTGGTAGAACTTGAGAACGGTGACTGAGACGCTGATGATGTGAAGAACTGAAGTGCAGTGGTTTTAGACGCTGTAGATTGGTAGAACTTGAGAACGGTGACTGAGACGCTGATGATGTGAAGAACTGAAGTGCAGTGGTTTAAGACGCTGTAGATTGGTAGAACTTGAGAACGGTGACTTAGGGCCCGCAGCCCACGCTGATTCCTAGGAGCACTGGTGACTGGACCGCAGAGAGATACACCGGCCGCTGAATACACTGGAACCGGTGCAGCGAACTGGCACCTGGAAATGCCGGAGATACTGGAGTACAACTTCAGAGATCCTTGCCGGGAACAAGAGCGCTGGCATCCACGTCAGGGAAAGACGATACTCAGGCACCGAGGCTCTGTCCGGCATCTGACTTTGAATCTCCCGCCACCGCTGGATTGGCGGAGCAGCCTGATGACATCACCTGCCCCCCGTCCACGTGATGCCGGGTGTCATGGCGGCGCCCATGCCCTGGAGAACCGCCGGGAGCCGCGCCACCCAGACGCCGGAGCCCGTGGCCCACCGAAGACGGAGGCCGCAACACAGACCAGCAGACATGCAGGGGTAAGCGCGGCGAATGCCGCCTCTGGTGTGTGACAGTACCCCCTCCTCCAGGAGTGGCCCCTGGACACTTTCCAGGTTTTGTCGGATGTCTGGAATGGAAAATCCGCACCAGTCGGGGAGCCGTAACTTCAGTAGCTTTGACCCAGCTCCTTTCCTCGGGGCCAAAACCTTTCCATTCCACCAAATACTGTAGATTCTTGTGAAGATAGCGAGAATCAAGAATAGCTTTGATTTCAAAGTCCGTACCCTCTTCAGCCTCTGCAGAGGTTGGCCTTGGGGACTTGGAATGAAACCGGTTCAAAACAAGAGGGCGAAGAAGAGAGACATGGAAGGAATTTGATATCCGGAGATGGGAAGGCAATCCCAATTTGCAAGCAACCGGATTCAGGACTTGTAACACGGGATAAGGACCAATGAACCTTGGAGCGAACTTCATAGTGGGCACCTTCAAACGGAGATTGCGGGTAGAGAGCCATACCCTGTCACCAACCTTGTATTGAGGAGCTGCCCATCGCTTTCTATCCGCAAAGAACTTATAGCGGCCAGAAACTCTCTTGAGGTTGGCATGAACTCGACTCCAGATTTGACTGAAGTGCCGGAGGGTAGAGGCTGCAGCAGGAACTTCTTCCGGAGGACAAATGGGTAATTCTGGAACTTGGGGATGAAATCCATAATTAATGAAAAACTGAGACTCACCAGTCGAAGAGTGATATAGATGATTATGGGCGAACTTGGCCCAGGGCAACAACTCCACCCAATTATCTTGCGAGGGGGAGAGGTAAACACGGAGAAAAGTCTCTAAATCTTGATTGACGCGTTCAGTTTGCCCATTGGTCTGTGGATGGTAAGCAGATGAAAACTTGAGTTTTATTTGTAAGGCCGTACAGAGAGCTCTCCAGAATCTTGCCGTAAACTGTACCCCTCGGTCAGAGACTATTTCCAGAGGTAACCCGTGCATGTGGAAGTGTTCCCGAATAAATAACAAAGCTAACTTAGAAGCTGATGCTAACCCGGTCAACGGAACAAAATGTGCCATCTTAGAGAATCGGTCGATAATCACCCAGACGATGTTATGACCCTTAGAGAGAGGCAGTTCAGTAACAAAGTCCATAGAGATATGAGTCCAAGGCCTCTTAGGAATGGACAATGGGAGCAACAACCCCGCAGGAGGCAAACGAAGAATTTTGTGCTGAGCACATTGAGGACACGAGTTGACATCCTCTTGAACGTCCTTCTTCATAGTGTCCCACCAGTAAGATCTTCGTAGAAATTCCCACATCTTTTGAACTCCAGGATGGCCAGAAAACTTAGAAATGTGAGCCCACTGCAACAACCTTGGTCGAAATTTAGCTGGCACAGACATTCTTCCAGGAGGGGGACCCAACGCGGTGGGAGCCGCTGAAATAGAAACTGGACTGAGAATCAAAGCCTTTTCAACGGAATTCTCCTCATCCAAAGCCATTAAGGAACGGGATAGGGCATCCGCCTTGGTGTTAAGAGTTCCAGCCCGGTACTTAATGACAAACGAAAATCGGGCAAAGAAGAGCGCCCATCTTGCTTGACGGGGATTCAAGCACTGGGCCGTCTTGAGATACAGCAAATTCTTGTGATCCGTGAAAATCGTAATTAGGTGTTTAGCACCTTCCAAAAGATATCTCCATTCTTCCAAGGCAGATTTTATTGCCAACAGCTCTTTGTCTCCAATGGTGTAATTTAGTTCAGCAGGAGAGAACTTGCGAGAATGGAAACCACATGGATGTAACTTCCCATCTGGAGCGTACTGCGAAAGTACGGCACCAATGCCTACCGTAGAAGCATCAACCTCCAGAAAGAATGGTTTTAAAAAGTCTGGTTGCTGAAGTACCGGAGCGGTCATAAAGGCTGCCTTCAACTGAGCGAACGCTGCTACAGCTTCAGAGGACCAAAGGCTTGGGTCAGCCCCCTTCTTGGTTAGGGCAGTAATAGGCGCCACAATAGTAGAGAAACCCCTTATGAATTTCCGGTAGTAATTTGCAAACCCTAGAAATCGTTGCACCGCTTTCAAGGAAAGAGGCTGAGTCCAGTCCCGAATAGCAGAAAGTTTCTCCGGATCCATACGCAACTCCGTGCCTGAAATAATGTAACCCAGAAATGGAATAGAGGGGACCTCAAAGGTGCACTTGGAAATCTTGCCGTATAGATGGTTCTCTCGCAACCGAAGAAGTACCTCCTTAACTTGTACTCTGTGCTCAGTGAGATTCTTCGAAAATATCACATTACATTTAGGTATAACATATCCCGAAAGATTTCATTAATGAATCCCTGGAAGACGGCGGGGGCGTTGCTGAGGCCGAACGGCATTACCAAGTACTCATAATGCCCGTCCCTAGTATTGAAGGCCATCTTCCATTCGTCTCCTTGTCGGATACGTATCAAGTTATAAGCTCCCCTTAAATCGAGCTTGGTAAAGACTCGAGCTCCGCGAACTCTATCAAAAAGCTCCGTGATGAGCGGCAAAGGATACTTATTTTTAATGGTGACTTCATTTAGACCACGATAGTCGATACATGGCCTCAGGCCTCCGTCCTTTTTCTTCACAAAAAAGAAGCCTGCTCCCGCCGGGGAAGTAGAGGGGCGGATGAATCCCTTCTGCAGATTAGACTTGATATATTCTGACATAGCTTGAGTCTCGGGTACTGACAAAGGATAAGTGCGACCCCGAGGTGGCATTTTCCCCGGAATGAGCTCAATAGGACAGTCCCAGGGTCTATGCGGTGGTAACTGATCGGCCGCCTGTTCCAAGAACACATCTGTAAACTCCAGATAAGCCTCTGGAATAAGCTCTTCGTCCGACTTGGAAGATACACGAAGCGGGTAAACAGGAGTGAGACAATTCGAATGACAAAATGGACTCCAAGAAATTATCTGTGTCGACCTCCAGTCGACGTGAGGGTTGTGAAGCTTGAGCCAGGGAAGACCAAGAACGAGATCATGAGGCATCTCCTGAATCACAAGGAACTCCAGATGTTCTTGATGCAAAGCTCCCACTTGCAGCTTGATTGGCATAGTACGACTTGAAATCAGACCATTAGGAATTTGGGTACCGTTAATAGCAGTTATCATAATAGGTCGTTCGACCGACCGTAAACTTCAAACCCAGATTCTGGGCACAGGAAAGGGAAATAAAATTCCCCGCAGCCCCTGAGTCCAACAGTGCCTTAACAGTTTTGACTTCAGACTCAGAAAACAGAGACACGGAGAGTAAACAGTCCACTGCCGGAGAAGATTGAGAAAAAACCCCTAGCTCGACTTCTCCAGAACAAGCTAGGATTGCCTGTTTTCCCGGGCGAGACTTGCAAAGCTTGAGAAAATGATTCGCCGCTTCACAGTAGAGGCAGAGTCTACCCTCACGACGACGCTGACGTTCTTCTGGGGACAGCCGAGACCCATTAATCTGCATGGGTTCGTCTGGACTTGAAATAACTATTTGCTTAGATGGAAGAGATCGGAATCTCGACCGGTCTGACCGACTACGTTCACCACCTCGTTCCTGCATGCGAAGATCCACCTTTACACAGAGTGAGATCAACTGTTCCAAGGAATCTGGCAGATCTCTAGTGATCAACTCGTCCTTTAAACGATCCGAGAGCCCGTTCCAAAAAGCAGCCCGAAGGGCATCATTATTCCAGCACAGTTCTGAAGCTATAGTTTGAAAGTGAATCACATACTGTCCCACTGTACGAGAGCCTTGTCGAACTCAGAGCAAGTCAGCAGAGGCAGCGGTCGTCCTGCCGGGCTCGTCAAAGATCCTTCGGAAAGACGTGATGAAGTTGGTATAACTAGAAACTAACGGATCTGATCGCTCCCACAGTGGTGACACCCACTCCAACGCTAAACCCTCAAGCAAAGAGATAATGTATGCCACTTTAGACCGTTCAGTAGGGAAGTTATGTGAGAGGAGTTCGAAATGTACCGCACACTGATTGAGGAAACCACGGCAATTCTTTGGAGTCCCGTTATAACGAGGAGGAGCGGGAAGCTGAAGGCGTGACCTGGTTCCAGACAAGGACGGAACATCGCTAGAGACAACCACTGGAGCGGATACTGGAACTGGAGCTGGAACCACTGAAGCCAGAGAAGTCTGGATTTGATCCAGCCGGCCAGATAATTCGTGAGATAATGCATCACCTGATTCTGTGCTGCTTCCTGACTCTGTACTCGGGAAACCAGGTCCTGCATGATGCTTGCCTCTGGGTTCCGATTCCCCGGGTCCATGTGGCCTGAGTATAATGTCACTGGCCTAGACTGAGGGTGTTGTGGACTCGGGGATTCTTCCGATGGTTAGGAAGAGGAACCACATACAGGACGCTGACAGTAAGGTTTAGTGAAATAGTGAAGAACTTTATTGCAGGAAAAGAACAATTAAAAGTCATATATCATAAAGAAACTTATGAGGGAATGTCCAGACCCATTGGAGGGTTTTGTGAGCAATATTAGAGATGTTGGAGACTGAAGAAACTGTGGGTGATGTTTAAGAGTCACTGATAACTTAAAGAACTTGTAAATGGTGGTTAGAGACACTGGTGATTTGAAGAACTTAAGTGCAGAGGTTTAGGATGCTGATGATTTGTAGAACTTGTGAACGGTGACTGAGACGCTGATGATGTGAAGAACTGAAGTGCAGTGGTTTAAGACGCTGTGGATTTGTAGAACTTGTGAACGGTGACTGAGACGCTGATGATGTGAAGAACTGAAGTGCAGTGGTTTTAGACGCTATAGATTGGTAGAACTTGAGAACGGTGACTGAGACGCTGATGATGTGAAGAACTGAAGTGCAGTGGTTTTAGACGCTGTAGATTGGTAGAACTTGAGAACGGTGACTGAGACGCTGATGATGTGAAGAACTGAAGTGCAGTGGTTTAAGACGCTGTAGATTGGTAGAACTTGAGAACGGTGACTGAGACGCTGATGATGTGAAGAACTGAAGTGCAGTGGTTTAAGACGCTGTAGATTGGTAGAACTTGAGAACGGTGACTTAGGGCCCGCAGCCCACGCTGATTCCTAGGAGCACTGGTGACTGGACCGCAGAGAGAGATACACCGGCCGCTGAATACACTGGAACCGGTGCAGCGAACTGGCACCTGGAAATGCCGGAGACACTGGAGTACAACTTCAGAGATCCTTGCCGGGAACAAGAGCGCTGGCATCCACGTCAGGGAAAGACGATACTCAGGCGCCGAGGCTCTGTCCGGCGTCTGACTTTGAATCTCCCGCCACCGCTGGATTGGCGGAGCAGCCTGATGACGTCACCTGCCCCCCGTCCACGTGATGCCGGGTGTCATGGCGGCACCCATGCCCTGGAGAACCGCCGGGAGCCGCGCCAGCCAGACGCCGGAGCCCATGGCCCACCGAAGGCCGCAACACAGACCAGCAGACACGCAGGGGTAAGCGCGGCGAATGCCGCCTCTGGTGTGTGACAAGCAGTATATACTGCTGCACCTGTGTATAATGCCTACATGTACCCTTTGGCTCATAATTTGTGTGCAAATCCGGCTCTGGTACCAGCCAGTGCCTCCTGATAAATTTATCTCACCGCACATCACTGGATCACATGGAAGGTGAGCATAGTTCCACCAAAAAATGTTCAAGTCTCACTAATTTATTGCACTAGGAGTGCCTATTGCTTTAATTTGTTTTATATATATATATATATATATATATATATATATATATACATATACAGGATAGATAGATAGATAGATAGATAGATAGATAGATAGATAGATAGATAGATAGATAGATAGATAGATACTGTAAATTAGAGATGAGTGAGTCCGGTTCTCAGAAACCCAAGCTCACTTGAATTTTGCATTGCCGAGCGGATCCAAGTTCACGCTCGGGTCTTCCAGTCTGACACGGATCCCAAAATGAGGCAAAACATCAGCAAGAAGATGCAAGTATGACAGCTGTCACCCAGCTGCACAGGGGATCACTGACGCTATGATGGCTATGCTAGTATTAAGTCTGCAGCCAATGTCTGCCATTAATGCAGCGGGTTTTAGACAGTTAATTGAGGTCCTGTGTCCCCGCTACCAAATTCCATCTTGATTCCATTTTTTTTAAATATGTTTATTAGGTAAAAGGAAAAATACACGTGTAACACATACATTGTATACAATATCTTTACAGTGATAATAGTATCCATGACAATTTCAAATCTCTGGATGTATAGGTATGTATAACGTTATATCTGTACAAAAGCAATCACATACATTAGTAAGTTTAGTGATGGTAAAAGGAGGTTACGGATATCATTAAACATTTAACAGGAATTAGTTGTCTCTTGTTGCCATCAACAATGTATATATTTTAATTTAAGAGGGTGTTCCTGGAAACATCAAAGTTATGGTTAGAAGGGTGGTGATCCCCTTGTGAGTATCTCTGTGTTGTACCATGTAGTATATTTAACTACTTTTCGTATGCTATCACAGATTGGTTGTGGTAGAGTCACCACATAGGGTAGCCATATTGCAAAGAATTTGGGAGAGTTGGATTCCGCTCTAAGAGAGCATTCAATCCAGTCCATTTGGAATAGATGCGTCAGTCTAGGAAATAAAAGGGTTATAGGTATAGGGGTTTTGTGTATCCATTGGGACAGTATGGTCTTTTTTGAAGCTGCTGCTATCCTAGCTAATAACAATTTATTGCCTGTAGATAATGAACAATGTTCAGGATCATATTGATTCCAAAAAGCCCAGAGTAGAGTTGGTGTGAGAGGAATATTTAAAGTAGTTGTGATGTAGTTACCGACCTCTTTCCAAAATAGTTGTATTATGGGACATGACCAAAGGCAGTGAATGATGTCTGCATCAGGTGAACAGCACTTGAAGCAATTGGAATTTTCGGATATGCCCGTGAGGTATCTGAGACGAGGAGTATAGTATGCCCTGTGTAAAATTTTTAAATGCATTTCAGCATAGGAAGAGGATACTAAATATTTATTAAGTATCAAGTGCCAGCGTATTATGGTCTGTAAGGGGATGTCAGGTAGAGTGGTCGACCATTTAGCTAAGCCTGTGGTTTGACAATCCAAGTCAATCTGGCGTCTGGTATGTGCATAAATAAAGGATGTAGGATAGTTAGCCTGAGGGTTTAAGCGCATTTGGGTGTCTAGGGGAAAGTTATAATCTACTGGCCGTAGGCGTGTCATCAATTGTGTTGCAAAGCTACGGGTTTGAAAATATGCGAATAACGGTATATGTAAGTTCGGGAATTTCAGTTTTAATTGTGACAGGGTGAGTACTTCAGTACAAGTGACATTTAGGAGTTGATACACTAATCGTAAACCTTTAGAATACCAAGTCTTGATAATTACATCTGTGTCTCCGCCTTGAAAGTCTGGATTATGTAGGAGAGGTTGGAATAGGGAGCAGGTAGTTGTCAGTCCTTTGCGCTTTCGAAGATGTTGCCACGCTTTGCACGGGGCGAGCAGCAAGGGGTTCGAGCGGATGGACGTCAGTATGGAGGGGTCTGTAGAATGCAATATGGTAGACAAAGTACCATGGGGTAGCATAAGCTGTTCCAGCGATGTATTAGTGTAGCTAGAGGAACCTCTTACCCAGTCTAGGGCATATCTATAATTAGCGGCCAAAGAATAGTCTTCTGGGCACGGCAAATTCACGCCACCCAGCGTAGTCTGTTGTTTTAATTTAAAAAGGGCTATACGTGGACGCTTGTTTGCCCAAATGAAGGTATTAAGGGCCTTGTTAATTGTTTGGATATCTCGTTTGGTCAGAAGAAATGGGAGCATTTGGATCGGGTATAATAAACGAGGGAAGGAGATCATTTTATACAAGTGGCATCTACCTATGTATGATACTGGCAAGTTTTGCCAGCGTGTAAAATCCTCAATCATTTTGTTAATGACGCGGGAAAAGTTCAGTGAATATAGTTCGGCTAGGGTAGGTGAAAATCGTAAGCCTAAGTAGGTTATAAAACCAGTCGCCCATTTAAAGGAGAATCTGGAGCCCCAATTTTGTGCGGCCTTGGGTCCAAGAGCCAAGGCTTCTGTTTTATCGAAATTGATTAAAAAGCCTGAGATCAAGTGGAAGTCATGTAGTGTGGCCAGTAAAGAAGGGAACGCCTTTATGGGATCACTAAAATATAATAATAGGTCATCCGCAAAGGCCGAAATCTTCACTGGTTGTGTGCCAATTTTTATTCCTTCCCAGGCAACATTTTGCACGCAAGTGCGTATCAGTGGGTCTAGAGCTAGATTAAAAAGTAAAGGAGATAGGGGGCATCCCTGACACGTACCTCTATGTAAAGAGAAGGCCGGTGTGTTCAATCCATTAATGGTTAGGTGAGCTTGTGGATTAGAGTAGAGCATACTGAAGATTTTTGTGAACCCCTCACCGAATTGTTGGGTGTGGAAAATTCTAAGTAGGTGTGCCCATGATACACGGTCAAACGCTTTATCGGCGTCACAGCTGACCACAAGTGCTTTAGATGTTGTGGAGTCTTTGACACTATGTATTGCTGCTATCAGGGTTCTTACATTATGTACTGATGTTCTAGTTTTAACAAACCCCGTTTGGGTAGGATGTAAAATACGTATTAGTATCGGTTGGAGACGTGTGGCCAGTAATTTGGTAAATAGTTTTAGGTCTTGGTTGAGAAGGGATATGGGTCGGTAGGATTGAACATATGAAGGGTCTTTACCCGGCTTAGGGAATACTACTATTCTAGCTTCAGTGAATCTCGGGGGCGGAGGGGATCCATTCAGTAGTGCATTAAACAACGTCAATAAATATGGTGTTACGTGGGGAGCTAGCATTTTATAATATACTGCTCCAAACCCATCTGGGCCTGGTGATTTCCCATTATGAAGTGACTTAATCAAGAACAGCAGCTCTGTGTCTGTTACAGGGCACGTTAGTGATTCTCATTCTTCCTCTGTTAATGTAGGTAAGTCAGCTTTTCCCAGGAACCTCATACCCTCTGTGGGGCTATCTAAAGGTGCCGCGTATAAATTTGTATAATATTGTAGGAAGGTGTTTGACATAGTTTGTGTGTCCATAGTTGAAGAAGTTGGGTCTGTGTGTAAGCTAGTTATACGGGAAGGGGCAGTGGATGATCTCACTAAGTTGGCTAATAATTTACCCGACTTATTACCCCCTCGGAAGAATTTATTCCTCTGTACATCATAGGAGAAACTGTCTCTCTCGGTGCAAAGCGCGTCATAGAGATGTTTCGCATCAGTATATTTTTGTCTGTTGTCTGGGGAGTCGATTAATGTCATTGCATTATACGCTGCAGTTAAAGCCTTGCTCAGGTCACACAACTGGGTATTCAATTGTTTGCGCTTTCTGGAAACGTATTCTAATATTTGTCCACGGACAACTGGTTTGGAAGCCGACCAAAATAAATTAATATCGTTCTCATGAATTCTGTTATCCTCAGTATAGTTAAGGAAGGCTCTGTTAAGAAATTGTTTAAAGTCCTCGGAAGTTTCCAGATAAGCGGGGAAACGCCAATTATAGGACCTAGGCAATGGGGTATCTAGGGTGATTGACAACCAAATCGGAGCATGATCCGAGAGTGATATTGGCTCAATTTTAGTATCCACTATATGATGCAGAAGAGAATCAGTAATTAACCAAAAGTCTAATCGAGAAGAGGAACGGTGCGGGTGGGAGTAGAAGGTATATTCGCGAGCGTCAGGGTTGCGAAGTCTCCAGGGGTCAGACAGTCGTAAGGAAGAGGTGAGTAGTGTGAGTGAGGGTGGAGTGGTGATCGCAGGTGTACCGGTTATAGATGTTTTATCAAGACCAGCTGACTGTACACAGTTGAAATCTCCTCCCATGATAATTTCTCCCTCTGCCCAACCTTGCAAATTCATATAGATATCAGAGAAAAAAGATGCGTTAGGGCCATTAGGGGCATATATATTGGCTACTGTATAGAGCGTATTTAGTATTTTTATTTTTAAGAACAAGAATCTACCCTCTTGGTCGATCAGGCTATCTAAGATAGTGGCAGGGAGTGATCTATTAAGAATAGTTAGGACGCCTCTGCGTTTAGATGTAAAGGAGGCTGCTCTACACTCTCCCACCCACACATCCCGTAGTACATTAGGATCTGAAATTCGCCAATGTGTTTCCTGCAACAATACTATATCAGGTTTCAGTCGTTTCAAATAGGTGAGGACTTTTTTCCGTTTAATGGGAGTATTGAGCCCATCTACATTCCAGGACACTAACCGAAATCGTGACTGCACTATTGTGGGAGGGTCATGGGTTGACAGCATTCAGCCGATACCAACCCTAGGCCAACCACGGTGAATATTATACCTTAACTGTTGATCCCAGTCCGTCCCAGCGAGCAGACCGATATGGATCATTGATGATAAATAAGAAAAGGAATTCAACGGATACATTCCTATCACTATACATAAACCATGTGTGTACACAGTGTCAACATTATGAACCAAGTTACAAAACCATTTTAACTTTTTGTGAACCCATAAGGGTGCCCTATTAAACAATGGCAATCTCCAAGTGGAGAGCAATAAGACATTTGAGGAGGGTGTCCTTCCACCTGGCAACCGGGGGCACCAAATTCCAAAACAATATGGTAAAAGATGAGAAAAAAGGGTGAGGGGAAAGGAAGAAAACAAGCAAAAGATTGTCAGAGACAATTGTAGATAGGAAAAGATGCACAAAAAGAGAAATAGAAGAACATAACCAACATGGTACTGTCGCACCGTAGCCCTTTTCAAGCTCCAGTCGCTACAGTAGGCTATCTCCACTGTGTAGAGATACATTCTATTTAGCTTATCAAACAAGAAGGTGCTATTTAATTCAAACATGAATGGGTCAAGCAATGGAGACGATCAACCCACTTGAGAAGGATATATAGAGTCAATCAGCATCGTCTGTGCCCGAAAGATGAGCTGTATCTAAAGAGTTCATGAAATTTCTGGCCGCTTGTGCAGTTTCAAAAAAGTGGATTTTGCCACTATAGGTGATTCTCAGCTTGGCGGGATATAACAACGCAAACTTGTGGCCCATCTCAAAGAGACGCTTGCAAATAGGTGAGAATTCTCGTCTTCTTGCAGCTACGAGATATGAGAAGTCTTGAAACAATAGGATTCTGGAGTCTTGGTATCGGAGATCTGTGCTTTTTCTATATGCCTCCAGCAATCGGACTTTATTGGCATAGTTGAGAATTCTCATTATGACCGGCCTGGGTCTATCTCTGCCGGACTGGCGATCAGGACCGATCCGATGAACACGTTCCACCAGAATGGAGCCCGTGGCCGAGACGCATCCCAGCTCTCTGGGCAGCCACTGGGAGACCAGGGTCATAAGCTCGGAGAATTTCACAGATTCTGGCAAACCCACCAGACGTACATTATTTCTTCTATTCCGATTTTCCAAATCTTCTAATTTGTCTTGCAGAGACACCATCAGCTTGTCGTGTTCTATCTGTGTGTTTTTAGCTGCTGACAAATCATCCTCTAGATCCGAAATTCGTTGCTCTGTCTCGGAAATACGTTGATCATGGGCTGTGAGTTGTGCAAGCGCTGAATCTAGAGAGGTTTTCAGGGGCGCTAGTTTTTGGTCTAGCAGAGATGAGAGTATACTTGTAATTTCAGTCGTGGTGAAGGATTTGGAGGGATCCATAATTGGTGCGGGTTGCCCCCTAGGACTAGAGCCTTGACTATACGTCGGGGAGACAGGGGCACTACTAGCGGGATTTTCACGATTTTTGCCTTTACCCGACTGGGCACCCCGTGGGTTACGTAATGATTTAGACATGAATTTGTCCATAGCAATACCAGACTCACTCCACTCCGCACTTCTAGCCTGTGAGCTGCAGGGGGCATCAGGCTTATGTTTCTTTTATGTGTTCCCCTCTCTCTCCTCTCTTTTTCTCCCTTCTCTCCTCTTTCCCCCTTCCCTTGATGTATGAAGATATGGGGATGCTTAATTTCAGGGGGGGTAAGGGAGGATGTAATTAGTTGCTGGTGTTTCTGTATTTGGCTAACCAGCAGACACACAGATCAGGCCCTGAGATAAGAGGTCCTCCAGTGGATGGCTTGTATGCTTATGCTGAGGCTCCAGGCACTGCCATCCAGCACACCCCCAGGTGAAAAACAAGACACTATGGTCTTCCTACCTCGCCGGGGCCCCTCAGACTGTCGATCAGTAGAGGCATCCACAGGGCCCAGTGGGAGAGACGCGGCCGAGATGAAGCAGCAGGGAGCCGTGGACGCGCAGCCGAAGCAGCCGCCCGCCGCCCCGCGGTCCCGTCAGAAGGCTCAGTGTCTCCGGCCAGTGCCGTCAGGTAACGGGTGGTGAGGCGAGTCTCCCAGCCGCGGCCAGCGGCAGCGCAGATGTCCGATGCTCCTGAGCCGCTCACAGCCCGGTCCGGGAGCACCCGAAGCCACCACCGGCACGAGGGGTAAATCGAGGCCCCGGCTCGTGTCTGTCTCACAGGCCGCAATCCGCGGGAGTAGTTAAAACCACTCCCCGATTCCGCGGCTCGGACAGGGGTGTTATAGAGGGATTAAGGGAGACTGGGGGGCTATCAAGGGTCAATATGAAGCCCAGAGGTGGGATATTTAATATTACAAGAGCCCCGTTTTGTAGGAGCTCCTGTGGTGTGTGACTGTCTCCTTCAGCAGCCAGGCCCCTCCCCCTCTTGATTCCATTTTACTAGAAGAGCAATTCCTTGCCTGTATCAGGATGTAAAAAAAAAAACCACCTACTGTAAGTATTGGCTTACAAAATGGCATTGTACCCATTATCCACTTAACCACAGATATATGAACAAGCGCTAGTGGTCAAACTAAAGATTACATATCTATTACAGCCCCCTGGGTGGGTGTATTGCCTTCAGCAGGAGCATGTAACACAAAACGCCACCACATTCATAAGCAGGCTACTCTCTGTATTACATGTTTAACTAAGAGGCATATCGGATGTCATAGCATAATGGCTCACCCATCGTGGACTCTCCTCAGGATCTATCATTTCTGATAACACCACAAATATTGTGAGAGCATTACAGCTGGGTGAATTTGAACATGTCTCATGTTTTGCTCACATGATCAACTTGGTGGTACAGAATTTTTGAAAAATTGACAGGTGCATGCAGGAGTTGCTGTCTGTGACTCAAAATTTTTAGCATTCAGCAACAGTATGTAAAAGATTGCAGCAGCTGCAAGAACAGTTCAACAAGGGGGAATTCCACTCTTTATATGCTTCAGCGCATGAAGGAACAGCAGAAAACATCCAAACCTACACAATAAGTCACGGCATAAGGTGAGGAGGAATGTACCTTAGTCCAGTGCACTGGAGAATACTTTCCGTGTTATGCAAGGTGCTGAAACCATTCAAAGTAATCAACTGTGAAGTTCAGACACTGCCAGCTTGAGTCATCTGATTCCCCTAATTAGACTTTTTGAAAAGCAGCTCGAGAACTGAAGGAGGAGAGTTTACAATATCTTGAAATTGGTTACCATGCTTGATCCTAGGTGATGAAGGGGTGAAGTCTGTTGTGATAGACAAAACAAGTTGGAAATGTCCTGCACCCTAGACCATTGCTATGGACAGATAAGCTCATTATACTTGTTTTCTTGTACATTTGCATTCATGTCTTGGAAATTGTAAATAAAACTGTATCTTTAAAATTTGCAACTGCTTGAAGTGAAATACTTCTTTATGGGCCCGTTGATGGTCCTTTATGTAAAACACAGTATCTATATGAATGACTATGCAGCGTTGAAACAATACACATTATGTCTTTGCCTTTTTATTTACATGTACTATGCGACTCATGATGGTCTTATGACCGAAGACAACTTACTGAAGATGTTGTACTTCGCACTTTTATTCGCATGGGAATATATTTTTTTATTTTATATTAACCTTGTATGTAGCTCACAACCACATCCCTATTTGTTCCAAGGGGTGTAGTATGGCTGACTGGCGGTCAGCATACCGACGCCGGGATTCCGGCGAGGAGGGGCGAGTGCAGCAAGCCCCTTGCAGGCTCGCTGCGCTCGCCACGCTGCGGGCTCTGTGGCGACCATTCTGTTCCCACTCTATGGGTGTCGTGGACACCCACGAGTGGAAATAGTCCCTGTTGGTCGGCATGCCGACCATCGGGATAGTGAGGGGTCGGGATGCTGGAGGAGGTCATGTGAGTGTCAGTCTCCTGACCGCCGGTCACATGAATACCACCCATTCCAAGCAGCCACTCATAAAATAGACGAGAAGTGCACCTTAATTGTGTCACTCTTTATATTCATTTGGTATTGATATTCAACTTGGTGCCTTTTTTCTTCACACACTCTCTCTCTCTCTCTCTCTCTCTCTCTCTCTCTCTCTCTCTCTCTCTATATATATATATATATATACATACATACAGTGTACTGTATATATATATATATTCAAAGTATGCAAATAAGTGTGCACTCACTAGGCACTTGTTATTTGAAAATTTGTATTACTCACGTCATCAAATTGACATTGTAGGTCGACATTTCGGCCAGACACTGGCCCTCCTCAGGACAGGGCCACCACCAAACTATTGAACAGACAAACCCCACCAAGTGCCCTGTTCCTACCTAAATACTAGCCCTAAATCAGCTGACCACAGGCCACATTGACACCCAAACAGCGTAACATGTGTCATTGTCCATTTCCTGATTCCAAACTTCCTGTCCGCGGCAACTGGAACAGGAGGTAGCCACCATTTTGCCCGTTTGTTTGTATATGCCTGTTGCCTTGACAACAAAACAATATATACACAAACTAGAAAAATGGTTTAAGCCAATAATTGAATATAATATCTTACCCATAGGTATACAACTGTTACCATAATAATTTAAAACAAATAATCTCACCAAAAGGGGCCTATGCAGATCTATGTAGTGTGTGTATGCAGGGGATTGGATGCGTGGTTAATGACTCTGACAGCACACTGCTTCTAATTTATAGGCAGATTATGAGAAGAAGTTCACAGGTGAGATCTCCGGTGCTGCGGGCCCCCTCGGTGCCCAGGCCCAGTACATAAGCCTCAACTGTGCCCTCTGATGTCGGCCCTATGCACATGAGCAGCAGAAATGCATCTTTCTGCTGCGGGGTACACTGGGCTCCACAAGTCTGGACAATGGGGTGCAGAGTAGGATCTTGATCCGAGGCACCAACAGACTCAAAGCTTTGACTGTTCCCAGAATGCACAGCGCCGCCTCCTATATCACCCCGCCTCCCAGCACAGGAGCTCAGTTTTGTAAGTTGGTGCTGCAGTAAGCAGGCACTTAACAGAGGGGCTGCTCCAAGCAGCCCTGAGAAGAGCTTTTTATGAGGTAAAAAGTGAAGACTTCAAGGGCAGCAGCGGTGGTAAATGTCTTGTGACATTCACTGCTGCAGCTCCAGCTCTCCCCAGCGGCGCTGTACACTCCCGAGCCCTGGTTGCCGTGTACCTACAGCGGAGGCTCCGGTTTTCTTCATGTTAGACACACACGGCTGGGGCTCTCCAGGATCACGTGGCCGCGTTTCGGGAGGTGGTAAGTGGGTCCCGCTCGCGGGACCCGGTCTTTATCGCGATCCGGCGCGGTCAGTGGGAGGCGGGCCGCGCGCGCTGGCGGTGGACACTGTGGCAGTACAGGCGATCCCACTAGATCACCAGGGCATGGGCGCAGGTCGGGTTTTCTCTCCAAACCACTTCTTATATCGCCCACAGTACCTGGTGGTTTTGCCAGCAGAGGGGATAAGGCTTAGACCTGAAGCCCCTCCCCCAGTCCCAGGGCGCCATTTCTAGCAAGTGTTCCCGCCCTGGAGCTGCATATCTGTCTTTTCCTCGTTCCCAGTCAGTGTCTGCGGCGCCATTATCCCACAGCTCACTGTTCCTGGGACTGCTTGGGCAAATCCTCCTATGTAAAGCCACCTGGTTGTCAGCGCTGTGCCTTTACATGACACTTAAGTATTCTACCTGCCTTTTTAGACAGTGATAGTGAAGAAAGAGTGCATTTAGTCAGGGTTTTATAGTACAATTACCCTGTGATATACATCCAGTTCTTACTGTGTACTGTTATAACTACTGTTAGATAGCTGTGTAAGCTAGTCCAGTGCAGTATTATTGTCTGTAATAACCTCTGCATTGTACAAACTGTGACCTTCTGTGTGTGCATTTTATAGCTGAGTGGTGTCCATTTCGTGTCTTTCACTCAACTTGCTATCCCTATATTTCATAACCTGAGGGGGCTTGGTGCGTCAGGTGTTATCTAATATAGGATTTTTACAAAGATATACTGTATTACGTATTTTTCTCTGTGGTTTGGTCACCATATCTCTCCTTTATCTCTGCTAGTGCTGACTACACTGCGCAGGGGTTTGGGTTTGGGATATTGTGCTGCTGATAATTGTACTGTGTTACCTCATACTGCAAATTATATCATGTCTGCTTCTGAGGGTAATGGTTCTGGGGCAGAACACACTGCTGGTGTTGCTGAAGCCACAGGCACATATGAGGAGAATATAGCAGCTGTGGGCTCTGGTTCTGGGGGCTCCATGCCCCCCAGTGGGACTGTGGCAACGGAGGCACATACTGACCCACCGTGGACAGCTTTTTCCACGCTTCTACATACGCTAGTTCATAAACTAACACCCCCTATGGGACCCCCAATGCCGGTACAACCGTATGTGGTCCCTGCAGCTAACCCGCCGTGGGCGGACGATATATCTGCTCAATTATTGAGTTGAACCAGTCCCTGACTACTAAAAAGTCTGACCATCGCTCGCCTAAGTCCAAGAGGTCCTCTAAGCGGGCGCTCGTCTCCTCACAATCCACTGCTGTCACTGACACCTCGTCTGATGAAGACAGCACATACACTGACCCCACAGGTTCTGACTCAGATACGGCTGATGGGGAGGGTAGTTCACATGTGGATGTTACTGACCTTTTGGAGGCTATTAAGTTAATTCTGCAGATTACGGATGATCCCGAGCCATCCGTACCTCCTAAGAAACCAGATAGGTTCAAGCGTCAGAAGGTGGTTAAACAAGTTTTACCTCACTCTGATCACCTAGTGGATATACGTCAGGAACCCTGGGAAAACCCGGGTACGAAGTTTGTGCCTCAAAAGAAAATGCTGGCTCACTATCCCCTTGCTCCAGAGCTGTCTAAGAAATGGAAAACACCTCCTCCAGTGGACAGAGCCGGCCCTAACCAATATGATGCCCTAGGCAAGATTTTGGCTGGTGCCCCCTAGCACCGCCGCTAGTTCTGCAGGAGATGCCTGGCATGAGTCAGCTGGCAGCTCTGCTAACGTCGGGTGCCTTTTGTTTATGAAAATGCATATTATTTGCATTACTATATGGCTAGGATGCACAAGCCGCTTCTGCTGATTAAAAAGATATGCAGCATGCCTATATTCTGTGTGCTACTGCTGCTGTACCTTCATACGAAATGCTACATTACAGTGATTTCCAGGAATACACGCAACGTAGCATTTTGTATGCAGATACAGCCGCAGTCACACACAGAATATAGGCATGCTGCATATCATTTTAATCAGCAGAAGCTGCTGGTGCCCCTAAGCATACCAAATGCCCTAGGCATTTGCCTAGTTTGCCTATGCCTAAGGCCGGCTCTGCCAGTGGACTCACATGTGGCTAGGATGGTGGTTTCCTCAGCTCTACCTGTGACTACCATCACGTCTCTGAAAGGGCCTACAGATAAACGTGTGGAGGGTTGTCTAAAAGCGATTTACACCCTCACGGGTGCTGCACAAAGGCCCACTATTGCAGCTACATGGGCTGCTGAGGATATTGAAGCATGGGCATTGGAGTTAGAAGCTGAAATCTCCTCTGACCATGCTAGACAATGCTTGTCATATATTATCACAGCTTCTCGATATATTAAAGAGGCGGCTTCTGATGCCGGTATCTTAGCAGCCAAGGCCTCTACTACGTCAGTCCTGGCTCGCCGGATATTGTGGCTGAGATCCTGGTCTGTGGATCTGGACTCTAGAAAAACCCTGGAGGTACTCCCTTTCAAGGGAGATATTCTGTTTGGGGAGGACTTAAATAAGATAGTGGCTGACTTGGCTACTGCCAAAACTGCCTGTCTACCTAATACCGCTCCTTCTGTGTCGAAGGCTAAAGGTACGTCCTTTCGCCCCTTTCGTCCTTCAGGTAAAGCAAAAGGTCAGGCGTACCACAAGCAGGCCCGCACTTCCAAACCTGGTAAGCTGAAGCCCAAAAGAGCCTGTGCTGCCCGTCAGCCAGCTGCTAAAGCCGATAAGCCTGCCGCATGACGTGGCAGGCCTCCCCCTGGGGGACCCCAGAGTGGGGGGCCGGCTTCTAGGGTATACCCAGGAATGGTTGAACACCACTTCAGATGCCTGGGTACGGGAAGTCGTCACTCGAGGTTACGCCATAGCCTTCAAAAACCGACCCCCTCATCGATTTTGCCAGACAGACGTCCCATCGGACCAGACAAAGGCAAACACTCTACATTCGGTGGTACAGACCCTCCTGGATACAGGAGTCGTAGTACAGGTGCCTCTTGCTCAGAGGGGCCGGGGGTACTATTCTCCGCTGTTTCTAGTCCCGAAACCAAATGGGTCCTCCCAGCCCATTCTCAACCTCAAGGCACTGAACAGGTTTGTGAAGGTTTCCAAGTTCCGTATGGAAACCCTTCGCTCTATAGTTCTGGCCTTGGAACCTGGGGACTACATGGTCTCCCTGGACATACAGGATGCTTACCTGCATATTCCTATAGCAGTGTCACATCAACAATACCTGAGGTTCGCTATTGGCAACCTCCATTACCAGTTTCGGGCATTACCTTTTGGTTTAACAACGGCTCCGCGAGTCTTCACCAAAGTTATGGCGGTGATGACGGTGGTACTCCGCCGTCAAAGGGTCAGGATACTGCCGTATCTGGACGACTTGTTAATCCTGGCAAATTCCCCAGATCTTCTCCTGCGTCATCTGGATATGACGGTCCGGTTTCTACAAGCCCACGGGTGGCTCATCAACTGGAAGAAATCCTCCCTGGTCCCTGCTCAGACCATGGTGCACCTGGGAGCGCTGTTGGATACTCACAACCAGAGGTTGTTCTTGTTTCAGGAGAAAGTCCTGAAGCTTCAGGACAGGATTCGTTGCTTTCTTTCTTGTCCGCAAGTGTCGATACATTCGGCAATGCAGGTGCTGGGCCTCATGGTGTCAGCATTCGACATGGTGGAGTATGCTCAATTCCATTCTTGTCCCCTCCAGAAGCTGATTCTAGCCAAGTGGGATGGCCTGCCTCACTGGATCAGGTCTCAAATGATCTCTTAGACTCCAGAGGTCCGTCTGTCGCTGCTATGGTGGCTGCAGGACCAACAATTGTGCAGGGGCCGTCCCTTCTGGATATCCAACTGGGTCCTCTTGACGACAGATGCCAGTCTAAGAGGTTGGGGCACGGTGCTGGAGCAGCACTCCTTGCAGGGTCGGTGGACCAAGGAGGAATCTCTCCTGACGATCAACATTCTGGAGTTGCGGGCGGTCTTCAATGCGTTGAACCTTGCCCAGCATTTGATTCAGAACCGTCCTGTTCAAGTACAGTCGGACAACGCCACCACAGTGGCTGTCATAAATCATCAAGGCAGCACTCGAAGCCGTTTGGCAATGAAGGAAGCCTCACGGATTCTGCGTTGGGCAGAACGCCATCTACCGGCAATATTCATTCTGGGAGTCCTGAATTGGGAAGCGGACTTTCTCAGTCATCAGGACATGCATGCCGGCGAGTGGGGCCTCCATCCAGAAGTGTTTCAACTCCTCGTGGAAAGGTGGGGTCTTCCAGATGTGGATCTGATGGCGTCTCGACACAATCACAAGGTTACGGTTTTCGGAGCAAGAACAAGGGCTCCTCAAGCAGCATTAGTGGATGTGCTGGCGGTACCGTGGAGGTTTCGGCTGCCATACGTGTTCCCTCTGGTGTCACTCCTGCCCAGGGTACTTCGGAAGTTCAAGCAAGAAAAAGGAAATCTGCTTCTCATAGCTCTGGCGTGGCCCATACTGCACTGGTTCTCAGACCTGCAGGGCCTGTCGTCAGAGCATCCAATTCTACTTCCACAACGCCCAGACCTCCTCGTTCAGGGCCCCTGTGTCTACCAGGACCTAGCCTGGCTGTCTTTGACGGCGTGGCTCTTGAAGCTTCCATCTTGAGGGCTAAGTTTTTTTCTGAAGAGGTCATTAAAACTATGTTGCGGGCCCGGAAACCGGCCTCTGCCCGGATTTACCATAGGGTCTGGTATTCCTACTTTGTTTGGTGCGCATCTAACAATTATGACGCTTCCAAGTTTAGTACAGCCAAGCTTTTGGCTTTTCTTCAGCAGGGCCTGGATTTAGGCCTGCGTCTGGCCTCCCTCAAGGTTCATATTTCTTCCTTGTCGGTGTGGTTTCAGAGAAAAATTGCGACTTTGCCTGATGTTCATACTTTCACTCAGGGTGTGTTGCGTATCCAACCTCCTTATGTCCTGCCTGTGGCTCCTTGGGACTTGTTGGTGGTTTTGGAGGCGTTGCAGGAACCTCCATTTGAACACCTGGGTTCAGCTGACCTTAAGTGGCTTTCCTTTAAGGTGGTGTTCTTGCTGGCTATTGCCTCTGCTAGAAGAGTGTCGGATCTGGGTGCCTTGTCTTGTAGTTCCCCATATCTGATTTTTCACCGTGACCGGGCGGTTCTTAGGACTCGTCCCGGATATTTGCCTAAGGTGGTTTCTTCGTTCCACCTTAGTCAGGAGATTGTGGTTCCGGCCTTTGTCTCTCCTGATTTGTCTCCCAAAGAGCGGTCTTTGGATGTGGTACAGGCTCTCCGTATCTATGTGATGAGAGCTGCTTCTATACGAAAATCTGATTCTCTGTTTGTTTTTTGGGATTTCACAAACGTGGCTGGCCTGCTCACAAGCAGACCCTGGCCAGATGGATTAGAATGGTGATTGCACATGCTTATGTGAAGGCTGGTCTCTCTGCTCCTGATCACATTAAGGCCCATTCTACTCGGTCTGTTGGACCTTCTTGGGCGGCCCAACGTGGTGCGACCCTTGAACAATTGTGCAAGGCGGCTACGTGGTCTTCCGTGAACACGTTCATAAGGTTCTATGCCTTCGATACTGCCGCTTCCCAGGATGCTTCCTTTGGACGCCGGGTTCTTGTGCCCGCTACAGTGCGTCCCCTCCCATAAGGAACTGCTTTAGGACATCCCCATTGTCCAGACTTTTGGAGCCCAGTGTACCCCGCAGCAGAAAATGAGTTTTATTGTAAGAACTTACCCTTGTTAAAACTCTTTCTGCGAGGTACACTGGGCTCCACAAGGTGCCCACCCTGACGCACTTAGCTTCTTTGGGTTGATATGGCATTAGCCGCTGACACTTCTCTTGTCGTGAGAGTGTGGTATATGTGGCTACTAACTGTTGTCGTCTCTTTTCCTGCTACTGCATTGGGCTGGTTAACTAAAACTGAGCTCCTGTGCTGGGAGGCGGGGTGATATAGGAGGCAGCGCTGTGCATTCTGGGAACAGTCAAAGCTTTGAGTCTGTTGGTGCCTCGGATCAAGATCCTACTCTACACCCCATTGTCCAGACTTGTGGAGCCCAGTGTACCTCGCAGAAAGAGTTTTAACAAGGGTAAGTTCTTACCATAAAACTCGTTATCTATACAGTTTTGCATTTTATAGCTTTACAGTACAATCACTTATATCTGTAGAGGTAACACACTGATGAGAACAGTGTAAGTATGTTCATGCAAGCATGTAAGGGCATGTAAGGGCATGTTTATGACACCCGGTCATGTGATTAGAACCACATGACCGTGGGCAAGTTATTCGACCAATGGGACTGCCAGAATAGCCGATCATGTGATTTGTTACATCACATGATCAGTAGGTTGTAGTTACACTGTCAAACGTTTTTTTCTCAATAAATAAGGATATAATACTCGTTTTTAGTCGATATTTATTGTATGAATAGATATGATTATTATGATTTTGACTGAAAAGTTTTTTATATTATTTTTTTTGGATGGTTTGCTTCGATGTATTTTGTGATTAAACAGGTGATGTTCATTGAATCATTAAGAATGGTATAAATAGAGTACCCAGTGCTTATAGGATTTATGCTCCTGAGGAAGCTGGATTGTACTTGTGCCAGTGAAACGCGTTGAGCTCATCCTACATCTATCTGGACTCCACTTTCTAAATAGACCTACAGGACTCCTGTCATCCCCTGGCAAAAATTTGACTTTTTCTCCCACCACTGGATAAATTACATTCAACCGGTTTGGCCCACACCTGCAGCTTTAAATGGACTTGTCCTAATGCTGATGCCCATCAATTTGTGGATCCGGTAATTATTTACAAATTACAGTGTATGCATCTTGGGAGACTGTCCTAGCCCTAAGGATTTGACTTTGGTCACATAAGAAAGTGGAAAATTGTACAATCAGTCTATCCAGATAAGACGAATGAATTTACATTGCCATCTAATGGTATTAGGGATATATTCCTTTTTCTAATTGTTTTATCTATGATATGATAATAAATTGTTTATAATTTTACACATGAAGCAAACCATCTTTGTATTAATTTGTTAGCCAGCGTTGGTATACATTTCTTTATACTTTAGTCTATATTTGAGGATCTGACCTTCCTCATACCAGCTGCTGTTGGTTGCGCACTTGCACATCTTTCTATTTTTGGTAATTCATGTTCAGGTAAGTGCATTACTAGATGTGAATCGCCTCTTTCAAGCAGTGGCGCAGAGAGTGTGGGTACTATTTACCAGGAACTGGGCTTGTGGTGGGACCCGGCAGCAGCCAGGTCAGTTACTGAGCGCTGCTGAGGGGGATAATTGTCTCCCTTGGAAACATGTGGTGCCGAGTGGTTGAGGGGGGCATTGTTCCCCTTTGCAGTGCTCAGCACCCCCTTGTGCAGAGCGGCAAATATAATTTTTCTTTACTTATTTTGGGAGGGGTGTGTGGTCACACCTACTCAGATTTGGTTAGGCTACCCCCAACGCCTGGGCCTGTGTCCGCTCTCGATGGCACTGCTTAGGAGGGCTGGTGCAAAGATGTGCATTGATGATGATGAACATAAGCAGCACTTCTAACTGTCTGATTGCTTATTGACCTCCCCAAACAATAGTAATTAATTATAGTTGTTATATTAAATGAAGTCAGGATTGTTTACATTACTTATTTGTAAAGAAGATTTCCATGGGATTGTTACAGATGTATGGAGCTATGTAAGTGTTTGTATTTAATACAAGTTATAATATTTGCAAATAGTCATGGGCAAGTGCAAATACTGTAGCACATGCTGCTGCTGATGGTTACCAGCGCTGGTGACCTGCTTGTGAGTAGTTGTCTGAGAATGCACTGCTGAAGTTAATTGGTGCTTTGTTGCTCGGGAATATATTATGTTTTGTGCTTGTTTTTCTCATACGGGAGGCAGGGAGTTGTCTGATGCATTAGACACGTATTTGAAGTGTCAGTGAAACCTAATAGTGAATTTGTAATTTGAAAACAAAAGAAAACGTCTATAAGCATGGGTGTTAGCTTATGATACGTATGTCTGGTGTAATGCTGGTGCATACAGGGCGGTAACTAGCAGCCTGTACAGCCGATTGGAGCCTCTTAAGGACATTCCGGGCAGTGCTGCACTATTCGGTGCTGAACAGGGTACACTGCCGCCCTATTACGCCATTGGATGCATAAGCGGCTGGCTCCAACCTGCATGTATCTTGCGATAGGTTGATCTGTTCTTATACACGCAGTCATGGTATATTTGGTAACTGCAAACTGCACCACCAGTTTTAGCAAAATTGTATCAAATTGTATCCAACTCTACATTACCGCTATATGTTCATATATAATATAGTAAATAAAATCATCAAGAATACATCTATTTTACTACATTTGTCTGTGAAACTACTTTGTATTACATTACATGTAGGGTACCTGGTAATGCACTTCTAAAATGAAGGCCTATACTCATTAGGGCTCGAACAGCATTTACAGGATCCTTCGATGTCTGTACTAAAAATCCTTCTATGCACAGTACACATGTAAAATAAATCATTTGAGTAAACAGGCAGCATTAGACACCTTGGGATGGTTTTCACCTTAATAGGGAGATCAGCACCCTGATAGATAGCACAGTGGTGGTGCCCCCTGTGCCCTTGTGCTGCTGTTCGCAGGCACATTCACACTCATACTTGTTGTCCGGCACCACCTCTAAATATCCTGGTCTCCTCCTCCTCTTTCTAATAGCCGGCTGCCTGGCAGATCATGGAATTGGGTCTGATCAAAGGGACTAGACTTCACCCCCTGTGTGATCCCTCTTCTGAATTGACCTCCAGTTTGTTTCATCCTTTCGCTGTCACTTCGAGTGCAAGCTCCGCCTCCAGGGTGTTTGATTTTCCAGTCTCTGCATGCGTGTCATTTTTTGTGTAACATGAACAGGAACCCCAATTAGTACACCGCGTGCCCTTGCATAGCTTGCTTCTTTACTATTCCCAATCGTAGTCCATGTGGATGGTAAAGTATTAAAAAGTTAAAATATTATTTCATGTCGACCTTGTCATGTGTCTACCTGTCCCATGTCGGCCATTTTAACATGACAACTTGTTTCATGCTTCGACCATGACACTGTTGACCAATAGTAGTCAACCTATTGACTGTCAACCTAATCCATGTCGACCTACCATTCGGATACCCTTGCGCTTGTGTACACTGATTTTTATGATGACAGCTATGATGCTGAGCATACAGATAGGAGCCGTCCAACCGCAGAGATCCATACAACACTACATACATATGCATTTTGCTTTAGTCGCTACATATTCAGTTAGACGTTTTCTGGAATGCATTGAGATATACATCCCCATATTAGCTTTTCCATGTATTAGCTGCACAGCCTTTTAGCACACTTGCAGAATGGTCAGTGTATCAGAGAAATGAGTGTTTGCGCTTCAGTAAACAGAGCATAATGAATAATGCCCTTGCAGACTGGAAGCTGTCCCAGTCCTGCATGTTGCTGGCTGAAATCACAAAGCAGGGCTTTTTTCTGCCTCAGTGGAAAACGTCTGGCTAGGATTGCATAGGAGCTATTTTTGCTTGTTCTCTGTGAAGTAACACTAGGGTTGCACTAGGTGAAGATCTGTTTTCATCCTAGCTAAGTATGTAACTTTGTAACTTGATAAGACGATGGGATTAATGGTACTTTAATATTCCAAGAGATCAGCGTACAAAACACTAACTAATGCTAAACTTTGCACAACAAATTTAAGCAAATACCTTAATAACTGTATTTCAGAAATCAAGTATAAATATGCAAACAGTGAAGCATACAAGACTTTACAGTGCACTTAGACTGGTCTGGTTGTAGAGAACATTCAATATTTTTTTATTGCACAATGTCATGTCTTCCTATAGCTTCGTTATCACTTCATGCGGCAAACTGGTCTCGTTCTAGAGCACATTCAATGTTTATTTATTGCACAATGTCATGTCTTCCTATAGCTTCGTTATCACTTCATGCGGCAAACTGGTCTCGTTCTAGAGCACATTCAATGTTTATTTATTGCACAATGTCATGTCTTCCTATAGCTTCGTTATCACTTCATGCGGCAAACTGGTCTCGTTCTAGAGCACATTCAATGTTTATTTATTGCACAATATCATGTCTTCCTATAGCTTCGTTATCACTTCATGCGGCAAACTGGTCTCGTTCTAGAGCACATTCAATTTTTATTTATTGCACAATGTCATGTCTTCCTATAGCTTCGTTATCACTTCATGCGGCAAACTGGTCTCGTTCTAGAGCACATTCAATGTTTATTTATTGCACAATATCATGTCTTCCTATAGCTTCATTATCACTTCATGTAATGTGCATGTGACTAGGTCAGTCTGTGCAGCATATTCCATAGTCAGGTGACCTGGCAGCAGTAAAACACAAGAAGTAAATAGAACAGCAAGTGTCATGTGTCTTTGCATATCAGTCTGTCATTTGATTTTATTATAATACTGCTGAAAAGCATTTTATCCTAAACAGCGTTAATCTGCCCCAATGATATATGATAAAATGTTAAACATATAAAACAGTAAATGAGTGCTCTGTTAATTCTCTACTGTTCTTTGGCTTTTTTTCATGTTTGTAAATTGGCCTACAAAAAAAAAAAATCTCATTTATCATATTAAGCAGTTTAATATCAGGCACAGTCACATCAAGATCATATTTGCAGAAAATTCCAGTTGTCTTCTGCAATTGAATGTTTACCAGTTACACACAGCCCATCTGGTGTGACTCAGGAAAGGTGCTATCTAGTTGCATTAAATCGCATGTATTTTCCTGCCAATTGGATCTTTTTAGCAAACATCTTACATCTTGTAATCTAGAATAGTTTTTTATATCTGTGGTTCACACTAATATTTCAAGAATCAGAGGAAAAAAATATTGGCATTATTTGTAATTCTATCTATTCAATGTAATTCTAACCCACATTCAGCCAAGCAGGCACCACGTTTCTGGGGTGATGTCTGGACGTTAACTCCTCCGGCAGAAAATCCCAGCCAGTGATGTAAGGTGAAATTGCTGATCAATACCAATTACATATCCTGGTTGTATTGATTTCATCTTCCCTATATCCTGAGCAATAACATCCACATTTTGCTATTCCCAGAATATACAGTAGCTGAAGGCTATAAACAGACAGATGGTTGGCAGAGCACTTCTATTCAATATTATATCATTCCTACAACAATGCTCTATCATTTGATAAGTGCTCTCAGTTATGTGATTCATACAGTGGACGATATCTGAAGAGGATGTGCAGGCATAGGGGCTGTCATAAAGCACTTTATGCAGAGTTGGCAGTTACGTCTCCCTGAATGCGCTGTGCGGGCGGAGGTGGATCCAGGTGCACCATGGTAGAGTGAGACACAGCTGTCACAATGCTTTCTGGCTGCAGGCCTGTGCTGACAGAGGACCATCATACAGAGAAAATATTGACAGGGACATTCAGTTCCATTTTTATTTTTGCAGCAGATACCTCAGTAGTGAGAACCACAATTACTCTGGGGAGACTTCAGTTACATGTCCTCTTTATTGCACAACACTTTCGTGTGATAAAAATAGTTCACAGATTAAAGCGGATCAGTTCTCATAAAATAAGTCCGACTTGTTGTACTGTAGCTCTTGTTAGTGGCTACTATCACACAGACTATATACTCACAATGACTGTTCTCATAACAGAAGGTATACTTATGTATGCCGTGATACCCAGTGTTTTCTTCCACATCCTGCAAGCTTCACTAGGTAGTGGGTGGGATGCGGGAGGTCTGGCTACTCTTCTGGGTGATGCTAGGAACTACACAAAATATCACGAGTTGCCCGCAACTTCCGGGAGGGTAGGTACAGTATGTATGATCAAGCATTGGAGAGAGATAAAGTGGAGAGGTTGCCTAAAGCAACTAAACATCTTCTGTCATTTCATAGACTCTGCTGGATAAATCTAAGCTAAAAAATTATTGGTGCTGTGGGCAACTTCTCCACTTTATCTCTCTCCAATACTTGACACATCTCCCCCCAATATGAGCTGGTATCGTATTTCCAAAGCAATAATCTGCTAATTTCTAGGGTTTTCGGAGCCCAGGGCAAGATGAAGAGTGGCGCCACCCCCCCCCCCCCCCCCCCCCAAAAAAAAAAGAGGAGTATGCACGCGCCGAAAAATGGGCGTGGCCACACACTAGAAGGGGTGTGGCCACTGAAAATGGGGAATGCCAACATGACTATCACCTACCCCCTGTGTCGCCTCTCAGCACACTATCACCTACCCTTTGTGTCGTCTCTTAGCACACCTTCATTCAATTTTTGCACAGTACGCATGCAGAGTCCCCTTTTTACACAGTGCCAGATACATATTGCCCCACAGCGCCAGATACAATGCCCCACAGCGCCAGATACAATGCCGCAGAGTGTCAGATCCACAGTGCCAGATACAGCGCCCCACAGTGCCAGATACAATGCCCCACAGTGCCAGTTACAATGCCCCACACTGCCAGTTGCAATGCCCCACACTGCCAGTTGCAATGCCCCACAGTGCCAGATACATGCCGCACAGTGCCAGTTACATTGCCCCACAGTGCCAGTTACAATGCCCCACAGTGCCAGTTACATCGCCCCACAGTGCCAGATATAAGACCCCCCTAGCCCCCCCACCGGTCACTCACCGCTTCCTTCCCTCTGTGCTATGTGAGGGGAGGAGAGCGCAGCGCCTCTCCTGCCCCTCAATGCTCCGGCGGCGGCTATGTGGTCTCTGGCGGCGGCTATGGCTATGTGGCGCTGGTTCGTTAGCCAATCAGAGCTCGCAGACCGGCAGCCAATCAGGAGCCGGTCCGCAAGCTCTGATTGGCTAACGCCGGTCTCCCAGTCACACGCAGCGCTGCTGGCAGCGCCACGAGGCAGGTGAGGACTTTGAGGGGAGGGAGAGACGCTGCGCTCTCCTCACCTCACATTGCGGCGTGACGGGGGCGAGTGGGCATGATGCCCTGGCCGCAGAGCCGGCCCTAACCAATATGATGCCCTAGGCAAGATTTTGGCTGGTGCCCCCTAGCACCACCACTTGTTCTGTTTCTGACCCTGCACCCCTTTCCCAGCACAACCACCGCTCACACATAGCAGTCCTTATTTTGGTGTTCCTACCCCCTATATTTTAAATAGAAACAGTGCACACATTCGGCGCACAGCCTATAAAAAGGGGTGTGTTCTTGCTGGGAAGGGGCATGGCCACACAATAGTACCCCCAATTAAAACTACGCCACACAGTACTGCAACTTTATTCATATTTTATCATGCGATAGTGTGCCTTATTCACGTTGCATCACACAGTAGTACCACTTTACCTTATAAACATTACTCCTCACAGTAGTGCTCCTTATTCATATTACACAACACCATATTGCTGTTTATTCACATTATACCACACAATAGTGCCCTTTCTATACGTAACACCACACAGTAGAGCACCTTTATACACATAATGCCACACATTAGTAATACCCTTACACACATAATGGCACGCATAATGCCCCTTACACATATGCCAAACACTATTGCACAACAAACCTACCCACACACAGCACTCACACGGCCGCTAACACTGTGACCTCTGCCTATGCTTGGATATAGGTGTGTTCTCATATATCTTGCCTCAATATGCCATGAAGCAGGAGATGGCAACTCTGCTAACGTTGGGTGCCTTTTTTTTATGAAAATGCATCTAATTTGCATTGCAATTTGGCTAAGATGCACAAGCAGCTTCTGCTGATTAAAATGATATGCAGCATGCCTATATACTGTGTGCGACTGTGGCTGTATCTGCATACAAAATGCTACACACAGAATATAGGCATGCCGCATATCATTTTAATCAGCAGAAGCTGCTGGTGCCCCTAGGCATACCAAATGCCCTAGGCAATTGCCTAGTTTGCCTATACCTAGGGCCGGCTCTGCCTGGCCGCCAGCGGCGTCCCCCTCTGCTGGGCCTGCCAAGGCGCCCAGGGCACGTGCCCCACTCGCCCTACCCTAGTTACGCCTCTGTCTGGCACCTTCTCTTTTTGTGATTCAACAACTGAAGATTTAGCAATTACCCATTGTTTTTATTTTTCCTCTTTTCTACCTAATTTCCTCCCAAATCAATCATGATCCATAATCATTATCTCCTGTTCCCAACCCAACATCAGTAATTTCTCTTTCTCCAATGGAATCTTTCCATGTTTATTCCAGCATGCAGTCATTATTCATTTGCAGACAAAAAGCTAATTCTCATATTCTGCGCGGGATGTACTAATGCACATCGCAACGATGCTGATCGCATATGTACTTACATATGCGATCAGCATTGCGGAGGACAGCTCTTCCGATAGAGCTGTCCTCTGCGATGCGCAGCGGCAGCCTGACTTCCGGGATTCAGCCCCGGGAGTCAGTCTGTGCATGCTCAAAGTGACAGGGGCAGGCGCAAGGCATACTGGGAGGCGGGTGCGAGGAACAGCGCTGCGGAGAGAAGCCCATAGGCTTCTATAGGGTATCGCAAGCAAAAGCTGGCGAACCCTGCCGCAGCGCTGACCTGCCGGCCAGGGCTTAGAACATTAGGAAAATGCGGTAAACGGGAGTTTACCGCATTTTCCATTTAGTACATCCCGTCCTCTATCTTAGATTACTGTCCCTAGCTTCTTGAGAGGCTAGCCTGCACTCACCTCACATACACATGATTTTATTTCTAACACTCTATAGAGATTGCACTGGCACAGGTGGTAAAATAATGTGATTACGGCAAAATAGAAAGGACACACTCACTTCTAATTTACCTCTATATCACTATTGCATTTGAAAATGTTGGCCACTAACTTCTCGCATAAATGCTAATTTCTATAGTGTTCAGTACAGGGGCCTAATTAGAACTTTGTGGGCCACATAGCAAAATTTTTAAGGGGCCCCCAACTCAGGTCTCCAGAGAGAGAGTGGCAGCAGGGACATAGAGACAGAGAGTGGCAGAAGGGACACAGAGAGTGACAGCAGGGACACAGAGACAGAGAAAGTAGCAGCAGGCACACAAAGAGAGAGCGTCCTGGCAAAGATGTAGGGACAGATATAGAGGCAGCAGGGACGTAGGGACAGATAGAGAGGCAGCGGGGACGTAGGGACAGACAGAGAGGCAGCAAGGACAGAAAGAGGCAGCAGAGACAGAGAGATGTAGGAACAGAAAAAGGCAGCAGGGACGTAGGGAGCGAGAGAGGCAGCAAGGTTATAGGGACAGAGAGTGGCGGAAGGGACACAGAGAGTGACAGCAGAGACATAGAGACAGACAGTGACAACAGAGAGATGCCATAGGGACAGAGAGAGGCAGCAGGGATGTAGGGACAGAGAGAGACAGCAGGGACATACAGTAGGAAAAGAGAGAGGAAGCAGGGAAATAGGGACAGATAGAGGCACCAGAGATGTAGGGACAAATAGAGAGGCAGCAGGGACAGAGAGAGCCAGCAGGGACAGAGAGAGGTAGCAGGGATGTAGGGACAGTGTGAGGCAGCAGGGACGAAGGGAGAGAGAGAGGGCGGAGGGACAGAGAGAGGCAGCAGGGAAGTAGGGACAGAGAGAGGGACCGCAGGGATGTAGGGACAGAAAGAGGCAGCAGGGACAGAGATAAGCAGCAGGGATATAGGGACAGAGAGAGGCAGCAGGGATGTAGGGATAGAGAGAGATGGCAGGGACATACAGTAGGGAAAGAGAGAGACAGCAGGGACATAGTGACAGATAGAGGCAGCAAGGACAGAGAGAGCCAGTAGGGACATAGGTACAGAGAGAGGTATAAGGGACGTAGGGACAGTGAGAGGCAGTAGGAACGTACAGGGAGAGAGAGAACAGAGGGACAGAGAGAGGCAGCAGGGATGTAGGGACAGAGAGAGGGACAGCAGGGACGTACGGACAGAAAGAGGCAACAGGGACATACAGTAGGGACATAGAGAGACCATAGGGACATACGGTATGGACAGAGAGAGGCAGCAGGGACGTAGGTAGAGATAGAGGCAGCAAGGACATAGGGATAGAGAGAGGCAGCAGGGACATAGGGACAGAGAGAGGTCGTAGGGACAGAGAGAGGCAGCAGGGACAGAGACAGCAGAGATGTAGGGACAAAGAGAGATGGCAGGGACGTACAGTAGAGACAGATAGAAGCAGCAGAAACATACAGTTGGGACATAGAGAGGCAGCAGGGAATAGAGACAGAGATGCACAGTGACACTGACACTAATCAAGCCACCTGGGAATCCATCTGCTGCTCGGTAACCACACATCTCAGTACTGAGTAGGTCTGCTGGGACTTGTAGTCCTACAGGAGCAGAAGAGTCACAGATTAAACAGGAGGAGGTGCACTCAGTCCCTGTCCCCATCATCATCAATGCGCACATGCTGCGCTGCCCCTCCCCTCTTACCTGCTTCATGCTGGGGTGGGGGGGCCCAGTGCTGCGTGTTACTGCATAGTGTTATTCTCACCTGGCCAACCCACAGGATGCCCCCCAAGCAGTGGTACAGTCTAGGTACAGGCCACCCAACAAGGGGTGGAGCAGGCTGACATCTCTGTCTGGACTCTGGGGGCTGTGCAAGGGGAGGAGGGGAACTACATGGCTGCTGCTGGCTTCTATTCCCCATAGCAACCACAAGCCTTAAGGTGGGTACACACTGATAGATAGATATATTATTATTATTATTATTATTATTATTATTACCAGTTATTTATATAGCGCACACATATTCCGCAGCGCTTTACAGAGAATTGGCCATTCACATCAGTCCCTGCCCCAGTGGAGCTTACAATCTATATTCCCTATCTGCAGATCAATTGATCTGCAGACATATCTATGGACGGATCGGGCAGTGTGCTGTGCATACACACTGCCCGATCCATCAGGGACTGACATCATGAATTGGGCGGGCGTGTACACACGCCCGCCCAGAACAGCTGTCAATCACCGCCGGCCACCGCAGCATGTGTAAAGGCGGGCGGCTGATTATCCATACACACACAGCGATGCGCCAATATATCGGTAGATAGATTGGCCGTTGGCTGTGCTGCGGGGCCGATGCGATATGTCTGTGAGCGGCGGAGTTCACAGACATATCGCCGTACACACTGACCGACGGACCCGCGATACATTGGCCATTCAATTGAATGGCCGATATATCGGCCAGTGTGTACCCACCATTAGAGTTGACTGGGTGCAGGAGTAGCTTCGGGCCCAGGAAGCATCTTGGGCCCCATAGCAGCTGCACCCCTCGGTAGTTACGCCACTGGTTCAGGATGCTGCCTTATGTGGATTCTCATATCACTCAGTCTGCCCCGCCAGTTTTTGTTTTCCTGGATCCAATTACTATCTACTTTCTCTATCAGTTGGAGTATCGCATGATCTACTAAGCACCTTACAAGAGTTTCTATTCTACTCCATCTTTACTGAGTATCTATCTGTCACTTCTTGTTTCTCCTTTCATCACTTCAAACTCAACCATTCAAAATCGAGCTATAATCTTTCCAACAGTCAACAGATGCTACTTACCAGACATTTCTATTTGCTTTACTACCATGACAATAAACCCTACTGCCTATGTGTTATCCTAGTCTCAGAACTGTACTATAACCTATGGGGGCTCAGGGCCCTTAAGAGAGAGGAGGCTCACCTCCAATTTTCTAGTCGTTCCCCCCCCCCCCTCTTGTCAGCACGCACCTACTTGTCATATAACGTGCCTCCACTATGTTAAACTGCACAGTGCAGCAGTATGCTCTGACCGGGGTGGGGCCCCTGAGAGCATCTGGCCTGCCCCCACTTGTAATCCATGTGTCTTCCACTGTGATGCTCTAACACAGTATAAAGACAAGATGACCCCAGCACATGCTCAGAAGTGATCTCGGCAGCCATCTTGACGTAGGACATTAAGGTCAAGCTGTGGGGAGATGTTAGGGTTAGGCTGCATGAGGGAGTTAGGCACTAGAGGAAAGGTTAGGGATAGGTATATTTCCTGGGACTCAGAAGCTTCGCTGCAGGTAAGTTACCGCTGGGCCACCAGGGACAATATGTCTACAGTCTAACACTGTCGACATGGTCAATATTGACATTATGACTATGTCATCATTCTCTGCATGTAAATAATCATTTCAGAAAACCCTTATGTTTTTATTGCCGTGATAAGCAGTTTTAATAAATTATAATTATCTGGACCAATTCCAATATGATAAATATGCTGATAACACCTTTCCCCATTGCATTCTGGCTGGACCAACGTGCACTATATGGCACTCAGCCTTATGTATTAAACTCAAATAATCTTTTAGATTGTAAACTTATGAGGAGGGCCCTAATACTTCTATGCAGGGCCGCAACTAGGGAGGGGGCTAACAGTGCATGTGCCCCGGGTGCAGGATTTAAGGGGAAACTGAGGAGTTACAGAGAAGCAGGGTTTTGTTTATTTTCTCTTACGTCCTAGAGGATACTGGGTCCACATTAGTACCATAGGGTATAGACGGGTCCACTAGGAGCCATGGGCACTTTAAAAAATTGATAGTGTGGGCTGGTTCCTCCCTCTATGCCCCTCCTACCAGACTCAGTTTAGAAAATGTGCCTGGAGGAGACGGTCACGCTTGGGAAGCTCCTGAAGTGTTTTCTGCATTTATTTTCTATCTGTTGTTTTCAGGCAGGTCTGGTTGCCACCAGACTGCCTGCTTCATGGGATTTAGGGGGGAGGGAACGGCCTAACCTTCCTAGGGTTAATGGTCAAGTTCCCCGCTACAGGACACTGAGCTCCTGAGGGTCCTATTCGCAAGCCCCACCATGGCGAGTGTACAGACCCGCAGCACGCCGCCACCCCTAACAGAGCAAGAAGACTGAAGAGTAGTGAGTAAGTAGCCAGCATCCCGGTTAGTGGGTTGCCGGCGGTAATGGCAGCACAAGGGTAGGAGCGCAGCACTGCATGCACGCTGCGCTCCAGGCACACTGTGAAACCGCTGTGAACGGTGAGCTGAAGTCACTTCTATTACCCACACTGGCACTACACTACAGGGGTTTTAACCCACTATAGACTACATTATAGCCAGTATAAAGTACATAATAGCCAGTATAAAAAACCGCGAAGACCGTGCGCCATTAAGGGGGCGGGGCTTCACTATGAGCGGATCCAGCAGCTCACCAGCGCCATTTTCCCTAAGCAGCTTGACTCAGGCAGACTGGCAGGGAAGCGCAGCTCCTCCACAAGGACTCCAGAGCACCGCAGCAGTGCCAGGGGGTCATAGCAAAGGAGGAGAGCAGTATATTGGTGTACTAAGCCCTACTAAGGGCACTTAGTTTGCGACCCAGATAAACTTGCACTTTAGCTATAGGGGCACTGTGTGGCTGGCTCCATTTTACTCTGTGTCTCCCTAGAAGGGCTCTGTGTGGGTTAACTGTGTTTTAACCTATTCCTGTGTGTATGTGTGTGTTCTCTCACATTTAATATGTCAAAGGAGGTGTGTATCATGCACAGCAGAGTGTTTTTCTCAATCTGGGGGCTCACTGCCGTGTACTCAGGATAGTACACATTCTCAGGCTAGCAGATCTGAACCAGTATGGTTAGATTCATTAAAAGGGATGATTTAAAATATTTCGAATAAATTATCCAAAAATGAGAAGGAGACGCAATACTTAAGGCAATCCGTTGATGACCTGATGAATAGAGATTCAGTGGTCATTCCAGCGTCTCAGACCCCTGCCATTTGTGCACAGAAGCGTACTCTGGCCCAAATCATGTAGGCTGATACCGATGATGTATCAGACCCAGAGGAGGGTGAGGTGGACTCGGATGGGGGAATGCAGCTTTGTCGCAGGGAATACAGGCCCTGATAGAAGCTATTAAAGACATCCTGCACATTCCTGATAAGGTGTCAGAGGACAAAGAAGAATCTTATTTTAATGTGAAAAGAAATCCTCAGCTACTTTCCCTGCATGTAATAAAATAAATTTCCCTATTTGAAGCAACTTGGGTAAATCCGGACAAGAAGTTTCAGGTCCCAAAATGGTTACTCACATCCTTTCCGTTCCCTCAGGAAGATAGGAAAACCCACCGATAGTTTCTAGGCTCTCGTAATATAGTTTTACCTGTTCTTAGGGCAGTTTCTTTGAAGGATGCTGCAGACCGCAATATTGAGACCACTCTCAAATCTCTGTACACGGCTGCGGGGGTGGCCCAGAGACCCACTATAGCTTGTGCATGGATCTCTAGGGCCATTGCAAAATGGTCAGGTAATCTAATTTACGGGTTAGATTCCTTATCCAGGAGGGAGATAATTTTACTCCTACAGCATATACAGGATTCTGCTAACTTTATGGTGGAGGCCATAAAAGAAATTGGTTTACTCAATGCACGCACCACTGCCATGGCAGTGCCAGCACACAGGGGCTTGCGGCTATGCCAGTGGACTGTGGATGCGGATTCCAGGAAAGGCGTGGGAAGTCTACCTTTCACATGTGAAGCCCTTTTTGGAGATGAACTGGATACATGGCTATCCAAGGCTACGGCGGGTAAGTCTACATACCTTCCTTCCACATCTCCCCCGGCTAGAAAATCCTACACTGCTCAACTCTGCAGTCCTTTCGGACAGCAAAGTTTAAAAACAAAACCAAAGGTTCTTCTACGCCTTCAAAGGCAATAGAGGTAAACCCAGAAAACCAGCAACTGCAGGTTCACAGGAACAGAACCCCATTTCTGCTTCCTCTAAGCCTTCAGAATGACAGTGGACCGCACTGCCAAGAAGACAAGCAGGTGGGAGCCCATTTGCGATTCTTCAGTCACATATGGGCAACGTCATGCCAGGATCCCTGGGTCAAAGATCTTATAGCCCAGGGCTACAGACTGGAATTTCAGGAACGCCCACCTCACAGATTCTTCAAATCAGAGTTACCAGCTTCTCAAGAAGCAAGTATGACTTTACAGGAAGCAATTCAAAAACTGGTACAAACTCAGGTCATTGTTCCAATTCCACTTCAGCTGCAAAACCAGGGTTATTATTCCAACCTGTTTGCAGTTCCGAAACTGGACGGTTCGGTAAGCCCCATTTTAAATCTCAAGTCGTTGAACCCGTACTTATGGGTGTTCAAGTTCAAGATAGAGTGTCTGAGAGCGGTGAGCTCAGGTCTGGAGGAGGGGGAATTCTTGGTGTCTCTGGATATCAAGGATGCGTGCCTTCATATTCCGATTTGGCAGCCTCATCAGGCTTATCTAAGGTTTGCCTTACAGGACTGTCACTACCAGTTCCAGGCCCTGCCATTTGGCCTCTCTACGGCACCGAGGGTGTTCACCAAGGTAATAGCAGAAATTATGTTTCTCCTCCGCAAACAGGGAATAAACATAATACCGTACCAGGACGATCTGCTGATAAAAGCGCCATCCAGGGAGAGGTTGTCAGTCAACATTCCCCTCTCAATCCGACTACTCCAGGATCACAGATGGATTCTGAACCTATCAAAATCTCATCTGGAGCCAACGCGGAGGCTTCCGTTCCTGGGGATGATACTGGATATGGAGGCACAGAAAGTGTTCCTTCCTTTGGAAAAGGCATTGGTGATCCGGTCGATGATGCGGGATGTTCTAGGACAAACCCAGATATCGGTGCATCTATGCTTTCGCTTTCTGGGAAAGATGGTAGCCGCTTACGAGGTGCTGCAGTACGGAAGGTTTCACGCAAGGCCCTTCCAGCTGGATCTGTTGGACAAATGGTCCGGATCGCATCTTCACATGCACCAGAGGATGCATCTGTCGCCAAAAGCCAGGATTTCTCTTCTGTGGTGGCTTCAGACTTCTCATCTGACCGAACGACGGAGTTTCAGGATTCAAAATTGGATTCTACTAACCACAGACGCAAGCCTCAGAGGTTGGGGAGCAGTCACCCAGGGGGAACAGTTCCAAGGAAAATGGTCAAGTCAGGAAACCATTCTTCCAATCAACATTCTGGAACTAAGGGCCATATACAACGCCCTTCTACAGGCATCACATCTTCTTCAAAATCAAGCCATTCAGGTACAGTCGGACAATGTGACGGCAGTAACATACATAAACCGACAAGGCGGAACGAAGAGCAGGGCAGCAATGGCAGAGGTAACAAGGATTCTCCTCTGGGCAGAAAGACACACTGTGGCTTTGTCCGCGATCTTCATTCCGGGACTAGACAACTGGGAAGCAGACTTCCTCAGAAGACACGACCTCCACCCAGGAGAGTGGGGCCTTCACCCGGAGGTGTTCGGGTGCTTGACACATCAGTGGGGAATGCCACAAATCGACATGATGGCCTCTCATATCAACAAGAAGCTCAAGCGGTATTGTTCCAGGTCGAGGGACCCGCAAGCAGTAGCGGTGGATGCTCTGGTGACTCCATTGGTCTACCAGATGGTGTATGTGTTTCCACCATTCCCATTGATCCTAAGGATTCTCAAAAGAATAAAAAGGGAAAAGGTTCAAGCAATTGTCATTGCTCCGGACTGGCCAAGAAGGGCCTGGTATGCGGATCTACTGGAGATGCTCCGAGAGGACCCATGGCCTCTACCTCTTTTCGAGGACCTTCTCTAACAGGGGCCGTTCATCTATCAAGACTTACCATGGCTACGTTTGACGGCATGGAGGTTGAGCGTCAAATTCTAGCCCAGAAAGGGATCCCGGATAGGGTTATTCCAACCCTGATAGAAAGCCAGAAAGGGGGTAACATCTAAACATTACCACCGTATTTGGAAAAAATACGTCTCTTGGTGTGAGAACAGGAAATTTCCTGCAGTGGAATTTCAATTGGGATGTTTTCTCCTTTTTCTGCAATCAGGTGTGGATGTGGGCCTACGTTTAGGTTCCACAAAAGTCCAGATTTCGGCCTTATCTATTTTCTTCCAGAAACAATTGGCTTCTCTCCCTGAGGTTCAGACATTTTTGAAGGGAGTTCTGCACATCCAACCACCCTTCGTGCCTCCTAGGGCACCTTGGGATCTCAGCATGGTGTTGCAGTTGCTGCAGTCGGATTTGTTTGAGTCTTTACAGGACATTGACGACAAGTTTCTTACGTGGAAGGCCGTCACACTGTTGGCCTTGGCTTCTGCGTGACATGTGTTGGAGCTGGGGCGTTGTCTCACAAAAGCCCCTATTTGATTTTTCATGAAGATAGGGCTGAACTCAGAAATCGTCAGCAATTTCTTTCAAAGGTGGTGTCTGCGTTTCATATCAACCAACCTATTGTGGTTCCGGTGGTTACCGACACCTCTGCTACTTCAAAGTCCTTGGATGTTGTGAGGGCTTTGAAGATCTATATGAAGTGGACAGTTCGTCACACAAAATCGGACTCGCTGTTTGTTCTCTATGATCCCAATAAAATTGGGTGTCCTGCTTCAAAGCAGACTATTGCACGCTGGATCAGGCTTACTATCCAGCACGCTTATTCCACGGCAGGTTTGCCGTGTCCAAAATCTGTATTGGCCCACTCTACTAGGTCGGTGGGTTCTTCCTGGGCGTCTGCCCGGGTGTCTCGGCTTTACAGCTCTGCCGAACAGCTACTTGGTCAGGTTTGAACACGTTTGCTAAGTTCTACAAGTTCGATACTTTGGCCTCTGAGGACCTTCAGTTTGGTCAATCTGTTCTGCAGGAACCTCAGCACTCTCCCACCCGGTTTGGGAGTTTTGGTACATCCTCATGGTACTAATGTGGACCATAGTCTCCTCTAGGTCGTAAGAGAAAATAGGATTTTAATTACCTACCGGTAAATCCTTTTCTCGTAATCCGTAGAGGATACTGGGCAACGGCCCAGTGCTTCGTTTCTTCCTGCATTGTTACTTGGTTAAGTATTGTTGTTTCAGTGGTTGCTGTTCCTGGTTTAAAGTTTGGTTAGCTTGGCTTTCCTCTAGCTTGTGTGTGCTGGTTCGGAATCTCACCACTATCCTTTTATATCCTTCTCTCAAAGTATGTCCGTCTCCTCGGGCACAGTTTCCTATACTGAGTCTGGTAGGAGAGGCATAGAGGGAGGAGCCAGCCCACACTATCAATTTCTTAACGTGCCCATGGCTCCTAATGGACCCGTCTATACCCCCATAGTACTAATGTGCACCCCATTATCCTCTACGGACTACGAGAAAAGGATTTACCGGTAGGTAATTAAAATCCTATTTTTTTACCAGCAGTGCAGTGCTGCTCCAGTGAGACAGCAGATGGCTCCCTGGGCAATGTCTCTGACCCACCTGCCTGCCCACAACTGGCACCGATGCTGTGCAGGTGAGCTCCAGTACCTGGGATCTCTCTTATGCTGGCTACTGTCTTAAACTCTCTTCTTTGCCATGCAGTGCTGCGACTAGTGTGTGGTGCACCGTGCAAGCTATAGAAGTGAGCTGTTGGTGCTTTGTTTTTCAGCAGGCTATGATCCCGGCTGCCTGCCCAGCACCAACCGATAACAAGCTGCTGGTTACACACCATAGGGGGTAATTCCAAGTTGATCGCAGCAGGACATTTTTTAGCAGTTGGGCAAAACCATGTGCACTGCAGGGGGGGGGGGGGGGGCAGATGTAACATTTGCAGAGAGAGTTAGATTTGGATGGGTTATTTTGTTTCTGTGCAGGGTAAATACTGGCTGCTTTATTTTTACACTGCAATTTAGATTGCAGATTTAACTCACCACACCCAAATCTATCTCTCTCTGCACATGTTATATCTGCCTCCCCTGCAGTGCACATGGCTTTGCCCAACTGCTAACAAAGTTCCTGCTGCGAACTGCGCCATTTCCTGCTGCTGCGGATCACAAGGCTGCATAGACGCTGCTCCTCCACAAAGACCCGACTGCACCTGTTCTTGCACTGGTACCAGGGGGCTCATAGAAAGGTGGGGAGCATATTAGTGGTAGCGACGCTGTTACAAGCAAATGAATCAGTATTACACAGCGGGGTTCAGCTTTGCTATGTATTGTGTGCTGGTCCCTTCTTCCTCTCTGTCTCACTCCAGGGGCTGTCTGGGGTGTGTGTGGGTGTTCACTAGAGTGTGTGGTTTGTTTTCACTCTGTGTGTTTCAACAACACAATGGGCCTAATTCAGAGTTGATCGCTGCAGCAAATTTGTTAGCAGTTGGGCAAAACCATGGCGGTCATTCCGAGTTGATCGCTAGCTGCATTTGTTCGCAGCGCAGCAATCAGGCTAATAAACGGCAGTTCTACGCATGCGTATGCTACGCAGTGCGCACGCGCGACGTACGGGCACAACGAATTATGTCGTTTTTCCCACTGTCTAGCGATGCACTTCAGTCGCACTGCTTGCCGCAGAGTGATTGACATGAAGTGGGCGTTTCTGGGTGGCAACTGACCGTTTTCAAGGAGTGTGCGGATAAACGCAGGCATGCCAGGAAAAACTCAGGCGTGGCTGGGCGAACGCTGGGCGGGTTTGTGACGTCAAATCCGGAACTGATTAGTCTGAAGTGATCGCAAGCGCTGAGTAGCTTTTGAGCTACTCTGAAACTACACAAAAATTTTTTGTAGCTGCTCTGCGATACAACCGTTCACACTTCTGCTAACTTAAAATACACTCCCAGTGAAGCGGCGGCATAGCGTTTGCACAGCTGCTAAAAACTGCTAGCGAGCGATCAACTCAGAATGACCCCCCATGTGCACTGCAGGAAGGGTAGATATAACATGTGCAGAGAGAGTTAGATTTGGGTGGGGTGTGTTCAAACTGAAATCTAAATTGCAGTGTAAAAATAATGCAGCCAGTATTTACTCTGCACAGAAACAAAATAATCCACCCAAATCTAACTCTCTCTGCACGTTATATCTGCCACACCTGCAGTGCACATGGGTGGTCATTCCGAGTTGATCGCACTTAGCAACTTTTTGCTGCTCGTGCGATCAACTTGACGTCGCCTATGGGGGAGTGTATTTTAGCATAGCAGGGCTGCGATCGCTTGTGCAGCCCTGCTATGCTAAAAAAAGTTTCAAGCAAAACAAAACTATCCCTACAGCACTTACCCAGTACAACGGATCCAGCGATGAAGGTCCCGGCTGTGACGTCAAACATCCGCCCTCCAAATGCCTGGACATGCCTGCGTTCGCCTTACCACGCCCTGAAAACGGTGAGTAGACGCCCGATCCTCCTTCCCACTGTCAATCTTCTTGCGATCGCGCCAGCGATCACTGTCATCGGTCCTGGCATCGTTGCCCGGCGATGGGCGACGCTGGGCAACAACGAGCAAGCCCAATGCGGGCGCCGCGCAGCCGCAGTTCCGACCCATTAGCACTGCAGCGAAAAACCGCTGCGTGCGAACGGGTCGGAATGACCCTCATGGTTTTGCTCAACTGCTAACAAATTTGCTGCTGCGATCAACTCTGAATTACCCCCAATGTCTGTAGATAAGGCTATGTGTACTTCGTGTAACTTTACACCTTCCTCTGAGGAATCTCTCTTGTGTGAACAATGTTCCATTTCCTCTGAGGGTAATAGTATACAGGCACCTGACTGGATAGAATCATTTAACGGCATGATTCATAATATTAATACAGAACTAGCTCCAGCTAGGCAAGAACAATAGGTACTAAAACAATCTATCGATAATATGGCTAAGGCTGCAGGTCACAGACAGGATCCTCAGCCCCCCTGGTGTCACATAAACGTTCACTTCCACAGGTGCTTCAGTCTGATTCCGATTCTGAACTTCCAGACTTAGATGAAACAGAAGGTGATATGGAGGAGGACAGCTATCTGTCCCCGTGGGTGGAAGCTCTAATTTATGCTATTAGGGAGGTTCTTAACATACCTGATAAGGAAACAGAACCAGAAGAGGAATTGTATGTAAAATGTAAAACCTAAATCCTCAGCCACTTTTCCTGTATCTAAGGAATTAAACTCCCTGGCGTGGGTCAATCCTGATAAGAAATTCATAACTCCTCAGAGGTTGGTATTATCCTTTCCGTTACCTGCTGAAGATAAGAAGGTATGGGAACCCTCCCCCCCCCCCCCCCCCGTCAGTCGATACTTCTGTGACCAGGCTGTAACGTAAGGTGGTTCTGCCGGTACCTGGGGCTATATCTCTAAAGGACCCAGCTGACTGTAAGATTGAGACCCCTCTCAAAGCACTATATACGGAGGCGGGCGTGGCTCAGCATCCCACTATAGTTTGTGGTTGGATTTCAAGGGCAGTGGTCAAATGGTCTGATAATATAATAAATAGATTTAACTCCCTGCCTCAGGAGGAAATCATTACGCTGCTGCAGCATATCCAGGATGCTGCAAACTTTATGAGCGAGGCTTTTAAGGAATTATGTCATATTAATGGACGTACCACTGCTATGGCGGTCTCGGCCCGCAGAGCCCTGTGGCTGCGTCAATGGTCAGCAGATGCTGAGTCCAAAAAGGGTGTGGAGAATCTTCCCTTTACAGGAGATGCACTATTTGGCGGAGAGTTGAACAAGTGGATCCCTCAGGCGATGGCGGGTAAGTCTACCTATCTGCTGTCGGCTGCTCCACCTGCTTGACGTCCCTTGGCCTCCAATGCTGTTAGAGGATCTCGCGGTAAGTCCCAGAAACCAGCAGCTGCTGCATCCCTGGACCAGACCTCCAGATCTTCTGCAACGAAGCCCTCCGCATGACGGTTGGCCCCAGCAGCAAGGCGACTTTCAGGTAGGTGATCGCCTTCAACACTTCGCTCATGTATGGGCGGAGTCCTGCCAGGATTCTTGGGTGAGGGACCTCATCTCCCAAGGTTACCGGCTGGAATTTCAAGTGCTCCCTCCCCACAGATTCTTCAGGTCAGGCTTGCCAGCGTCTCTCATAGCAAGAGTTACCTTGCAGGACGCCATTCAAAAGCTTTTACAAACAGGAGTTGTGGTTCCAGTGTCTCCTTCGTTAAAGGGGATTTTGCTCCAGTCTTTTTGTCGTACCAAAACTGGATGGTTCGGTGCGGCCTATTTTGAATCTGAAAGCTTTAAACCCTTAACTGCGGGTATTCAAATTCAAGATGGAGTCCCTGCGGGCAGTGGTTTCCGGCCTGGAGGAGGGGAAATTTCTAGTGTCCCTAGACGTCAAGGATGCCTACCTGCACATCCCTATGTGGCCCCCTCATCAGGCTTACCTCAGGTTTACCATCTTGGACAGCCACTTCCAGTTTCAGGCCTTACCCTTTGGTCTCTCCACAGCTCCATGGGTGTTCACAAAGGTCATGGTGGAGATGATGCTGTAAATGCGCAAAATGGGAGTCAACATAGTTCCCTATATGGACGATCTCCTGATAAAAGCAATGTCTAGGGAATGTCTGCTACAAAGCATCGACATGACGACTTGCCTGCTTATGGATCATGGGTGGATCCTGAATTTTCAGAAATCTCACCTGGAACCATCCCAACGACTTCAGTTCCTGGGAATGATACTGGACACAGTGTCTCAGAAGTTGTTTCTTCCAACGGACAAGGCCATGACTATCCAGGCTATGGTCCGCTCAGTACTCCGGCTCCGCAAGGTCTCGATTTACCTTTGCATTCGCTTGCTGGGCAAGATGGTGGCCTCATATGAGGCAGTCCAGTACGGGAGATTCTGGGCACCCGCCTCAGTGCTTCGAATTCTGCTCACCTGCTGTGTTTCTGGTTGGTCCGCTGTTGTGGTCCCTTTTCCAGGTTGGGCTAGCTCTGCTATCCTTTGTTGTGATTGGTGTTGCTATCCTCTGTTCTGGTTAGCACTCCTATTCTATTATGGTTGTGTGTTGGCTCGTTGCCTCACTGCTGTTTCTATATGTGTATATGTTTCGTTCTCTCATGGTATGTCCATCTCCTCTTGCACAGTTTTCCTAGACTGAGTCTGGTAGGAGAGGCTTAGAGGGGTGGAGCCAGCACATACTAAAGGTTTCTTAAAGTGCCAGGCTCCAGTGGACCCGATCTATACCCCACGGTACTAAAGTACATTCCCCAGTATCCACTACGGACTACGAGAAAAGGAATTACCGGTAGGTGTTAAATTCCTATTTTGTTCAAAATTTTTGATAATCTGATTATTTTAGTCTGATGGTTGGTTTGTTTGTTTGTTTGTTTGTTTTGTGATTGTTATTTTATTTATTTTCTATTGTTTTTGGGGTGGGGGTGGGAGGCACCAAATTACTACCTTGCCCCGGGTGATGAAAATCCTAGTTTCGGCCCTGCTCTATGTCTGCTTATTAATACAGACTCTTGTTTTACTGTGCTTGTTTCCAGTTATAACATGTATGCTGGTGATAGATATATATATATATATATATATATATATATACAGTAATAATAATAATAGTTGTGGACTATTTAAAGAAAAGAAGTCAGTGTTATATATAGAGAGTATAAGTATTTACTCAGCGATAGTAAAGCAATAACAGGTGGCGGATATCATGTACGATTCTGTCCTGTGTCAAATTCATTGTTGATTTTTACTTGTGCCCATGTGAATGAAGCATCTGTTTTACACGAGGATCACTTTTTTTGTTAGTTGTTACGTAGTCAAGAAGCTTTTAAGCAACATTCATTAGTATGAATCTAATCTATCAGATTCTACACTTCTTCTAATAGACCAAATATACTTTGAAAATATTTGTTACATTTCTGTCCCATGAGTCTATGAATGAGTCACATATGACACTCATACAGTGAACCAAAAGCACAAGAAGGCCTGCCATTCCCAGCAGTATTCTAAATCTACTAGTTAAAAGCCCATCTTACTGGCGGACACCAGAGCTGGATTATAATAGGTTTGCGGTCGCTACTCACACAGGAGCTGCCGGGTTTCTGGGAGTACTGTTGCTGGGAGATGGGGCTCCGTCATGCTGAGTGTGTGTAAGTGTGTGTGTTTTAGGGATGTGCGGTGAGGTAAATTACTCAGGAGGTACTGGCTAGTACCAGAGACAGATTTACACACAATATATGAGCCCAGAGGTGCATGTGGGCATTATACACAGGTGCAGCAGCATACTGTATATATGTTGGTATTATTCACAGGTGCAGCAGTATATACATGTTGGTAATACTACACACAGGTGCAGCAGTATATACATGTTGGTAATACTACACACAGGTGCAGCCAGGGCCGGTGCTAGGGTGTTCGGCGCCCCCCTGCTAACTATAAATTTGCGCCCTCCCTCTCATACTGTAGTTAATAAAATGAGAGTGTGCGCCGAAGGACGCAAAAAAGGATTATGGTGTGACCACACAACAGTACCCCCAATTCAAATTATGTCACACAGTAGCACAATCTTATTCACATTTCACCGCACATAGAATGAGCCGAAATTTACATTATAGCACACAGAATGAGCCGAAATTCACATTATACCCCACGGTATGAGCCGAAATTCACATTATACCACACGGTATGAGACGAAATTCACATTATAGCACAAAGAATGAGACAAAATTCACATTATAGCACACGGTATGACCCAAAATTCACATTATACCACACGGTATGAGCCGAAATTCACATTATAGCACACAGAATGAGCCGAAATTCACATTATAGCACACGGTATGACCCAAAATTCACATTATACCACACGGTATGAGCCGAAATTCACATTATAGCACACAGAATGAGCCAAAATTCCCAGTATACCACACGGTATGTGCCGAAATTCAAATAATAGCACATAGAATGAGCCAAAATTCACATTGTAGCACACAGAATGAGCCGAAATTCACATTATAGCACACAGAATGAGCCGAAATTCCCAGTATACCACACGGTATGAGCCGAAATTCAAATAATAGCACATAGGGGTCGATTCTATTCGGCAACTAATGAATAGCGCCGGGAATTAGCTCCCGACGCTATTCAATTCAGCAACTAATTACCTGCAATTGTCGGGAATTCTTCTCTCATCCCCGGGGATGAGAAGAGAAACCCGACAAAAGTGCTGCCTCGCGGCCGGCGCGAGGCTGATTCTGTCTGGAATCAGCCTCGCGCCGGGGAGTTAAGTCGGAGAATGCCCGTTCTCCCGACAATTCAACCTGTTTTGACGGCGAGAACGGGCCATCGCCGACGTAACTAGTTGCTGAATTGAATAGCGTCGGGAGCTAATTCCCGGCGCTATTCATTAGCTGCCGAATAGAATCGACCCCATAGAATGAGCCAAAATTTACATTATAGCACACTGAATGAGCCGAAATTCAAATTATGCCACATGGAGACAAAATTCAGGGAGAGTGACAGTAGGGACAGGGAGAGAGAGAGAGGGAAAGTGACAGCAGGGACATAGGGACAGGGAGAGGGAAAGTGACAGCAGGGACATAGGGACAGGCAGCGTGACAGAGAGAGGGATAGTAAGGGCATACAATAGGGACTAGGGAGAGAGAAAGGCAGCAGGGTAAGATTACCTATTTAGCAGCGGCGGTGCTGAGGATGCTGTGGTCTGCGGTGCGGTGTATTAGGAGGCTGTGGTTGGCATGGTGCGGAAGTGCAGAGAAGGACTGAGGGCGGCGGCAGGGCGGCAGCGGTGTAGCAGAGGAGGAGGCAGAGGGCGGTGGCGGTGCAAGGAGGAGGAAGCTGTGGTTGGTGGCACTGCAGCTCCTATGACCACAGCGCCACTGTTTCAAATCCGCCGTGGACCTGTGAAAGGATCCCTACCTCTCTTTGATTACCTCGATGTGATGGCCACTGACGTCAGTGAGAGCAATCCTTAACGTTACAGATAATACACGACACCATGTAGTTAAGAATCACTCTGCGTTTATTGTTCATAACAATGGTATATAAGGCATCATTGTCTAGGGAGGGATTGGAATGTCCAGGGAGGGGTAGGCAAAAGTAAATACTTTATTGGTTTAACTTTACTGCATAGGAGGGATAAAACAGGCTACATGGGGGGGATGTAGGATACAGCCTAGTACTTCATCTAGGGGTGGTGATTTCACACAGTTCCCAACAAACTATGGGTGGAGCTATATTTATTTTATGCAATGCAAGCTAAATCCAAGGCAAAAGAAAAAGAAACAATATTTACACAATGCACAATGACAGAGGAGATTTAACCCTTCAATCCCCTCTTAGAATCATGATTGTTATACGACATGATTCTTCTGTAGAGCCCCCTTTTTGTTTCTCCAATTTTTTAGATATTGAACATAATCATCGGGGCCTTTGCTATCAGAGGAGGTGATGGGGCTAGTGGTAACATCATAATACATCAAGACTGTGTCAATACCTTTAGATGTGAGTTTCTTTCCACAGGGAATCACACAATAAACTATGAGACCTATAAAGATTAAAGTTATTATTATGAATATACTTATTTGCACAAGAGCCTGTTTCCAATTTTCAATCCACCCAAAATATTGGCTCCATGGGTTATCAACACCTGAATTTTTCTTAAGTTCTATGGATAAGGTTTCTAATTTGTTTATGGCTAAAGTAACCTTACCATTAGGACCAGTGTTGTCAGGAATATATGTACAACAGCCTTCCACCTTACTAATGTAAACACATGTACCGCCTTTTTCTGCTAGAATCATGTCAAGAGCCATTCTATTTTGGAAGGTCATTTGGGAAGTGGCTTCTAGCTGTTCAGCTATACCTTTAAGAGCATCTTTGGTATCATTAACAAATCTTTGTTGATTATAATATATATAATTAATCCAGGCTACGTTTTTATTTACAGTTACTATAGGAAACAATGATTCAAAACCCGCAGCCACCTCATCTCTAGCTTTGAACTCATTTGGAACACCTCTTGGGACCCCTATAGCATCAATGTATACGTGGGGGTCAAAGCTACCTCCTGGGAGTGCTCTTTTCTTTCGATTAGCAGGAGTATTAGAGGGAGGAGTGGGGTCATCGGTGATCATTAGGAGTGGCATTATGACTTTGGCCAGGGCACACTCACCATACCATGGTGTGTCTAATTTAGTTCTAAGCTTCATATCCCCACATATATAATAAATGTCACCTAGTGATCTAGTTTGGTTAACTAAAACAGTTGTTCTTTTATTTGCACAATACCCTGGTGGGAAGGTTTTTAAATTTCTACCTGTGGTAGTGTTAGATGTATAACAGGTATAGTTTCCAGGATATATGGTTATGGTGCTTCCTGGGTTGGGATTTTTTGACAATATGGGATATTCCCTTTTCCACATTTCGCACTGACTGTCATTTGTTTTGGTGTCATTAAAAAGGCTGAAAAAACAATTTTCCTGTTCTAGGGGTATATTAAGGGGCACTGTACCTAGGTGGGGCCTAGATTTGCCACAGACATAACAGTTACTTTTATTATGTTTGCTAGCACTATACTTCATCCATTCTAACCAGAAATTGATGTCAGAGAAACCAGTTTCAATAGCTAGGGTGTCTTTAAAGGTGGGATTGTTAACGGCCATCATATCCTTGAAGGTGGTTATATGAGGTTTCAAGGGGTTGGGGCGTGGTTTAGGGGGCTTGAGCTGGGCATACTTTTCATTGTTAAACATATCCTGTAACAAGAATGGTGTAAGGGATGGGTTTAAAAAAAAGGATTCACCTAGGACATAGGTGCCTGCATCAGTAGACTGGGGATGTTTTATGCTTAATATGAATTTACTATCACATCTGTTTTGTCTATGAAGGGTAAGACGGGTAAGCAGGGACTCACCATATTTGTCTTTTCTTGAGAGAGCCTCTTTGGGCTGGTATCCATAACTATGGCCAGAATTCCATCCCACTGATCCCCAATACGCACATTTATTTCCCCAATATTTACTAGTAACACAAATATAGGCTTCAGTGGGGGTATTACGTGTACCATACTGATCACACTGCCAGGCATAATGTTTGTTAAGACAGGGAGCAATGGTACAGAAATCTATTTTATAGGCGGCAACCTCAGTATTGGAGGAGTTATACCAAAATGTGTAGGTGCCGGATTTTTGTGTAATGTCTACTTCAGCTGTAGCTTGGCAAGTGAGGACCATTAGGATTATCAACATAGTCCCCAGGATAGAGGTAGGGGACAGGTTCCTCATCCTCCTCTGTTCTTCTGTCTTCGCTAGGTGGGAGGTCAGGGCTGTCTGCCCCCGTTTGTACCTCGCTGGAATCACTTGCTTCCCTCTCTAGGTCTGGTCTAGGAATCTTTTTCACTCGGGATGCATGGATCCAGGTGGGGCTTTCCTCTGTCAGGACTGCTGTTCTGGTTACTGCTACGACCTCTGTCTCTGGACCGTAGGTAAAGTCTCCTGGGCTCTTGTTCCTGGGGAGCACCTTCACCACGACTCTGTCTCCGACTTTAAAGGGGTGTGTAGGTTCCTGTGGATTCAAAGGGTTTTTACAAACAACCTCATGTTCAATTTCATTCAGTTTTGTTATCAGGGACCTGACATACTCTTCTCTGATAAGTTCTAGATCTCCCTCCTGTATTACTAATGGTTTCTTAGCCCAAGGTGTAGGGAAGGGCCTACCCATTAATATTTCAAAGGGGGAGTAACCCAAAGTCTTTTGTGGTGTCATTCTAATTTCTGCCAAGATAATGGGAAGGACTTGCTTCCATTTGTGGAAGGTGCCTCCTGTGGCCTTCCTAAGCTTGTCTTTGAGGGTCCTATTCATGCGTTCTACGACCCCTGAACTTTGCGGGTGATACGGGATGTGGAACTTCCATTCCACCTGCAGGGCCTTTACCAAGGCCTGTGTAATTTTTGCTGTAAAGGCGGAGCCTTTATCACTATTGATTTGCAATGGGCACCCCCATCTGGGGATGATTTCCTGAGTTAGGATCCTAGCAACTGTCTTTGCATCCTCAGATTTAGTGGGGAATACCTCTGGCCATCGAGAGAACATGTCTACAATGACCAGGGCATATTCCTGTTTACCAGTACCTGGGATATGGGTGAAGTCAATTTGCAGGTGTGTAAAGGGTGTGGTGGGGTATTCAAGATGCTGATGTTTTGCCTTGTCAGGGTTGTTGGGGTTGTTTCGCAGGCAAGTGATGCATCTACTGACATACTGATCTACTAATGACTTGGCATCCGTGACATAGAAATCATTACGTAAGAGTAAGGTAGTTGTTGCCTTACTGTGGTGTCCTATGCCATGGTAGTGGGCAATAAACAAGGGTGCACTGGACTGGGGTATACAAGGTTTCCCCTCTTTGCAGATTAATCCTGTTTTAGGATTCTTCTGCAAAACTGGGTAAGTCCAGTCAGCTAGGTCGGCATTGGAGGCTGAGGCCTGTAACTGGGTGATCAGGTAATGGTTGTCGAGAGCTGGGGGGGTCATGATGGTCATGTGGGCCTGAGTGATGGGCTGTGAGGCTGCATGTTTGGCAGCAGAGTCAGCAAGGGCATTTCCAAGGGAGACTGCATCCTTCCCCCCGGTGTGTGCCCTGCAATGGAGGATTGCAATGTCAGAGGGTAAGGTTATGGCATGCAGAAGGTCAGAGATGAGTTGGGCATGTGATATGCCTTTTCCATCAGCTCCAAGGAAACCACGGCGTTGCCAAATGACCCCATGGTCATGCACGACGCCGTACCCGTATTTGGAGTCAGTGTAGATGGTGACTGGTTTATTCCGGTAAAGGTGACAAGCCCTTGTGAGAGCAATGAGCTCTGCAGCCTGTGCTGACTGGTAAGGAATAGGCTGCGCTTCCAGAATAATGTCAGGGAGAGTGACAATAGCATAACCCGCTTGGTACGTGGTGTCATTGGGTCTGCTACAGGAACCATCTACAAAAATGACATCCGCGTCGGGGACAGGGACAGGGGACATGTCCAGTCTGGGGGATGTTTCTGACTCAATGGAGGCCGAGCAGTCATGGGGTTCAGGAGGGTGGTCTTCAGGACCTTTGAGCCCCAGTAGAGCGTTGAGAATGGGTGCAGGACCTGAAGAGTTGGTGGCATACTTAATGGTGAGTGAGGGGTTGTTCAAAAGGAGAACCTCATATCCACTAAGGCGCTGAGCTGACATGTGTTGTGTGTGTAACCCTTTTAAAATGGTTAGAACATCATGAGTGGTGTGAAGTATTGTTGTGTGGCCTAGGGTGAGTGTGGTGGCCATTTCAGTTACCATTGCACAGGCTGCAAGTGCCCTGAGGCAAGCAGGCATACCTTGCACAGTGACAGGCATTACTTTGGAAAAAAATGCCACTGGGCGCAACTTTCCTCCATGAAACTGTGTGAGCACCCCCGCCATGGTTTTACAATTGTCCCTTGCAAACAAATGAAAAGGTAGTACATAGTTGGGGAGGCCAAGTGCCGGACTTTTCATTAACATACACTTTAAGCTCTCATATGCAGTTAACATTTCCTGTGACCATTGTACAGTGTTAGGTTTGTCTTTCAGTGTGGCTTGTCTCAAGATGTTATCATAATAGGAACAATCAGATATCCACTGTCTGCAGTAATTTACCATACCCAGAAAAGACAGCAGTTCTCTCTGGGTAGTTGGGGTGACCAGGCCCAATACAGACTGAATGCGCTGTGGACTGACTTTCCTTTCCCCCTGAGTGAGCACAAAACCTAAGTAATCCACATGCTTCTTACACCATTGCATTTTTGTTTTGGACACCTTGTGTCCACATTCACAGAGCCAGTTTAACAGTGATATACCATCCTCCCGGCAGGCCTCCTCAGTTTGACTACAGAGCAGCAGATCATCTGCATACTGTAGCAGGACTGAACCATGGTGAGGTTGCCAGGGCCCCAATGTGGCCTGGAGTACAATGCTATACACAACAGGTGCGTCAATGTAGCCCTGGGGTAAACGACACCAGGTGAGTTGCTTGCCCTCAAAAGAAAATGCAAAAAGTAACTGTGTCTGTGCATCCACTGGAATGCTAAAAAATGCATTTTTTAAATCAATCACAGAAAAAATTGCAGCATCTGCAGGGATAGCTGAAATGAGTGAGTTAATGTCAGGTACAATGGGTGCTATAGGCACAATGAGTTGGTTAATTGCCCTGAGGTCTTGTACAAACCTTACACTACCATCTGACTTAGCAACAGGGTTGACTGGTGTGCAGTAAGGTGAGATTATGTGTCTGAGAATGCCTTGTTGGAGAAACTGTTGTATCATTGGTCTAAGACCTTCAACCTTCTCTTGTGACAAGGGGTATTGCTTTTGATAGACAGGTTGTGTGTCAGGTTTCAGGGTTGCTCTATATGGTGTGCAAGGAATGAGGCCAGTGTCATAGGGACCCTCCGACCATAGAGCAGGGTTTACTTTGTCAAAATCAGGTGTAATGTCTGTTGCTTCCCACACCGGTAGGTGTGGGGACTCGACCTCCAGGCCACTGCTAGTGGGTGAAGGGAGAATGGAGATTTCGAGTTTGCTAAGAAGATCCCTTCCCAGAAGATTAATTGGACATTCAGGTATTACAGTGAAATTGTGTTTACCCATATACGTGCCTCCCGTGGTTCTGACACTAAGGGCATCTGTCAGGTAAGCATCTGTGGGTATCCCATTGATTCCCATTGAAGGAGCAGTCTTTTCCAAATGACCATCGTACAGGTCGACACACAAAACACTAGTAGTTGCCCCGCTATCCACCAGGAAAGGGATTGCTCTCTTTCCTATAATCAAGGTTAGTAGCGGTGGGTCCTTCCAGTGTCTGGTGAGTTGGGCAAAGGCTGGGATACCCTCCTCCGGGCCCCGTCAGTGGGAGGGATCCTGCCAGTCAACCCGGAATCGGACATGATCCTGAAAGGGGTTGTTGTGTGACTGTCGGGGATGATCCCGGGAGGGAGCCGGAGCTTGGGGCTGTCGGTGGTTTTGTGGGGGACAAGGGCAATCCCTTGCCCAGTGATCGTCCCTTCCACAGTTGAAGCAGGAGGTTTGTTTCCTGCTGGCAGAGTCAGGGGGGTGGGGTGGCCTGGCTTGTGGGTTTTGATATCGGGCTGGATTGCGGGGTGGGCCAGTAAAGTGCTGCTGGCGTCTATCTCCCCGGTTTCTCTGATTTTGGTAATTATGAGTTGGGGCATTCTGCAAGGGTTTTTTAACATCAAAGCATCCTGCAGCTTCCTTTTCATATAAGTGCTTTTCAAATTCCTTAATATTATCAGAGGTCCAGGAAGAAACAGCTTGCTTAACAGGGACCATAACAGATGGCAACAAGTTATTTACAAAGGTAGAAATTAGTAAATGGTCTGTATCTACAAGAGTAAGACCTGCATCTTCAGACCAACACTTTTTAAACCTCTTCCAAAACTCAGTGACAGTTTCAGTGGGCTTTTGTTTACATGCTACGGCAATAGGAAGAGAAGCTCGGGTTTTAAAAATCTCTTTCATATGGGTCTCAATTTCCTTCCACATCGCCTTTACACCATCCCCAGTATTGAGAGGGTAGCGAACGGCATCGTTAAGGATGGTAGGAGTGTTTATGGTGGGAATCTTTTTCCAATCCCACCCGTTGTAATGGTCTATAACCCCATCTATGATCAGCTTCATATCTTCTTGAGTATAGCTGCGTCCTGTGCAAGCCTTTTTCAAGTAAGCTATGCAGCCGTCAGGTGCAACAGTGGGTTTGGGACAGTTCTTAACAATTCTGTCTAAATCCTCTATTTCAATGGGTTTCTTTAACAACTGATCCCCTACTGTCATAAAGGGCAGGTGTGTAGCGACACCGCTGGCACCAGCACTGTTTTCAAGGAAACCAGTGCCGGATCGCGTTATGGAGGGGGTAAGAGGGTGGTTAATGACAACAGTTGAGTCAGCATTACGGCGGGAGGTGATTTGTTTGCTAGGAGTCTGGACTGTAGTTTCAAGCTGGGTTACATATATTTGATCATGGCCTGAGCGGCCACCACCTTCAGTAGGAATGTCAGGGTCGCTACCCACAACAGCTGCGTCAGGGGCACTAGGGGCGGGGGTGGTTACGCCTGTGTGGAGGGTACTGTCAGGGGGGGCTGTTTCTCCTTCAGAGCCTCCTGAGCCTCCTTCCCCTCCTCCTCCTCCCCCTCCTCCTTGCATTGGCATTCGTGACAAAGCAATTGCAGCTAAAAGATCTGTGTCCTTTAAGGAGGGATATAGGGGAGTGTAAGGCGGGGGAGAAGAATTTTTCAGAAACTTGTTGCTTCTAAATTCCTCAGCTTTATGCAGTCTGGAAGTTACAGATTTTATTCTACGCTGTTTCTGCTTGATATTCTTGTCATACCAATGAGGTGCTATCGTGAGCCATTGCTCTCCTCCAGCACGCATATATGTCATGTCCCATTGTGGGTCATGATCATACCATGGCCAGGCTTCCTTGTCTTCCAGACAAAGACCTTTGACCATGTCCATATAAAAGGGATAATTAATACCGTCACGGGGGAATGGACTGGGGCTGCCAACTTTCTCTGTCCATCCTGCTAAGTTATCCACCCAAGGGTTAACTAAATAATAATCTGTGGTGGAGTTACGGGCAACATACTCTTTACATGTCTCCCCTGGTAAAGGTGGAGGATAAATGACTGTTTTACTCTGACCCCCTCCCATAGTAAACAATACAATCTACACCAGCTTTCTACGCAATTTCCACAACAACTTACAACAACTGTCTATGCAATATCACAACAAAAATGCAGTTTAAAAAAAAACCTTCTATACAATTTCACAACAAAAAGACTTTCTATGCAATTTCACAACAAAAAAAAAAAATGCAATTTACAAAAACTTTCTATGCATGCATTAGCTAACACCAGTTAATTAGTCATTGACAATATCACAATATTATCTGTATAATGAGAACATGAAATCTTTTGACGGGTACGCTTACCTTCGTACAAGATGTCAGAAAAATACAGCGTTTTAAACAGGAAGCAAGAAAAGAGTTTTGAGTAAAGATATCTGGCAGACGAAAACTTACCAGCCGTCTGAACCAAATATAAGAACTTATCTCACTACAACATACAAGAATATATATATAGACGATCAGATCGAGGTATAGTCTACGTTATGTATAGACCCCAGGTCTATATATTTTTTTTTTAAGTATCCCAGATACTAACGTCTTTGGAGAATTGCGCTTGGACTCCTGGTCCTTTCTCAGACGTATCTTTAAGTCCCAGACATTAAAGATTCTATGGTATCCCTGATACCTGTTTTATGTTTTTACATAAAACTTCGTAATATTAAGTCCCGGACTTAAATATTACCTTGTCACGTGTTCCCGGAACACTGACACGGATTCAGCTTCAGTGTATGACCGCAATCCTGTATGGCAAAGATAGACAATAAATTCTCTATTTTTACCATTCAGGGACGATCACTGAATCCCGGACATAGAGCTCCCAGCTGAAAGGATCCCTACCTCTCTTTGATTACCTCGATGTGATGGCCACTGACGTCAGTGAGAGCAATCCTTAACGTTACAGATAATACACGACACCATGTAGTTAAGAATCACTCTGCGTTTATTGTTCATAACAATGGTATATAAGGCATCATTGTCTAGGGAGGGATTGGAATGTCCAGGGAGGGGTAGGCAAAAGTAAATACTTTATTGGTTTAACTTTACTGCATAGGAGGGATAAAACAGGCTACATGGGGGGGATGTAGGATACAGCCTAGTACTTCATCTAGGGGTGGTGATTTCACACAGTTCCCAACAAACTATGGGTGGAGCTATATTTATTTTATGCAATGCAAGCTAAATCCAAGGCAAAAGAAAAAGAAACAATATTTACACAATGCACAATGACAGAGGAGATTTAACCCTTCAACCTGCAGCCAATCAGGAGGGGGCAGGATAAGATCAGTGGTGAGGAGCAGGAGGGGACAGGATGGGAGCAGTGGTGCGGAGCAGGAGGGGGCAGGATGGGAGCAGTGGTGCGGAGCAGGAGGGGGCAAGATGGGAGTAGTGGTGCGGAGCAGGATGGGAGCAGTGAAAACACTGCATGGCACACGAACGAGACATGACCGGGCGCCATGAGGGCAACATTAATCGGCAGCATGGGGGGACACATTAACCGGCGGCAAGCTTGTGAGTGGGGGGTGCCACGATGCCTATGGACTGCACACTGCTATTAGTAAAATAAAAACAAAAAACTTCCATACATACATTACACATACATTATAAATAATTATACATACATTACATAGACATTATACATAATTATACATACATTATACATACCATCCACAGGAGGACACGGGCGCAGTGCGGTGCTGAACAATTAAGAGGTGGGGAGGAGAGGGGAGGGAGACCGTGACCTCACCAGAGAAGAGAGCCGTGTGGACCTGAGAAGAAGCGCTTCTTGTTGCCGGAGACGCAACGAGAAGAGGGAGTAAGGTAGCAGACGTCAGGACGCTATAGTGTGACAAGGGCACAGCAGCAGGGATGCAGAGCAGGGACAGCGCCTCTCCAGCCTAGTGCTCCGTGCTTTGCATCCCTTCGCTGAGCGTGTTACGTCGGGCCTGGTGACAGGAGGGACAGGTCAGGGAGGGGAGGAGACCACCTTTCTCTTTGTAGCCCATGGCTAGCAGCAGCACACCATTATTAGTCCTGCTGACTGATACGCTGGTTGCGGGCCCCCCAAGTGCTGTGGGCCCCCATGCATTGCACTGGCTGCTGCAGCGAAAGTTCCACCTCTGCCATCTACTGTTAATGCCTGCAGAAGTGAAACTTATACACACACACACAAACACATATATATACATACATACACACATATATACATACAGTACATACACACAAACACACATATACATACATACACACACATACACAGACAGTACATACACACACTTTCTCTCACCTTCCATCCACTTACAGTATCAGTCTGGTTGGCTGCAAGGGATTTGCCTCAGCTTGGGGATCCCGTTTAGCCCCGCCCATTTCCGTTCATGTAACCCCGCCCCCTTAAGTCAGTGTAGCTCCGCCCACCTTCCATCCGCTCATCCTGCCTTTGTCCGATCATCATGCCTCTGTAGGGAAGGAAGGGAGGGCTTTAAACGGACATCGCTGCTGCCTGTCAGTTTGCATTTGCAGGCGGCAGCAGCAGGGGAACAGGCCTGGCTCAGGGCAGCGCAGCACAGGAATGCAGAGCAGGAAGGCGCCTCTCCAATCAGGCGCCTACCTGCTTTGCATCCCTTTGCTGAGCGGGTAGCGCCGGGCCTGGGTGCAGCAGTATATACATGTTGGTAATACTATACACAGGTGCAGCAGTATATACATGTTGGTATTATACACAGGTGCAGCAGTATATACTGCTGGAAATTTGGTAAGTTTTGATCAGAGATGTGCAGAAAAGATAGGCAGGGGGGGGGGGGGGGGGGGCACTGCCTCACCTGTCATAGATTTTTTGCTCCAGAGTTTTGACTATAAAAATCATTAGAATAATATAAAGTATTCGTTGTATTTTTCAAATACTTTATATAGTCAAAACTCTGCCGTATACGATAACATAATAGGAAAGGCTCTGCCTCACCGCACGTCACTGATGTGTGTAGCGTTAACCATTTATAAATATAGATGCTGTATATCTGTAATGGGCAGGCTATAATGATGCTGCACTATATACACCAGTACTGGCACATTTAACCTCACCAGTCCCCGCACAGCTCCCGGCTAGTCTTGGGGTAGAGGATACCAGTAGCCTCCAGCAGCTGGCCGGACAGGGCCGTCTCTACGTATGGGCTCAATGGGCTCTTGCCCAAGGGCCCCACGCTCCAAAGGGCCCATCGCCGTGCCGCCGGTACTCAGACTGCGCATGTGCGAGTCCCATTGCGGCGAGGAGGGGCCTGCATGAGCGTGACGTCGGGATACTTGCCGGGCGGTCACCGCGGAGTTGTGAAGGCAGGGCTGGCTCTGATAGCGGCTGCGACTCCGAGTGTGACTGCGCCGCGCGGGAGACCTGTCCTGGCTGCTAGTGTGGTGGAGAGCGCTGAAGACAGTGTGAACTGCTTGCCTCTCCGGCCACTGCCACCCGTCCCGCAAACAGAAAAGCACAGGAGTCGGAGGTTGACAGTGGACTCCGGCTGTACTAAGGTACAGCCTGCCTGACACTGTCAGTATATATTAAGACCACACCAGCGCAACTGCTTTTTAAGGAGGGTGTTACTTAGGCCCCTTAGCAAATAAATATGTATATATATATTAAAAATAGAAAGGAATTACTGCGCCACTTGTGTTCACCAACGTTTACGTATCCTGAATGTGAAATGTACCATACAAATGAATCTGACACTCCCTAAAAAAAAATTTTTTTAAATTTAAAAGGGCGTCTGCTTACCCCCAGACAGGGATGGCGGTTCCCTGGAGCATAAAATGAAATACACAAATGGGGGGGGGGGGGGGTGTTTAGCGACCACTGGTGTCTAAAGTGATAAGAACTCACACTATAGGTGAATAAGTAAAAATATAAAATACAGTTTATTCACGTACAAATTTAAAACAACAAATCTTTTTCTAAAAAATGGGATAAAAAGTATACACACATAATATAATACCAGTTAAAATATATAAATAATAAAATTTTTCTTAACTTGGTATGCAGTCACTGCCAGGTTTACCAACGCGTTTCGTCATTCAGACTTCATCAAGTCTGAATGACGAAACGCGTTGGACAACCTGGCAGTGACTGCATACCAAGTTAAGAAAAATTTTATTATTTATATATTTTAACTGGTATTATATTATGTGTGTATACTTTTTATCCCATTTTTTAGAAAAAGATTTGTTGTTTTAAATTTGTACGTGAATAAACTGTATTTTATATTTTTACTTATTCACCTATAGTGTGAGTTCTTATCACTTTAGACACCAGTGGTCGCTAAACACCCCCCCCCCCCATTTGTGTATGTATATATATATATATATATATATATATATATATATATGTATGTATATATATATATATATATATATATATATATAATATTATATATATATATATATATATATCTGGTACAATAAGACCTGTACTCCCACCAATAACCATACTAGGCTCCGATGCCCTCAGTTCCAATAATGTAGACCAAGAAGTAGAAGCACTGCGGCACTGGGAGACTTGAACAAAACAAGTGTTTTTCAGTATGCAAACAATCCAACGTTTCGGGGCTCAGCCCCCCCTTTGTCAAGGTGCATATGCACCTTGACAAAGGGGTGGCCGAGACCCAAAACGTTGGATTGTTTGCATACTGAAATACACTTGTTTTGTTCAAGTCTCTGAGTGCCGCAGTGCTTCTACTTCTTGGTCTATATATATATATATTTAATACAACGATTCAGACACCGCGCACATATAAAAGGAAAATATTTCCAACTCTTCTTAAAACCAATAATAGGTCCCAGTGGTCCATAAGTTCAATCAATGAGCGGACTGCTGCTCCCTTCAAAATCCCGCAACCAAAAATGGAACCAGCATCTACCAGAGAAAAAGCATAGAAGGGGCGCGCTATAGTGCATTAATCATTTTAAGAAAAGACATCAAACTGCGTTAAAAATACTAACAGGCAATCGCCCATACCAGAAAAGTTAGCTGTGTGGGCTGGTTACCACATGGTTCTAATAATATATTGCACTCCCCGGCTTCCAATCGGCACTGGCGTGGTTCCACACGCGGCAGCTACTGTGAGGCGGTCAGCGACGTGGGTGAGAACCCGACATCATAGAGAGGAGTGACGGAGATTGCCTGGTGCATTATATTACTAGAACCATGTGGTAACCAGATTGATGCCTTTTATTAAAATGATTAATGCACTATAGAGCGCCCCTTCAATGCTTTTTTTCTGATATATATAGTGTTCGAAGTGGGCCGGTATACAACGGTATGACATACCGGCACTTCTTTGAGCACTGACCCCCGCCGCCACATCGAGCTGACCGCGGCGCTACTATTTCAAATCTGCCGCGGACCGGCTGCGGGAGCGGCCTCTCCTGATTGGCTGCCGGTCTGCAGCAGATTTGAAATAGTAGCACCACGGTCATAGGAGCCGCAGTGCCACACCAAAGACCGCCAACCACAGCCTCCTCATCCGTTGCACCGCCGCCGCCCTCTGCCTCCTTCTCCGCTGCACCGTCTCCACCCTCAGCCTCCTCTGCCGCCCTCAGTCCTCTGCACCTACGCCAATTGCCACAGCCTCCTCCTCTGCACCATCTCCGAGGCCCACAGCCTCCTCCACACCGCGCCGACCACAGCCTCCTCATCCACCGCAACGCAGACCACAGCATCCTCAGCACCGCCGCTGCTAAATAGGTAATCTTACCCTGCTGCCTTTCTCTCTCCCTATTCCCTACTGTAAGCCCTCCCTGTCCCTATGTCCCTGCTTGAACTTTCCCTGTCCCTATGTCCCTGCTGTCACTCTTCCTGAATTTTGTCTCATTCCATGTGGCATAATGTGAATTTTGGCTCATTCCATGTGCTATAATGTGAATTTCGACTCATACCGTGTGCTATAATGTGAATTTCGGCTCATACTGTGTACTATAATGTGAATTTTGGCTCATTCTGTGTGGTATAATGTGGATTTCGGCTCATACTGTGTGCTATATTGTGAAAGGGGCACCAGTACTAGATAGTATAAGGGGTCCTACTATTGTGGTGTATAAAGGGTATATGGTGTGATAAACTACACGCCACCTTTTGAGTGGCCATACCCCCTTTTACAACCTTCATTTTTCCATACCCCCAATTCAAAATTTCTACTTCGACCACTGGATAAATATATATATATATATATATATATATATCAGCAGATCTATGTTAGACAAAGCGTACCCTCACAATGTTTGTCAAGGTGCATATATCTGTTACTGGTGCGTTATATCGAAATACTGATGCCGGAACCCCAACACCTGTTAGACTCTCCCGATACCATAATTCCGAAAGGGGCAGGAGACTGCCGCTGGAATCCCGACAGTTGGCATCCCAAATGTAAATATAGTGGCCGTTTAGGGTTAGGGCTGGGAGTGTGTTAGGCTTTGGCGCCTCCCGGGAGGGGGGGGGGGGGGGGTGTTAAGGGTTAGGCTGTGGGGGTAGGAGGTTTGGGGTTAGGTTTAGTAACCACAGGTGGGAGGTTAGGGTTAGGCTGCGGAAAGGGAGGGTTCGTGGGTAGAGGGGACCACTGCTGCAAACTGGGGGCCACTTTTGTGTTGTCTCAAGGGTGTTCTCTCTGCATGCATGCTATATCTGTTCTTTCCCCAGTGGTTCCAATGTCTCTTTCCCTACCCCTATGTACTCCCCATTTTTATTCCTCCCTCGTGTGCTCCTCATCTCTCCTCATGCGTGCTACCCTATGGGGTCTATTTATTTCTGTCCCTTTCATTTTATCCCAGCTGTTCCCTAATAATGCCTCACAGCTCCCAGCAACTTCTTAATTTTTATTTCCCCCAAGTCCAGTAACATCATCACATTAGTTTCTGCCATTCTTGCCAACTCTCCCTTGTCAGGGAGTCTCCTGGCCTTCCCCCCATTATGTAGCCGTTATGTACTTGGGGTAAAAAAAGAAATCAGAGATATATACATTCAAATGGGATTATCAGTGACATTTCCCTGCATTGGTTGTAAGGTACCAAGGTTTCTCGTAGCCCCTTATATGGAACCTCTTGTAAAATATAATACACAAGCAAGCCATAAACAGTATCAGTCTTTTCATCAGCAAGTAGATCTTACTAACTGGTTGAGGGTTCATTTACATTTGTATGTCAGTCATTTTTATAACCCGTCTCTCAGTACACTGCACTTATAGGTGTTGCTTTCACAATCTCCCTGAAATACTTTTTCAAAAATATGGTTGCCTCCCACATATTTCTATAAAGAGCAGTCTGGGATTTTATAGGCATCAACATGACATTCATCCCACACTCCTCTCTGCTTCCCGACCCTAACTACTCTCTATTCATTTCCTGGACCTCTCATTAACACTATTACTCCATTATTGTTATTACCATCATATTACATGACACTGTACAATAGGGAGATATACATACATTACAGGATCACAATACAGAACATAGATATATTTTGGTTTTATGAAGAATTTTCAATTAAAAATGGAGGTTGTTTTGTAAAATAACTCCTCACCTAATGTCTCATCTGTGACAAAGTGAATTTTTAATATATAGTGCAGGTTAGGCAATCTGCATCAGTCAGGTACGTGTAAACTGTAAATCCCAGCATCCAGGTGTCTTGCTTGTTGGGATTTGAAGTTCCACACATGTTACATAGCAAAGTTAGTTTGTAACATTTGAATAGCAAAGTAAAAGGCGGTAGGGAGAACAAACTGTATGCATATGTTTTTGTGATTAACGTTTGAATAACTTCTATGTGTGTTAAGATTGTGGGGCCCATTTTTCAAAATTCACATTCTTAATCTTAATGCAATCTTGGCGGATATTAGCACCCAAAATCACACTGCAGTATGTGATAATACAATCCGAATATATGAAAGAGCACACGCAGAGACAAGGGCTCTGAAAGGAACATCTCCCTGCGGGTTGGGTATTCGTGACCGGTCACCATACCGACGCCGTAATCCTGGCACTAAGATGGCCAGCGGAGGTGGTGGTGGGGGGGGGGGGGGGGGCGCAACAAGCCCCTTGCAGGCCTGCGCTTGCCATGCTGCAGACTCGGTGGCGAGCTGAGTTCGCCACAGGTTCTGATCCCACTCTGTGGGGGTTGTGGACACCCACGAGTGGGAATAGTCCCTGCTAGTCAGCATGCAAACTGTCGGGATTCTAAGGGGGCGGGATGTAAGGGGAGGTGTTGTGACCGCCGATCACATAACTACATCCCGTCCCTGAAACGTGCACTGAGTTATGTGACTGCATCAGAGGTGTCTTCACTCGCCTATCAGGATTCGTGCGCATGTGCAGTCTACTGACCAGGCATGACCGGAACCCTCTCTTGGTAAATTTTGCAAAGTTTAGCTCATAGGCTACTGCGGATAATGTCATCTTAAGGGTGTTTTTGCGGAATATGCTGCAAAATGTTTAAAGATAAATAGGCCCCCAAAGCTACAAGGTAGACTAAAAATAACATACCTGTAGGTTATTTTCCTTTCTTTTACAATATACTGCAGATTTAATCCAACTGTATGTTGGGCGGAAGCATCACTGCCACATAAAAATGAAGCGTACTTCTATGAGTGGAGCACAGAAGAGGAAACGAGCTGAAGAGGAGAAGCAGAAAATTAGCAAACTTCCAAAGTTAACATCTTGGATCATCCCAGGTGCAACATCAGCTACTAGTGGTCCTCCTCTAAATACAGCATCACCATCTACATCCACTCCTGCATCCAGTCATCCAGTTCCAGACATTCCATTATCTGCTCCTGCTGCTGGGGACATTCCACAAGAAGAAATCGCTACTAATGCTGCTCCTCTAAATACAGCATCACCATCTACATCCACTCCTTCATCCAGTCATCCAGTTCTAGACATACCTGTTCCTGCTGCTGGGGGCATTCCACAGGAAGAAATAGCTACTAGTGCTGTTCCTCTAAATACAGCATCACCATCTACATCCACTCCTGCATCCAATCATCCAGTTCCAGACATTCCATTACCTGATCCTGCTGATGGGGACATTCCACAAGAAGAAATACACATATCTACAGTGGCAGAGGAAGGTAACAAGAGTGTGATTCACGTCACAGATCCCGGACTATGGGACATTAAGAATACTAAAACAGTGGATTACTGGATTCGTAGTGGGCCGACATAATGTCAGAATCATGATTGTAACCTTTCAAACTCAGGCCGAGTGTACAAAAGAGATAGAGGAGAACAAACTCAGAGAAGGTATTTACCAAGGAGTGTATTCAAACATGAAATGCGCAATGGTGAATGTGTAAAACGCTAGTGGCTACTCTATTCCCCATCCCAAGGTTGTTTGTACTGCTTTGCATGTCGCCTATTGTCCAATAAAGAATCTCCATTTGCTACATATGGATTTACGGATTGGAAGCACTGCAATCTTATTACAGATCATGAAAATGGAGAAGAACATCGCAAGTGTATGATCGCATATTGGATTCGGCATAAAGAAACTAGATGCGTAGATTCTTTATTAATCAAACAACATCATTCAGAGCAGGAGTATTGGAATAAAGTGTTGACACGTGTGGTTTCTGTCATTCGCTTTCTTGCCTCCAGAGGTTTGGCATTTCGTGGAGAGAATCAAACTATTGGGTCGACAAACAATGGAAACTATTTAGGTATTCTAGAGCTTTTGAGTGAATTTGTCCCCTTTTTGGAAGAGCATCTCAAACTGTATGAAAATGCTGGAAAGGGGAAACCATCGTATCTATCTGCAAACATTTGTGAGGAATTTATAGATTTAATGGGTCAACATGTTCTTTCTGTCATTCAGGAAGAAATAAAAGAGTCAAAGTACTATTCAATAAGTGTGGATTCCACTCCAGACATCTCACACATTGATCAACTGACATTCACAATCCGGTACATTAGAGAATGTGATCCAGTTGAGCGTTTTCTCAAGTTCATCCCAATCTTTTCTCATGGAGCAAAGAATCTTGCAGACAATGTTTTAGATTTCCTGAATGAGAACAAAATTCCAATATCAAACTGCCGTGGTCAATCGTACAACAATGCCTCAAATATGTCTGGACGCTATACTGGATTGCAAGCACGGATCCGTCAAGTGAATGAGTTGGCCATTTATGTCCCCTGTGCTGGACACAGTCTGAACTTGGTGGGAGTAAAAGCGGCAGAGTGTTCTCTACAGGTCGTCTCCTTGACTTTGTTCATCATTTGTATTGCTTTTTCTCGGCTTCTACACATCGATGGAATGTTCTGTCATCATATTTAGGAACAGATCATGTTGTGGTCAAGCGTCTATTTGACACAAGATGGTCATCACATTTTGATGCTGTCCATGCTCTGCATGAAGGTTTTGAAAAAATTAAAGATGCACTGAATTCTTTATCAGCCGACACGAAGTGAATACAAGGCAAGAGGCAGAAGGATTAAGTGAGAGAATGGAGAATATGGAAACAATCTTTTTGACAATTTTGTGGCATGACATTCTCAAAAGATTTAACAAGACAAGTAAGTTCCTGCAGTCTAAAGATGTGAATATACTTGTTGCCATGAATCTTCTTGAGTCTCTGAAAACTTATCTTCAGGAAATTAGAGATACATTCAGTGAATATGAACTGAAGGCCAGGAGTAGGTGTCCAGATTCGGATTACAGCGATGTGAACAAGCGGGAACGAAAGCGAAGTGTTTTTCTCACTAGATATGATGGATCAGGAGAAGAGATACTTCTAAACAAAAGTGAAAAATTCAAGGTGGAAACATTCCTCCCTGTTCTGGACTCTTTGTACTGTGAGCTGACAAAACGTGCAGAAGCTTATTCGTGGATTGGAAATCTATTTTCCTTCTTCGGACAATTGAAAACAATTGGTTCTGAATAGCTAAACAAAAAGTGTATGCATCTGGCTAATGTCTATGACAAAGACCTTGATTATGCTGCACTTCTAAATGAATGCAGGAATCTCAAGCACTACATGATTTTAGATGAAAAATGTGAGACTCTCCCTGCATTGTACAGCAAACTAATTTCGGACAACTTGAAATTTGTGTTTCCCAATGTTGAAATCGCACTCAGAGTGTTCATGTGCATGATGGTGTCCAACTGTACAGGGGAACGCTCATTTTCAAGATTGAAGCTTATAAAGAATCCGCTGCGCAGCACAATGGGGCAGCAACGTTTGAACTGGCTTTCACTCATGTGCATGGAAAATGACATCCTGATGACCATTGACTTCAAGCCAATTATAAAACAATTCTCAACAAAGAAATTTCGCAAACATTTGTGTTGAATAAATATTTCATTAATTTATACTGTACAGTTTACCAATTAACGTTTATATGTTGAAATGTTTGTGTTTTTCAAGGTTTAGAATGATTAATCCTCGCTTTACATCATTTTTTATATTTAAACATTGATTTTGTTGAATTACAATTAAATCTAAAGTTTAACTTTAAGTTTATTCACTGTTTATATATTTTTTTCACGTAAATGGGTGGGTAGGGGCCCCACTGGACTGCTTTGTCCAGGGGCCCACACTGCTGTTAAGACGGCCCTGTGGCCGGAGCGGTCTGGACATGGCCTGTGTGGGGTGTGAGAGGGGCAAGCACAGGACCCGCAGCCCTCTCAGTGCATAGTATATATAAAGCCAGAGCTGGTGCTACCCGCTCAGCGCGGTCAGCACTGCAGGGAGGCGCCGGTCTGGAGAGGCTTTCCACGCTTTCCTGCTTGTTGCACCTGTCAAACTATATGACAGGCAGTGGCAAGCTAAGGCAGGGTAATGAGCACTTCAGCGCCTATCCCCCGGCTCAGATACTAGTGTATCCGCCCAGTTATGGTAATGCGCTATGTGTACACATTGTCAGTGTCAGTATAGACACTGAGGAGTGACCCAGAGTGCACGGTGGCTGCAGGTATGTACCCAATCATGTCCCCCTCTCTCCATGATGCCGGCTGGGAGATGCTTCAGATGCAGAAACCCCGCTCCATCCTAACTTCTGCTAAGAGGTGAGAGGAGCAGGTAGCAGGGGACACTGACACCAGAGACCCCGAGCTGACACCCCGAGCTTTCCCCGGAGCCCTGAACAATCACTGGACATATTCAGCAGAAGCTCCTGGAGGAGACATTCAGCCAGATCTGTGAGTCTCTGAGGGGAAGGGAAGGGAAGGGAAGGGGGGGGGGGGGGGGTGTAGTGCTAGGGTAACTGTATCCCATAGCGAGGGGATAACTGTACCATGGGGGAGGGGGGTTGGGGTAACTATCATTGAGAGCTGAGTAATTTTCTGACATAGGCGGAAGGTAACTGTGTACCAGGGAGACTACTGTGTACTGTACTATGGGGAGGGACATAACTGTGTACCATGGAGAGGGGAGTAACAATAGTACATGGGGAGAGGGATTATTATTATTATTATTATTATTATTATTATCATTTATTTATATGGCGCCACAAGGGTTCCGCAGCGCCCAATTACAGAGTACATATGCACATAATCAAAACAGTGACTTACAGTTGAAATCAATTTTGGACAAGTACAGGGTAACTAAGCATAACTACACCAGTAAACATAGAGATAAGTTCCAGGTGGCCCAAAAACTGTGATTTGGGCAGTTGAGAATTATTAAAGTAAGAAAAGGGTGAGCACATGAGGGAAGAGGGCCCTACTCGTGAGAGCTTACATTCTAAGGGGAGGGGTAGACAGACAGGGGTGACACAGATGGGGTACATAGATAGCGTGGAACAGAGGGTTAGGATGAGATTTGGCTGGGTTTGGTAAAGAAATGGGTCTTGAGAGCCCGTTTGAAGTTTTGTAGAGAGGTGGAGAGTCTGAGGGGGAGAGGTAAAGAATTCCAAAGGAAGGGAGCAGCACGTGAAAAATCTTGGAGATAGGAGTGGGAGGAAGTAATCAGGAGACAGGAGAGGCGGCGTGCATTAGCAGAGCGAAGAGGACGGGTGGGAGAGTAAAGGGAGATAAGGTCAGAGATGTAAATGGGAGAGGAGTGGGTGAGAGCTTTGTAAGTGAGAGTGAGAAGTTTGAATTGGATTCTGAAGGGGAAGGGAAGCCAGTGAAGGGCTAGTAGGAGAGGGGAGGTGGATGTAGTGCGTTTGGTGAGGAAGATGAGCCGAGCAGCAGCATTGAGGATAGACTGGAGTGGAGAGAGGTAATTGTCAGGGAGGCCAGTTAGGAGGAGATTACAGTAGTCCAGTCTGGAAATAATCAGTGAGTGAATAATGATCTTAGTGGCATCCTGTGTGAGAAAAGGTCTGATCCTGGAAATGTTTTTGAGATGAAAATGACAGGTTTGTGAGAGGTGCTGAATGTGTGGTTTGAAGGAGAGAGAGGAGTCAAGGATTACACCAAGACAGCGTACTTGGGGGCTAGAGGAGATAGTCGTGCCATCAATGGATAATGAGATTGTGGGAGGTGAGGTTGTGCGGGAGGGTGGGAAGATGATCAGCTCAGTCTTAGACATGTTGAGTTTAAGAAAGCGCTGGGACATCCAGGAAGAGATAGCAGAAAGACAGTTAGAGGCACGAGTGAGGAGAGCCGTGGAGAGATCAGGGGAGGAGAGGTAGATTTGAGTGTCATCAGCATAGATATAGCCAGGGATAACTGTAACATGGGGAGAGGGGTGACTGTGTGACATGGGTGCTGTTCTGTAACATGGAGAGAGGGATAACATGGAGAGAGGGATAACATGGGGAGAGGGTACCTCAGAGGCTGCCATCAGCACTATTAGGAGTCCTGGGAGAATAACAGTGCTGCAGTAGGCAGCTAAAGGGAGGGTGCCCTTGATGAAGTGCATGCCACCTCTGCGCTTTCCTCCGCTATCAGCTCCTCCTCCCCTCAACCCCCTTTTGCACACACTGCGGGACCTGCTCCCTCTGGTCTGGAAGTGGAAGCAGTGTTTGCCTGTGTGCACAGAGCATCAAGTCAGCGCCGTAACTACGTGTGTGCCAGGTGTGCCTGGCACACAGCGCAGTCGCCCTGAGGGCTAAACGGCCAGCAGCTTGTAATGAGTCAAATTGACTCATTACAAGCCGCCTCTGCTGTGCTGGTTGCGCCGCAATGGAGAAGCTGGAGGCAGGGAAGGAGAGCAGCAGCGCAGGAGGCAGGGGAGGAGGAAGGAGGGGGACTGGAAACGCAGGAGCGCTATGTAATTGGTAGTGGCGCCGCTGCAGCAGTCCCCTCTCCTTCCACATTGGCTGTCCGGCGCTGCTGTGAATGCTGGGATGCGCTTGGCTCATCTTAGCATTCACAGTGGCGGCGGGCAGCCAATGCGGAAGCAGAGGAACAGCTGCAGCGGTGCCTCTACCAATTACATAGCGCTCCTGCAGCTCCAGTCCCCCTCCCTCTTCTGCCTTCTCCCCTGCCCGGGATCTGCCAGCAACGAGGAGCCTGACTGCCAGAGGGGAGATATCTGTCTGTCTGTCTGTCTCTCTCTCTATCTATCTATTCTGTCTGCTGCAATGTGTAAAAAGGGGGATGCTGTCAGCAAAAAATGTGTAAAAAGGGGGACGCTGTCTGCCGTAATGTGTAAAAAGGGCACGCTGTCTGCCGTTATGTGTAAAAAAGGGACTGTCTGCCATAATGTGTATAAGGGGCTCTACCTGGTGTAGTGGCGCTACTGTGCAGCGTAGTTTGAATAATGGAGACTACTGTGCACCGTAGTATGAATTGGTATTATTTTGAGGCCACGCCCCTATATATTTTTACAGCGTGCACTGCCCCTATCTTGCACACAGCGCTAAAATACCTAGTTACGGCACTGCATCAAGTTGCAGCCACAAGGCCCCCAGGTGTCCCTATGGGGGGTCGGGTGTTGTAGGGTGTGTGGTGGGGTCTCTGGGTGATATATTGTGTGAGGGGGAGTGTCTGGGTGTTGGAGTGCATGGGGGGGAGTCTGGGTGTTGGAGTGCATGAGAAGGTGGGGGGTGTCTGACTGTTGTAGTATATGAGAGGGGGAAGTGTCTGGGCAGGGCCAGCAGTAAGTGGGGGAATGCATTGCAGGATGGCGCTGGGTTATAGAGGTGCCTTATCCGCTCCACTGTTCTGGCCTCCTACTACACCCACAGACCCTTCAGTTCCGTGAGGCTGAAGCAGCATCAGAGCCAGGCCACTGGACGGAGAGGAGCCACAAATAAACAGATAAGAAATGTGGCAGGGTCGGGATGAAGGGTAGCCACTGATGTCCTCTGACACACCCCCTCCCTAAGCATGGCGAAAGTCATGGAGGCAAAGAGCAGGAGCTGCTGCAGCCGGGTCTGAGGTGACAGCGAGTTTTTGTGTGTAACAGGCCAGTGCCGGCATCTCCCTCTCCCCTATTCACCCCCCTCCGGCATCCCATGTGCTCCATCTGGTCTGTCACCTACCCATCATTAGTACCAGTCACCAGGACCGCTCTGCCTGCTATGACACATCATTACATATGTGTGAGAAGCATTGCTGTGGGCATTATCTGTAAAGGGCACTACTACTGTGGATATTATGGGAATCAGGGGCACTACGTTTAGTGTAATGTAAATAACATTGCGCTACTGTGCAAAATTTTAATTGGAGCACTATTGTGTGGCCACATCCCTACCTTGTTAGACCACACCCTTTTAATTTGCGCTGTCTCTTTATAATGCACGTGAGGGCGCAAATTTATGGTTTGCAAGGGGGGGGGGGGCGCTGAACACCCTAGCTCCAGCCCTGTACAAAGCAACTGGACCGGTTTTCTGCCTCCTCCTCACCCGCATCAACTGTAGCCCCAGCACCGACCACTCCTCTTTCTGGTCATCGCACTGCACACCCAACACAGAGTCTCACCTCTTCCTGCCAGGCTGGCTTCACCTTCTCCCCCCACCGATAAGTGGCCACACGTGTCCCCAGTGCCTCCGCTCTGAGCGCTGCGGCACGTCCGGTGGTTCCTGCAACCGTTTCCAGGTTACTGCTGCAACCAGTTCAAATTATTTATGGTCAATGTAATAGGCAAAACCAGTGCTGGTGGCTGTCAATCATAAAATATGTGGCCAAACAGAAGCAAATCTTGTCCCTCACCACAGAATTGAACCTAATTTACTTAATTTAATATCTTTCTAGATTTCTCAATAAGAAACTTTTGGCCTAGGGGAGCTGTGAAAACAATTCTAATGCTCCAGGGCACCGTGATTCACAAAAGTTTAGGAACCACTGTCTATGGGTTTCTTTTTGCATTTCCCCCCTTGAGAAGGATCCAATCAGATGCCTCCCAGCACCCCCCGTGGCACGTGTGTCGCTCGACGTATGCACAGAAGGACTCCCTGGTACTAAACCTGGAAATCCTTCTACCACAAAGGACAGATCTTATCGGGAAAACTGTCATTTGCTATTTTATACAAGCATACAGTGTTAATAAATGCCGTTATGCTTGTGATGACTGGTGGGATGCATTGCATGCTCATTAATGCTATGCGTCATGTATCCTGCCCTGAATGAGTTACATTATGCCCCTCAAAAAGGTATCACTTAGGGCAACCACCTAGGTTTGTACACTGGTAGCGCTGATCCTACAGGGAATAAAAAATAAATGTTTCAAATCTTTACAGATGTCAGCAGAGTTAAGGAGATGAAAAGCTCAGCCATGATTTCCCCATGAGACAAATGCATGCAGTACTGTACTAGCTAACTTTTAAAATCATTTTCTGGGACAGGTTTCTGCTGAGTCATACCCCTAAACTTAGCACAGCTGCGATCGTTAACTCAGACATGCGGGGGGACGCCCAGCACAGGGCTAGTCCGCCCCGCATGTCAGTGCCGCGCCCCCCCCCCCCCCCCCCCCCCGCACAAATACAAAAGCATCGCACAGAGGTGATGCCTTTGTATTTGAGGAGTAACTCCCGGCCAGCGCAGCTCCTGCGGCTGGCCGGGAGTTGCTCGTCGCTCTCGCTGGCCGCAGCGGCTGCATGACACGTCACGCAGCCGCCGCGGCCCGCCCCCCCAACTGTCCAGCCACGCCTGCGTTGGCCGGACCGCTCCCCCTAAACGGCGGCTTAATGCCGCCATTCAGCCCCCTCCCACCTAGCGACGGCCTCTGCCTCAGAGGTGATCGCTAGGTAACGAAAGCTGCCATGCGCCGGCGCACTGCAGTTCCGACCCGATCGCTATGCTGCGACAAACTGCAGCGAGCGATCGGGTCGGAATGACCCCCACTGTGCGGTGTGAACAGGTTGCCGGGTCGATGCGACCTGTTTCTCATTCATACTGTACGGACGGGCGGCGCTTGGAGATCATCTGATCTCCAAGCGCTGCCTCCGCACCCGTCACTGCTGACGTAACCAACACGGCAGTATGCCGGGCTGGGGACAGCAGTGTGAAAGGGGCCGAGGCGGGTCGCACCTGGGAAGCACGCGTGTACGGCTCCCGGGTGCGACCCGCCAAATGCGGTCTGAAAGGGGTATTAGGCATCTAAGCACTGTTTTGCAGACAATGGAGTAATACAATCCCCTTCTTGTGATGTCACTGTATTTGATTTTTTTCGGGGGAGTTGTAATTAGGCTACTATTCTTCCATACATTTTGAATAAAGCCTAGATAATAATTCCATATGGTAAGTGCATGTGACAGTTTATATGTCTGGCAAAGCTACACTTATTATATTTAGACCTTTGTTCAGTAATATCCCAGCTAGTTTAGAAAAGCAGTGGTGAAGGACTTGCCTTGATATGGTTGGAATGCTGCAGCATATCTTCAGACTAACCAAAGTATACAATGATCAGCCATAACATTAAAACCATCTGCCTACTATTGTGTAGGTCTCCCTTGTGCCGTCAAACAGCTCTGACCCATAGGGCCATGGACTCTACAAAACCTCTGAAGGTGTCTGTGGTATCTGGCACCAAAACGCTAGCAGAATATCCTTTAACCTGTAAGTTGCAAGGTGGGGCCTCTTTGGTTCTCAGGCCTGACAGATGCTTAATCGGATTGAGATCTGGGGAATTTGTGGGCCAGGTCAACACATTGAACGCTTTGTCATATTCTTCAAACTATTCCTGAACAATTTTTGGAGTGTGGCAGGGTGCATTATCCAGCTGAAAAGGGAAATTTAATACTGTTGCAATGTAGGGGTGTACTTGGTCTCCAACAATGTTTAGGTAGGTGTCAAAATAACATCCACATAAATGGCAGGACCCAAGGTATTTAGGGAGAAAATTGCCAAGAGCATCACACTGCCTCAGCCGGGATCTAGTCATGATCCTGACTGTCGGGATCCCACAGTCTAAATGCCGACACTGGAATCCTGACAGTGCCTGAAGAGCCAACGCCGGCATTCCGACAGGGTACACAAACCCACTGTGGGAATCCCAACATTCGTGATCCTGAACAACCATATGCTGCGCCCAGGGGCGTTTCAACAGAGGAGGGGGCCCGTGTGCACCTCCGGGTGGGCCCCCTCCTCTATACGGCGCTGTAGACTCCGGCATTATGCCAGAGGCGATTTCCACCGCGACCGACACTGGACTCCGGAAAGGTAAGTATTAAAATGGGTGCAGTGTGTGTGGTGTGGGCCCCCCTGAACCCAGGGGCCCGTGTGCAGTGCAGACATTGCACCCATTATAGAAATGGCAATGACCGGGCCATCGGAGGGGTATACTTACCTTTTCCCTGTCGGGATTCCAATCATCAGGATGCCGTGGTCGATATTCCTAATGCCGGCATCCCTCAACCGGCTGGACTTCTTCCTATATTGCATCTTGTTCCCATCTCTTCCCCAGGCAAACCATGCACACACACACGGCCACTTGATGTAAAAGAAAACATGATTCTTCAGAGCAGGTTACCTTCTTCCAGTGCTCCATGGACCAGTTATCACACTCACATGCCCATTGTAGGTCCTTTTATTGGTGGTGGTAAGGGGTCAGCATTGGCACTCTTATCGGTCTGCGGCTATACAGCCCCATATGCAGCAAACTGCAATGCACTGTGTGTTCTGACACCTTTCTATCATAACCAGCATTAACTTTTTCAGCAACTTGTGCTAAAGTAGCTCTCTGTGGGATGAGACCAGACAGGCTACTCTACGCTCCTCACACAAATCAATAAGCCTTGGGTGCCCATGCCCCTGTGGCCGGTTCAGCGTTTGTCCTTCCATAGACCACTTTTGGTAGGTACTAACCTCTGCATACCAGGAACACTCCACATGACCTGATGGGGAAGGGGGGGGGGGGGGGGGGGGGGCACACATGCTGGGCAGCCTTGCCTTGTGCTGGGCAGCCCCCAGCATGTGCAGAGATGAACGCAGATCTGGCTGTGCATGCAGCGATCTGTATCCATCTATGAATAACCCCCTAGGTCTCTCCTGCAACATTAATCCCTATTACATGCATTGGCAAGGCTGATCAGTCTCTTTCATCTCTCACCATCTGTGTTTTCACACCCTTTTCACATTATTTAGTTTTCACCCCCCTAATTCACATTTTTTTAATAACCAGATCACTTTTCCCATTCTTATAATGGGAACTGCGATCTGGTCGAATTTGCAAAAAAAAAAGTGAAAAAAATATCAGATGATGGGTCATAGTGCAGGAAGCCGGAGGAGAGCACAGATCACCGGATAAGTATGAGGGTCGTGGGGTCGCAGCAGGGGGAAGTCGCAAAGGGGAGGGAGGGAGGTACCCAAAGACAATGATAGAGGCGATGTTGACGGTACATGTACAGCACATACTCAGGGTATTTTTCATGAAATATATCCCGATATGTCTGCGAAGTGGCATCTCAGGAACACAGCTTTCTCACAAGCTCTGTCATTGCATGCATGCTCTGTCTGTTCATCTGTCCGTCTGTCCATCTATGCCCTCTCCCATCCGCCCGTCTGTCTATACCCCTGAATGGTGCTATGTCTGTTCGTCTGTCTATGCATCTGCATCCGTCCATGCCCCCGTATTGTGCTCTGTCTGTCCATCTGTCCGTCAATGCTGCCAATGTCCGTCTATACCCCATATGGTGCTTTATCCGTTCGTTTGTGTGTGTATGCCCTGTCATGTTCGTCTATACCTCCATATGGTGCTCTGTCTATTCATCTGTCCATCTATGCCCCCTCCTGTCCGTCTGTCCATCTATGCCCCCACCCATCTGTATGTCTATCTATACCCCCATATGGAGCTCTGTCTGTTTGTCTGTCTGTCTACGCTCCCTCCCATCCGTCCATGTCCCCATATTGTGCTGTCTGTCCATCTGTTTGTCAATGCCACCAATGTCCGTCTATGCCCCCATATGGTGCTCTGTCCGTCCGTCTGACCACCCATGCCCCCCCTCATCCATCTGACCATCTATGCCTCCAACCCCGTCCTTTTCTAGTAGTGTCAAGTAGTGCACGCTCCTTCTCCCTCTCTCTCCCCCTCTCTCTCCCTAACACTCTCTCTCGCTACTCTCTCTCTCTCTCTCCCTCCATGACACTGTCTCTCTCTCTCTCTCTCTCTTTCTCTCATTCCCTCTTTTTCCATGAAAACCCTTCTCTTTCTCTAACTCACTCCTCTCTCTTTCTCTCGCTCCCCCCATGGCACTCTCTTTCCCTCTCACTCCCCTCTCTCTACTGCCCCTAAGGGGCACTATAGTGACAAAGTCTGGGGGGTCCCTTCCAAGATTTTGCTATGGAGCCCACAAAGTTCTAGTTACAGCCCTGCTTAGGATCTTTAAATGCTCTGAAAATTCTGCTCTTTCTTATAGACTATCCATCACCCACCAAGATTATTCACAATTGTGTACTGTCTCATTGCCACACTGGCTCCTCTTATCTTGAGTCTGATCCTTTCACACTACACTATGGGGGTAATTCAGACCTGATCGTAGCAGCAAATTTGTTAGCAGTTGGGCAAACCATGTGCACTGCAGGAAGGGGGAGGGGGGGGGGGGGGGGGCAGATATATCATGTGCAGAGAGAGTTAGATTTGGGTGGGGTGTGTTCAAACTGAAATCTAAATTGCAGTATAAGAATAAAGCAGCCAGTATTTACCCTGCACAGAAACACTATGGCCCACCCAAATCTAACACTCTCTGCAAATGTTATATCTGCCCCACCTGCAGTGCACATGGTTTTGCCCAACTGTTAACAACTTTGCTGCTACGATCTGGTCTGAATTACCCCCTATATGTTCTTCAGGGATGCGGTCAATTTACCTACAATCAAAATCCCTACGGTCAAAATCCTGACAACTATTGACCGACTGTCAAAATCCTAACATAGTCAAAATACCAACACTTAAAATACCAGCATGGTCAAAATACAGACATTTAAATGTCGACAGGTCAAAAAGTCGACATGCATTTTTCATTGAAACTGACTTGTTCGTACTTTACCATCCCAGTGGACCTGGAGGGGGAATATAGAGTGCCAAGCACCCAAAGCATAGTGAGTGCAGTGAGCCATGCGAGGGAGCACGGTTCACTTATACGGTGTCCATGTCGACATGCACAAAAAAAACTTGTGTCGACTTTGTGACCTGACGACATATTAAATGTCGGTATTTTGACCATGTTGGTCAAAATACACTGTGACTGGTAGTGACTTCCTTTTGGAAATCCTATCTGCTAGTCACCTGCAGGACAGGCAGTCCCATTAGGAGGTGTTTCCTCCCTCTGGGACTGCCAGACCGGGCTGAGATTAGCAGAGATCTGGTTTCCAGTAGGAAGCCACTCTCTGCCTTTCAGCCCCAGCCGGCTTCTATGAACTGCAGCTGATGCATTCCATAGAAGCTGGGGGTTTTGCGCATGTGCAGTACCGCCGTTGCTACTGCACATGCGCTGGTCCTGCCACCTGTCAGCTACATTGTACAGGTGCCAGGACCCAGCCAACGGCGGCAGGGACATGGCAGCAGTGACCAGTCAGCACGGCCAGTAGCAGCCCCTCCTCCATTCAGGTAGGAGCTGCCACTGAATACATCCCTCAATCTTTACAGTCTAAACTACTTCTTCGGGTCAGGTTGGAGAACAGGTTATTTAATGGCCGCCGTGCATGCGCCATTTTATTATAGTCAGCATATGCACAATAGAAGATCCAACTGAGAGCTACTGTCGCCACGCATAGACAGATGAGTTTCTATAGAAAAAAGTATAAAAGGAAACCAGAGGGGCTTCCAGCGGAAGAGGGGTATGTTCTAGGGCAGAATGCATGGCCACAGTTGTAGCATTTTTAATGGTTTTAAGGACTGTTTTAGCAAAATAACATGGCAATTTAAGTGTATATAATATAGGTTCAATGTACTAACTGTGTGTAAGTATGTAACATGGCTTTCATATAGATTTATAGGTTGTTTTGTTTTTCATAATTGACCTTGCCCCCCAGAAAAAGGAAGTGGGAGGGTAGATTGACTTGACTATATACTGTAAGTGTGTTCTGGAGACCACTTCAATACACCTTGAGGAAGACTGTATATTTGGTGATGGAGAGGTAAACTGCTACACTCTAGGACCCAGTGATGGACATGAGTATTTCAGGAGGAGGGTGATTTTCTCGGGACTTACATCTCATCCTTCATGCTTGAACAATTGCCTTCTCAAAGCTCCATTGCAGAACGCAGTAACCTTAGCCTGTGGTGGATTTTTGCATGTGGATTTATGTATTTTGAATAAGTTGTGAAACATTTTTACACTATGAGCAGCCACTTTCTATGATTTTCTTTAAGGTATACATTGCCTTATGCTAATCACTAGTGGCGTTTTTGGACAGGCAAGTGTTCTATAACCTTACATGTGAGCAAGAGTACATTACTCCAGTAATTTATGGTATATCTACATTTCAGTGTGTTTGAGGTACCGAGTTTAGAAGGAGAACACCAACAGGATTACCTTGGAGAAATCTGAAGAGACAATTCACATTAAGAGAGACTGATTTTTATTGACATTCTTCTATGTCACTTTACCCTAACCAGGGAGCACTAGTTCTAGTGTTGTGTTTTTAGGTTTTGTCGTGGTGTGTGATCACAATATGAAAATTGGGCTGTCCTGATAGCAGAGCTTTGGAGATACACATTTTCTTGAAGGTTATACTTTTATGGGCAATTGTTATTGCCATGGCAGCCACTAGAGGGCGCCCAACAGCAGCATTTCAATTGTTCTGCCGTTTGGGTGGCCACAGAGGACACATTTTTTCTTGCAGCCTCCAAAAATGTGAGTTTGGACGCCCAAAGCAGGTAGTTTAGTCGGGTCTATCCATTTTAGACGGCTAAACCCTGTCTGTTTGGGCGCGACATGCATGGGCGCCCAAACACAATAGAGTTGTGACAACTGATGGGCGTCTAAAAACTCCTGTTTAGATGGGATTTTTAGATGCCCAAAACAACTGAATCTGCCCCTTAAATGTTTCTCATCCAAAGCGTCTATCATTTTACAGGGGTATTTAATAATTGGCAATGTGTGGAACAATCAATAACATCACAGATCTTCCTGTGCACTTCTGTAGGATGCAAGGAAAATTCTATATTTATGAAGCCAGAGAAATGGGCAGAACGGTGACACCTTTCGGCCATCTGTGATAATTGAGTATCTCCCTATGAACATATGGAACGCTTCATACAGAACTTTTCACATTATAAAATACTTAGTAGTGCAATTTGAATTGTAGCTAAAGCATATTAGTTCCCCTCATGTTTGTTATTTAAATACAGCTAATAATAAATCAACAAGCAAATTGTTAAGTAATAGCATCCTACTTTTTAGCCATAGTAAGAAATCTCGCAGTTGATGTAAGTGTTCTCCATCCCCTACTGTTAATAAAACATTTTCCTCTTATAACTGTAAGGTTGTGGACTAAGCGGAATCATTTTGGTTAGTGATACCAGCAACAGTAGATACCCAGGAGGAACACTGCAGCCAGTATACATAATTAATTATACATTTACTAGACTAACAGGAAATAGAAGGCACTCAATCCCTCGCTTACCTCATCACTTCACGCTAAAAGCCTGTCTGTGATAAAACAGCCACCGCACAATGGCAAGATATCATTTCATCTTGTTAATTTCTAATGTGTAATGGGGGATGCGACCCAATCAGGGTCATGTCTGTGACTTTCATCATTCATGTGTGTTCCCTGCTGGCTTACTCATGCTGTCATATGTGGATTTCTACATGACCTAAGCAGCAGGGCACAGTTAGCAAAGCAGACAGCCATTTTGTAGGTTATTGGTTAATTATATGAATTATGGTAGTAATAGGTGAAGTATACAGTGAAAGTTCTCAAACATACTTTTTTTTAAACTTTTTATTACAATTTCACAAACAGATCATGGGTACATACACATATAAGGGCTAATGTAAGGAATCACAGTATAAGTACGATGTACAGATTGTAAAATGCAAGATGTAGTTTAAAATGTCTGACATAACAAGCATGGAAATGTTCAAAGCTTTAAGAGCACGTCCCTAATTACAGTTGGATTTGCAATACAAAGAATGGCAATATACTAGAATAACAAATATAAATCCCTTAAGCAGTACTAAGATAACAGAAAAGCATATGTGTGTATGAAGTAAATGGGGGTGAGGTTGGGGATAACGAAGGTAGGGAATGGTATTTTATAAATATCTGTGTTATAATGCAAATATAAGTAAAATTACATTTGCCATAGAGTGATAGGAGAGGAATAACTATGGCTATTTGAAGAAGGGGTGAACGTTTCTCTAACAATGAACAACTATGTCAATTGACTATTTAAGGATATCTATTTCAGTGGAAGAGAATGGTTCAGATTTCAGCTAGTATTTTCCTGTGGAGAAACAAGTCTGTAGATTCAAATAATTGAAATATGTAATTCTGGATATTTGAATCAAGACTATCTATGTAACAACCCCATTTCTTGTAGAACTTTTCCACACCTTTGTTAATATCTGAAAGGGTAGATTTTCTATTAAAATAAAGTAATTGTATAAGTTTTTGTCTCAGAAGGGGCGGTATGCTTAGTCCAATGAATGAGCATATATATTTTTTTTTTGCCATTGTAACTACTGTATTATGGTAAGTAAGGGCGTCAACGATTTTTATATGCCCCTAAATCACAATTTTTACAATTTGAACACATACTGTATAGGCGAATCTTTGAACATAATATGGGTGCAAATATTAGATGGTATATCCTGAGGTTTAAAATGCATTAATGCCCCTGGGCACTATGAAGAGAATAAAGCCATATCAAGATCAATGTCTGTATATATGGAGTGGTTTAAAAGCAAGTCACATATCTCAAAAGAGGACTGCGTCAGGCTTACCTCAGGCGGGTGCTCCCGCGGGTTACCGTCCCGCTGGTTGGCGCGGCTGCGGCGGCAGGGAGCTGCTGGCGGTGGGTCCTCCTGAACGGATGTACGGCTGCCAAGGCCGGGGGCCGAGGGTCTGGAGAGCCGGGCGCTGCGGCGGGGATCGCTGTGGTAAGGTCCTCTGGTGGTGACACAGTATAGTGTGTCAGAGACAGTAGCTGGCTAAAGCTGTGTGCTAACAGCTAAGGATATCTTCTGTGCTGGGGGCAGCCATGTTGGAGACCAGAGTATTACCAATGAAGTTCCCAATCTGTGTCCAGCCAATCCTGCGTGTTCTCCCCTTACAAAAGGGGGCTGGCTCAGAGGGAGAGTGCCAGTGCTTCAAGTTGCCTCCTTGTGAAAGGTTCTCCAGCTCTGTGCTCCCAGGTTACTTCTGGTTCCCTGGTCCTGGTTGCTCTCATCCATCGGTTACCTAAACGCTGCTGCAGTCCTGCTGTCTAAGTCAGTTGCCACTCGAGGAAGAGCTCACGGGGTCCCAGGTTGTAGAGGAGCTCCAGGTGCTAACGGCGGTTCCCGCAGACGTCTTCATTTCTTCAAAGTACAAGTTCTTCAGCCTCGTCTTTCAGTTACAAACCACATCTTCATTTTTCAAAGCCCAAGTACTTCAGCCTCATCTTTTAATTATAAAACACAGTCTTCAGTTCATCTTTACCGGAATTCTTCAGCTTCACTCTTCAAGTCATTTAACCATAGACTCTAATTCTTCCAGTTTCTTCAATTTCTCCAATATTCGTGTACAGCTTGATTATTCATTAAAACTACAGTTATCTTCCTACAAAGTCCTCCTTTTCTTTACGCCCTCCGGCCAACGTTAACACTTACTTTGGCTTCCACCCCATGAGAAGGAATTACATTCAGCCACCTCGTTTACTCTCCTCACAGGTAGCTGTCCCTTTTCAGCCAAAACTCGGTTGTTGGAACCCCAACTTACGCAGAGCGTGACAGTAAGCACTGGCCCAATGGATCCGGCAAGTGAGCAGGCTACCGGGGGCGATGCCTCTCTGGATATTCTGTCTCGTCTAAATAAACAGGAGGCCGTGCAGGCACAAAATTTACAGTTCATGCAGAATATGTCCACTCGTTTGGATTCTCTTCACACAGCCATCTTCACATCTAGGACTCCAGTTCCAGCTTCCAGTCTGCCAGCACCTAATCCTCTAGTGTCGATTCCAGTTCCTCGTTTACAACTACCACAACCCAGTAAATTTGACGGTAGTCCAAAGCAATGCCGAGGGTTCCTCAACCAATGCGAGATCCAGTTTGAGCTTCAGTCAGCTAACTTTCCATCTGATCAGACCAAAATCGCATACATCATTTCACTTCTGACTGGACCAGCTCTGGATTGGGCTTCACCCTAATGGGAGAGAACTGATCCCATACTCTCGAATTACCCGGAATTCGTGGCAACTTTTGGTAAAATCTTTGACGAGCCAGGCCGGACCACCTCTGGCTCTCTGGAGATTCTGCGTCTGCATCAGGGAACCCGTTCTGTCGCCCAGTACGTGATCCAATTCCGTACTCTGTCTTCCAAAGTTGGCTGGAATGAAGAGGCTCTCATTGCCACCTTTTGAAACGGTCTCTCCAACAAAATGAAAGATGACCTGGTCACTCAGGATGTGCCAGTTAAGCTCGATCAGCTTATTTCTTTATGTAACAAGATTGATCTAAGATACAAGGAGCGCTGTCTTGAGAGAACAAGGTTCGAGAGACCCAAACCTCGGGCCTGTCCTACTCCTAGACCATCCTCACCATCTACTGAAGAACCCATGCAGGTCAACTGCCTTCGTCTCACCAATGAGGAACGTCAAAGACGCAGACAGGGCAACCTCTGCATGTATTGTGGGCTGGCCGACCACTTTGTTAAGTCTTGTATTCAACGACCGGGAAACTCCCGCTCCTAGCTTACGCAGGAGAGGTTAAGCTAGGAGCATTCCCCAACCAATTTACCAGGAAGGAATCACTGTTGGCTGTATGTCTGGAACTTCCCTCTACCTCCCTTCATGTTACAGCACTTTTGGATTCTGGAGCTGCAGAAAGTTTAATTACTTCCGCCTTAGTGCGACAGTCTGAAATACCAACCACTCGTTTGGAGCGAGCTATTTCTATTACCGCGGTTGACGGAAGTTATATCCCTGAAAGTATCATCACCCACCGTACAGTTCCTCTGAAGATGAAAGTTGGTATTCTCCATTCTGAAGTTATCTCTTTCCTGGTAATTCCCAAAGCCTCTCAAAAAATAATTCTAAGATTCCCGTGGTTGCAGGAGCACAACCTCCGCTTGGATAGGCAAACTATGGATGTACTCACCTGGGGGGAGTTGTGTTCTCAAAGCTGATTATCCACCATCAAGCCACTCTTTAACCTACACTCCACTGATCTCCCAGATGCCTATCAGCCCTTTATGGACGTGTTCAGTAAGCAAGGGGCGGTTACCTTGACTCCCCACCGAAGTTGGGACTGCCCTATCGATTTACTGCCTGGTAAAACACCTCCCAGAGGCCGAACGTACCCTTTATCTCTCCCGGAAACCCAAGCGATGTCTGAGTATATACAGGAGAATTTGGCCTAAGGGTTCCTTTGCCCTTCCTCTCAGGGGTTTTTTTTGTTAAGAAGAAGGACGGGGGCCTACGGCCTTGCATTGACTACCGGGGCCTCAACGAAGTTACAGTTAAGAACAGATACCCCTTGCCCTTGATTCCCGAACTATTTGACCGAGTAAAAGAGGGCTACCATTTTCACCAAATTGGACCTGCGGGGAGCTTATAAGCTTATACGCATTCGCACAGGAGACAAAGTCCAAGTTCTTCAGCCTCGTCTTTCAATCACAAACCACAGTCTTCATTTCTTGAAAGTCCAAGTTCTTCAGCCTCGTCTTTCAATCACAAACCACGTCTTCATTTCTTCAAAGTCCAAGTACTTCAGCCTCATCTTTTAATCATAAAACACAGTCTTCAGTTCTTCTTTACCGGAGTTCTTCAGCTTCACTCTTCAAGTCATTTAACCATAGACTCTAATTCTTCCAGTTTCTTCAATTTCTCCAATACTCGTGTACAGCCTGATTATTCATTAAAACTACAGTTATCTTCCTACAAAGTCCTCCTTTTCTTTACGCCCTCTGGCCAACGTTAACACTTAGTTTGGCTTCCACCCCATGAGGAGGAATTACATTCAGCCACCTTGTTTACTCTCCTCACAGGTAGCTGTCCCTTCAGCCAAAACTCGGTTGTCGGAACCCCAACTTACACCGAGCATGACAGACTGCCAGAGAGTAGGCCTAAATGTCTGGAAACCCAAGTTCACCATTAGTACAGTTTATACAAGTTTAGACACAGCAATTCTCGGTCTTTTGCCTTGCCATAGAAAAGCAGACATTAACTGTGTCATATGTTTAATGTTAGTGAAGACACAGGAATAGGTAGCATTTGCATAAAATATTTTAGGAAAATTCACACTTTTTAGAACTGCTGCTCTGCCCAATAAAGATAGCGGTAGCAGTTTTCAGCTTACAGTGATGATAATAATAATAATAATAATAATAATAATAATAATAATAATAATAATAATTTTATTTATATAGCGCTCTTTTTCCAACAGGACTCAAGACACTTAGTGACATTTTTTTGATGTGGACCCCAAGACATTTAATACTAGAGACATTAAATTGGAAAGCATTCAGTACAGGTAAAGCTTTGAGGGACATGAGAGACCCAGCCATCAGTAAAATCTCAGATTTGTCAACATTGATCTTGTAGCCCGAAAAGGAGCCTAAAAAATGTAACTTTCATAAACATACAGACCTTGGCTTGGTCAACAAAGTGACCATCAGGGCTGCCATTAGGAGGGGACTATCAGGACTGGGGTTCCAGCCCCAGACAGAGAGGGGTCCGACCCTGACCCCTAAAAATAAAGAGATATAAAACTGCCACCTATCTCACATCCAGGACTCTGGATATACTAACTAAATAAAAAGTACAAAACCAAGCAGCCTCTTCTTATGTCTAGGAGCAGGAGGAAGACCCATGTACAATGGTTAAGAGCTCTCCCTATGGCCCCGTCCCTTCCTCCATCTGAATCTGAATACATGTCTCGACTGCAGGAGGTCGCCACCATTTTCTTGCATACCAGTCTGGCTGTAGCAATATGTTCCCTGGGCATGTAGTGATGTTAGGTACAGTGGCCATATTCCCCAGGTTTGACCACTGCCTTCCTTCTATCATTCTCATAAGGCAGCAGGAACAGAGAGGATCCATTGCTGTGTCTTGTAGCAAGTAATGATATCAGCATTAATTTATAGGTTGAGCAGCTCTGGTGTCATGTTGCTGTGCAGCAGGGGGAGCAGCCACTGATTTCTTGTTATAGTACAGCTGGAAAAGAATCTGGTGATGCATTATCATTGTACAGGTGACACTCTAGAGAGTCTGTTACTATAATACAGGTGGGGCAGACTCCACTGTTACTATAACACAGATTGAACAGACTCAGCTGTTACTATAATGGAGATGTCTCAGACTCAGCTGTTATTATAAAACAGGTGGCACAGACTCTTGTTACTATAATACAGGTGGTGCAGAAACAGCTGTCACTATAATACAGGTGGTGCAGTGGGAGTGGTGGTGATGGACTGCCTATATCATCAGTCCTGGGCCCCATCATTTTTGACGGCAGGCCTAGTGATCACAGCACGTCCCCCTCACCAAATGCGCATAAACTCTCTTATCATGAGTGGTTCTGTCTGAATGACCATTTCCAGTGGATCAGAGGTGGAGTAAGGGAAGTGTAAAAAGAGTTAAAGGTACAGCTGGTGCAGCATATTTGTAACAAATTCTCCATTCATCAGTTATTATTTATCTCACAATACTACAATTTAGCCTCCCTAAATCATAAATACTTTTTTATTGTAGTACCAGAACTGGCCCCTTTGAGGAACATTTTTATGTACAGTATATGACGAAAATAATTTAAGTGATTCTATGCCACACACAAGGTCACTAATTTATTTGCAGAATTATTACAGGTGCTTTGTGGCAAATTGTAAAAGTAGTTTGTGGTCCAATACATGAACTTATCATACAGAGCAGTTGTGAGTGCATGACTACAGCACAGGTAATTATTTTATATATAGTTTTAATAAATAAAGATTTGGAAGGGATTTATTTTATTTATAACTGTATTTAGATCATATAATATTAAGCTGTAACCACTGTTGCCATCTACAGTCAGATAACATCCTATTTAATTATTTCCTGTAATGCAGTGGTTATTAACCTTTTTTGAATCACGGTGCCCTAGAGTATCCGCTTTCCTATCGAGGCACTCCTAGGCCAAAAGTTTCTTAATGTGAAATTTAGAAAGAAGTATTAAATGATTATATTCAAAGTACAGTAAACTCTCATAAAGATAATACTCTCATAATTTGAAAAGCCACACTTGTATTGATCTATCTATGTGCATGTCTAAGTCTGTATACGATGCATGACAGAACTTATCTTGGCAAAATTAGAAAAAAAGCTGTTTGCTACTTTTTACACAGAAATACAATACAAGGGTGGCTTTTCAAATTTCGAAAGTATTATCTTTATGAGACTGTGTTTACTGTACTTTATCCTAGGCCTCCCCCTTGCTTTAATAGGCAGCCTCCCCCACCCCCATGAGACTTGTGATTTCACAGATTGGGTGTACTGCTTAGATGCACAAGCAGACTCTGCTGATTAAAATTATATGCAACATGTCTATAGTCTGTCTGTGAGTGCCGCTGTATCTGCATAGAAAATGCTATGTTACAGTGTTTTCCTGGAAATCACTGTAATGCAGCATTTCCTATGCATATACATCCGCAAACTCACACTGAATATAGGCATGCCACATATCATTTTAATCAGCAGTGTCTGCTTGTGCATCCTAATTAGTGATGTGTAAAAGATGCATTTACAGCAAAAAAAAAAGAAGATTCCCAACGTTATCAGAACTGCCTGGGAATGGACGGCTCACTCACGCCAGACGTCTTGCAGTGCATGCACAATGCTAACATGCCTTACAAATTAACGTGCCTTCTGGGTTCCCTTCCCCCAACCAAAGCCAGCATGAGCCATTTATTTACATAGTGTACTCCCAGTCCGTGAAATCACAAGTCTCATGGGGGGTAGGATTGGGGGTGGCACCCTATTAACGCAATGGGGAGGCCTGGGAAAAAGTACAGTAAACTAAGTTTCATAAAGATAAAACTCTCATAATTTGAAAAGCCAGACTTGTACTGCGTAAAAAGTAGCAACCACAGCTTTTTTCACAACTGATTGGTATATCTACGTGCTTGTCTGAGTCTGTATACGAAGCATGAAAGATCTTGTTTTGGGAAAATTAGAAAAAAGCTGTGCTTGCTACTTTTTAGACAGATATACACTGCAAGTGTGGCTTTTCAAATTACGATACTGTTATCTTTATGAAAATTAGTTTACTATACGTCTTCCTGGGCTCCACATTACTTTAATAAACAGTCTCCCTCATCCCCAATCCCACCAGTGTGAGACTTGTGATTTCACATACTGGGTGTACTGCTTAGTAAATTACAAACACAACATGGCCAGCACACTATGTAAATGAATGGCTCATGCTGGCTTTTGTAGGAGGAAGGGAACACAGAAGGCACTTTCATTGGTAAGGCATGCTAGTATTGTGCATGAGCTGTCAGTTTCCAGGTAGTTCTGTTAATGTCGGTCATCTGTTTTTTTGCCATAAATGCATCTTATACACATCACTATGCAAATAGGATGCACAAGCAGACTCTGCTGATTAAAATGGAATGCGGCATGCCTATACTGTATGTGTGAGAATGCGGGTGTATTTGCAAAGAAAATGCTATGTTACAGTGTTTTCCTGGATATCACTGTAACGTAGCATTTAATATACAAATACAGCCGCACTTGCACACAGAATGTAGGCATGCCACATATCATTTTAATCAGCGAAGTATGCTTGTGCATCCTATTAGCATAGTGATGCATATAAGGTATTGCAAGCAGATATTTTCCTGTGTTGTCATTCCTAGTTACAGTGTGTTCTCACTTTATACAGCAATCCTGGGGCCCAGCGTTCATTTGTAAGGCATGTTATCATCGTGTGAGCACTTTAGAAATTGATAATCGGTGCTTGCTAAACAATGTGTACTGCACAAGTCATAGTGTGTAATAAAATGATACTTGCAATGTATCACATACAGTATATCCAGCATAAAATTGATAACAGAAAAGTATTCTAAATTGTTTTACAAAGCATCTTGTCCTTTGCGGGAATCGACCCCTAGCTCAAGGGCATGGTAACCATCAGTGATACCACTATGCCAAAAGAGCCACAAAGACAGGTGACTGACACCTACAGTGACATAGTGATGCCGTTCAATGTCATTTGTTTTTTTATAGTGCTTTGAGTCCCAACTCTATCACTGATTTTAAGAGCTATCTAGTACTCTGAACTGTGCTTTTCTGTGTGTATGTTGGAGAAGCTGACCAAATCTTTTTCTGTGTTCACATTTCTACTTAATGTAGAGATAATTTTAGGCAGCACACCAGGGGAGCGTTCAGTTGTAAGGAATATTATCACTGGGTATTACTGTATTAAAAAAAGAACTACTGTATTTACTGTGTACTGGACTGCTTGTCAAGGCTTGCTACAATATACAGTATTCTGTAGTTCCATATACATCCGCTGCTATTCAGCACTGTACTGTAGTTTCCATTAGTGGAGTAATTGCCACCCAGTGATGAAGCTGTGTATTACATGCTGATGATCCTATAGCACAGTGGTTCCCAAACTGTGCGCCGCGGCTCCCTGGTGTGCCGCAGCACTGTCACAGGGGTGCCGCAGCCTAGCAGCCACATCTTCATGTTTTTTTTGTTTTTAGTGTGAGCGGCCAGCGCTGGGGGTGTGTGGAGTGTGGACTGCAGTAACCTGAGCGCACGGGCAGTGTGTGCGGCGGCAGCAGCAGCCGGGCTGAGTGAGTAGCGTGGGGGGGGGGGGGTGCGGGCGGCTGGAGCAGCCAGGCAGTAAGTAGCGGGGGGGGGGGGGGGGTTGGGGGGCAGTGCGGGCGGCAGGAGCGGCCACCAGTGTGTGGTTATCGGGGGGGAGTGTGGGCGTCCGGAGCGGCCACCGGTGTGTGGTTATCGGGGGGGAGTGTGGGCGACAGGAGCGGCCACCAGTGTGTGGTTATCCGGGGGGGAGAGCGGGCGGCAGGAGCGGCCGTAGGGATGTACATCGATGGTCAATGTTTGGCAATCATCGATGTTTCTCTCTCTCGATGTTGGTGGTTTTACCATTCGATTGTGTCATTCCGATGTTTGTCACCATTGAATGGTAATGATTCGATGGTGTTTCGATGGTTTGCTGTTTCTTTAATTCCTGACAGCTGCAGAGTCCCTGGCTCCTTCCTGGCTGCTGTGTGTCTGCTTCAGGGCATCTTGGGCTCGTTGAAGGCTGTCCCTGTGACTTTCTGTCTGCCTCAGACATGCCTGCTCTGATCCCTCCCCTCCCTAGCCTGCTGCTAGGCAACAGGGCACAAATCAAGCTCTGATTGGCTCTCTGAGGGAGTGAGAACCAATCAGAGTGCATCCCTCGCCCCTGCAGCTGCAGCAGCGAGCTACACAGCTCATGATGAGGTTGTCATTGTTGAGAAAAGTTAACCACTAGTAAAAACCCTGTGCTGGGAGTCGGGATTGGAAGACACTGTCCTCCTGACTCCTAGCATGTCACACATGTCTGTGTGTGCTGTTGTGGTCCAATCCAATTCTGGCAACTGTGAGACATCCTGCAGCGCACTGCTCCACCTCCGACTCCTCCCACTGCTGACAGACGCTCTGTCTAACTCCACCCCCTCTCCGGCCGTGTGGTTATATTGCATATAACAGCATCAGTTACAATTCCGGGCCCTACCCCTAACCCCGCCCCCTGACAGCTTGGCTGAAGGGGTATTGCGCATGCACAAATGTTTTTTTGCATATGCGCATATCATATGAATAGTTTTTTCCATCGAATACTTTTGTTGTGATGGTTAGTTACCATCGCATCAAAAGTTTTGATGGTGGAAGCCCAGCCATCATTTGATGGTTGGCTTCTGATGTCCATCCCTAAGCGGTCAGGCAGTGTGTATTTAGCCGGCGCGGGGGAAATAAAGAGTGCAGGATGTGTAAGAGTTGCTGGCGGCTGTGCCCAAAGTCAGCCAGCGGCTCGGGATGTCACTTGTCATGTAGTCACCCGGCGGGGGTGGGATGTTTTGCTCGGCGCAGGGGGCGGGGGGGGGGGGGGGGTAACCGGTGACTGGAGTCACCTGACAGGGAAGGGATGGTGTTGTGCAGGATGTGCTTCGGTGAAGGGGGTGAGGGAAACTGTGACTGGAATCAGTGGAGGGTGCAGGTGCAAGCAGGCTGGAGTGACCAAGGAGTGCGCTGGGCAAGGATCCTGACGGCTGATTGAAGTCCTGGCCGCCGTGACATAGGAGCTGGCTGAAAAAGTGAGTAGTAAAATATTAATACATGATACTGTATGTGAGATGCTGCATAAGGAAATCTATAGGAGAGGGGAGGGGTGCCTGCTGTAAGTGACTTAGGGCCCTACACACTCGGCGACCCGCCGCCAAGCTGCCCGACGGCCGGCACGGCCGTCAAGCGACCCGACGGCGGAGGGAGGGGGGGGGGTGACTGGGGAAGTGAAGTTTCTTCACTCCCCCTGCCAACCGGTTCCATAGCCCTGCATGCTAATATGGACGAGATTGTCCATATTGGCCTGCAGGTATGAACGAGCCGGCACCAACGATGAACGAGCGCTGAACGAGATGAACGAGAACGTTCATCTCGTTCAGTAAAATCTTTAAGTGTGTATGTAGGGCCCTTTATATGAGGACAAGCTGGTAAGCAGGTGGGGGGTGGGGGGCTGGTCTTGGTGCATGGATGCACAGGAACCTTTTTAGATTAATTTATTTGACTGCAAAAAGAATCTGTTATTTTATATAAAGCCTGTGTGTGTTTTTTGTTTTTTTAATGGATGTAGGTGACCAGTATTGCACTGCAAAAAGACATGGCCGGTCATTCCGACCTGATCGCACGCTGCAGATTTTCGCAGCGCAGCGATCAGGTAATAACGGAGCAGATCTGCGCATGCGGATGCACCGCAATGCGCAGGCGCGTCGTACGAGTACACAGCGGGTCATTGCACAGTGAAGGATTCTACGACGAATCTGTTCGCACGGAGATTGACAGGAAGAAGGCGTTTATGGGTGTCAACTGATCGTTTTCCAAGAGTGATTGGGCAAACGCAGGCGTGTCCAGGCATTTGCAGGGCGGGTGTCTGACGTCAATTCCGGGACTGAATTAAATCATCTAAATACTGATAGCATTGTTTTGACCCAACTACTTTAAAAAAGGGACAGTTCGGTAATTATTTGGGTGTAAGGGTGCCTTGAAAAAGTCAGGGAGACCCAAAGGGTGCCTTGGACTAAAAAAGTTTGGGAACCACTGCTATAGCACCTTATCATGCCTTACTTCACCGACCAGAACGATTTGTATGGTGTGACTAGGACGAGTGTATGGTGCAGCAGCCGCAACGATGAGTATGGCTACATCTGTATGTAAAAACCCATATTTGGAGCCATTTGAGAGATTACCTCTCTTCATCAGCAGCTTTAATCTAATTTTCCTTTACTTGGGTAGGTAGAATCTAATCCCTCGATTTAGAAAGGAGGGAATACCGCACAGGATATAGTAAATATCAAAAAATGATTAACTAAATACCAAAATAAAATGATTATAGGAAAACACTGTTTTCGAATTCTAATGTGGTTTGGTGGTGCACCCAGAGTCAGTATGGGAACATAAAACAATAAGGAGAAAAGAAGACTCTTTTGTGGGCGCACTCTTGACTTAAGACAATATATAGATTAGTCAGAATAGATTAAAAAATGAAATTTTATTTTAATAGTTTCACAAAATTAGGATAGTCAGTGGTTTATGAAAAAATAATAAGGTAACAGTCAAAAGATGACAGTATATTCAGATAGCACAAAGTGCTGATACAGGATAGAAACTGAATTCCGGCTGACAGAGTAAGTTCTAAATGTTGTAGCATTAGCTAAAATTTGGACGGTACGTTCTAATAGTAAACAATTCCCTGTTTTGTGTTCCACGTCAAAATAAACAAATGATGCAATCTGGATACTAATTTATCTTGTGAGTAGTATATTTATCTCTCATATCCAGCCAATCTGGGAAGGGAAGAGAAAGAATAGAAATGAGATGGCAGTGTGAATCTTCTGTCAGTGTTAGACACTGTGTGTGCTGAACCATTAAGCTCTACTGAACTGAGTCTTCCTCATTGGTCGCCCACTTGAGTACTGACCCAGCCCAACACTGATTAGCTTCCGAGATCAGGCGGCTTCGGGCGTTTCCAGTGTGGTATGAAAGTAGAGAAAGTGCACAATAATTGGAAGCTCTGGAATCACTGATGAGAGTTCACAAATTTACACAGTTATTCAAGACAGATGATAGAAGCTGAGCTAATAGAGGAAACCAGATGGATCTGCTGCCAATGTTAGACAGGGACGTGTCCCTGAATCAATGGTGAGAGTCCATGAAATGGAGAAAAAGGAAGGAAAAAAGTAGGTAAGTAATGGTACCAAATTGTATATTGGTGAGTGCCCTCATTTGATCATTGATGGTCATCATGTATATGTATGTATGTATGTATGTATGTATGTATGTATGTGTTTGTATATATATATATATATATATATATATATATATACTGAATACATATTATATATATATATATATATATATATATATATATATTAGTGGGGTGGCTTATACTCCTCAGGTACAAAAGCAGCGCTGCTGTGCACTGCTTTAGCCCTGTGCTGGGTGTCCCCCCACATGTCTGTGAAACTGATCGTAGCACGGCTACAAACAGGTCTGAATTAGGCCCTTAGTTTCCAATATTACCCTCTGTTGTGCAAGCAGGACGGTATTGTGATCCCAATGCTTGGGATGCTGTGGTCAGAATAGAAGGTAAGTATGCTAATCCTCCTGTTCTTCCCCCTAACTCTAACCGTCCCTTCCTGCAGCCTGACACTAACCACCCTCTCCCCGCATCCTTACCCTAACCCTCCCTGGTGGTGCCTAGACATAATCCCCCTTCTCGCAGCCTAACCCTAACTCTCCTTAGTGGTGCCTAACCTCCCCCTCCCCGCAGCCTAACGCCAACACTCCCCGGTGATGCCTAACCCTGACCCCCCACCCCACAGCCTAACCCTAGAGCATACTTACGTTTGAGATGCCGGCAGTCTAGATTCAGGCGTGGCATTTTGATCCATGTCAGGATCCCGGTGTCGGTATTCCAAATGGTGGTATACCATCCCGAATGCCAGTATGCTTACCAGATACCGTACAAGCAAAGGAGATCGGGACAGGGGGAGTAACATGCCATCCATAGCACAATGAGTCTTTGGTGCTCTACCTGGCATTATGCGTATAATGTGCTTTACCTGGCACAATGGATATAACGTGCTCTATGTGGCATAATCTGTATAATGTGTTCTACCTAGCGTAATGTATATAATGTGCTTTACCTGGTGTAATGTGTATAATGCGCTCTACCTGGTGTAATGTGTCTAATGCGCTCTACCGGGCGTAATGTGTATAAGGGGCTCTATCTGGCATAATATGTATAAGGGGCTCTACCTGGCATAATGTGTATAAGGGGCTCTATCTGGAGTAAAATGTATAAGGTGTATTACTGTGTTGTGTAAGGTGTATAACGGACACTACTGTGTGGTGTAATGTCAATTGGTACTATTCTGTGGCCACACCCCTATATTTTTGGCACACACCTTTGTGCACACGGTCCCTATTTTAAATATAGGGTGGGGACATCAATTCTCTTTCTGGCACAGGGCACCAATATGTCTAGTTACGTCTCCACTTGTTGGTGGGGAGGAAGGATGTAGGTGCATTTAATTGTCTTTTGTGAATGCGGGGGAATCTAAGTGTAAATTATTGTTTATAGGTGGAATGTAACTGTATACTATTGTTAGTGGGGGGTATATTGAAATGATCAAGCAAGGGGGTGGGGGTGTTATAGTACTACTCCCAAGTATATTAACCTAATAGGCGGGATGTACTTAAGGGAAAATGCGTCCAAAACCCCCGAAACTTCCGCATTTCCCAATATGCACTAAGCTTTGGGGGCATCACCGCGTATGATACCTCCGGGCATCTGGTATGAATTTACGGGATCCGGTCTGAAGATCGACAATGTTTAGGTTGACCACTATAGGTCGACAGTCACTAGGTCGAGATGGATGGAAGGTCGACAGGGTTTCTAGGTCGACATGTGCTAGGTCGACAGGTCTAAAGGTCGACATGAGTTTTTCACATTTTTTTTTGGGGGGGGGGGTTTCATACTTAACGATCCACGTGGACTACGATTGGAACGGTAAAGTGTGCCGAGCGAAGCGGTAGCGGAGTGAAGGCACCATGCCCGAAGCATGGCGAGCGAAGCGAGCCATGCGAGGGGACGCGGTACACTAATTTGGGATCCCGGTCACTTTACGAAGAAAACGACACAAATAAATAAATAAATCCTCATGTCGACCTTTAGACCTGTCAACCTAGCACATGTCAACCTAGAAACCCTGTCGACCTTCCATCCATGTCGACCTATTGACTGTCGACCTATAGTGGTCGACCTAAACATTGTCGAGCTAGATACTGTCGATAAAACGAACCACACCTGAATTTACGCCTCTGTTGTTACATACAGTATATGTATCATCATTTATACAGAGATATTGTACTCTGAGCTTTCTGGACTTTTCCAGTCCATTCTTCTGTGACTGGGTCAGCCAAAGCCTCTTGAATACATTCCCACATACCTTCTCTTTTGAGCAATATCTTTACTTTGAATTTCCATATCTGGTTAGTCAAACCCATCATCGTGGTTCTGACTTTTGTTACTTTCTTCTCTCTTCTTTTTGAAGTCCAGGGCCTATAACCATAAGGAGTGGGGGCGGGGAAGGGGGGGGGGGGGAGGGGGAGGCAGGGTATACTGTACCCATGGGCCCCCAGCCAGAGGACACTGACATCATTAGCTTTCCATCTTATGCAGCAGCAGAACCGGGCAGCTAGAATGCAATATGGAGTGTATACTGTATGCATGCAGAGACACAGGAGTATCAGGTTTCTTGAGCTACCTATGGAACTTTCTGACCAGAGGAGAGGTAGGAGGGTGGAGAGGGCTGTAAGTGACACAGGGATTCCAGCCTCTCCACCACCCTGCCTGGGTGCCAAGGTCCTGTGCAAACTGTTGTCTAATGAGTCTTTATGAGTCCTGTCCCAGTATGTAAGCAGTATAGAGACTGCTGCTATTCTTGCATGTGACAAGATTAATTATAGACTTTATTTTTCTATATTTATTTTAAGGTTGTTTAAGTTGTCTTTGTTCCACTACAAGAAAATTTTATAAAATAGTTATCTTTCAATTAGGTGGAACTATAAACAGGACCCATGCATTATTAAATGATTAGTATAAATCTAATATTCACCATTGGTTTAAATGATATATAAACAATCTATACCTCCCAACATGACTCATTCCAGGAGACACAAATGGCTCTCTACCTGGACTTCCTTCTAAACTTATTATTGCAATCACCTGTGTTGAAAATAGGATTTTAATTACCTACCGGTAAATCCTTTTCTCGTAGTCCATAACGGATATTGGGGAATTAGTACAATGGGGTTTAGACAGGATCCAAAGGAGCTGGTGCGTTTTAAATTTCTTCAACTGAGTGTGCTGGATCCTCCCCTCTATGCCCCATCCCACAGGCAGTTATAAGTAAAACAGTGCCCGAAGGAGAATGGACATACTTGAGAGAAGGAACATACAATGAGTGGTGAGATTCACACACCAGCACACCAATAGCATAAAACGACCAGCAACGGCTGGTAACAAAACAGCAACAGCTGAACAGGTAACCATACAGTATAAGAGAAAACCTGCAGAAAAGTCAACGCACTGAGGTGGGCGCCCAATATCCCTTATGGACTACAAGAAAAAGATTTACCGGTAGGTAATTAAAATCCTATTTTCTCTAGCATCCATAAGGAATACTAGGGAATTAGTACGATAGAGATGTCCCAAAGCTTCCAGAACGGGCGGGAATGTGCGGAGATGTCTGCAGTATCACCTGTCAAACTGGGTATCCTCTTTGGCCAGGGTATCAAACCTGTAGAACTTCACAAAGGTGTTCTTCCACGACCAGGTAGCAGCTCGCAATAGTTGCAAGGCTGAGACTCCACAGGCAGCCGCCCAGGAAGACCCCACCGATCTTGTAAAGTGGGCCTTCAAAGACTGTGGAACAGGTAAGGCTGCCGACACAGCAGAAGTGCCAGAACCTGATGGAACCACAATAGGCTGATTTAAGTGGAATGCAGAGACGACCTTTGGCAGGAACTGCTGCCTTGTCCTGAGCTCTGCTCTGTCTTCGTAAAAGACAAAGTAGGGACTTTTACACAATAAGGCTCCTAATTCTGAGACATGCCTAGCAGAAGCCAGGGCCAGTAACATCACCGTCTTCCACGTGAGGTACTTGTCTTCTAACGTCATCGGAGGTTCAAACCAGGAGGACTGTAGAAATTCCAACACAACATTCAAATGCCAGGGTGCAGTGGGTGGAACAAAAGGAGGCTGTATGTGGAGCAAGGAGGTCTGAACTTCTGGCAACACTGGCAATTTCTTCTGGAAGAAAATTGAGAGAGCTGAAATATGGACCGTAATGAAACCCAGACATAAGCCCTTATCCACACCAGCCTGCAGGAAATGTAAGAAACATCCCAAATGGAACTCTGCTGGTGGATACGTACATTCCTCGCACCAAGAGACATATCTTCTCCAGATATAATGATAGTGTTTTGACGTCACAGGCTTCCTGGCATGAACCATGGTAGCAATAACCTTTTTGGAAAGGCCTTTGTGAGCTAGGATGTTCCGCTCTTGCATTTCTTTCTGCCCAGAGGAGTATCTTTGACACCTCTCGCATACAGGCCCTGCTTTTTGTCCCTCCTTGTCGATTTATGTATGCCACTGCTGTGGCATTGTCCGACTGTAATTGGATCACATGATCCCTGAGTAGAGAAGAGGCCTGAAGCAGAGCATTGTAGATCGCCCGAAGTTCCAGAATGTTGATCGGAAGTAGGGCTTCGTGGGCTGACTACCTGCCCTGGAACTGAGCCACCTGGGTGACAGCTCCCCATCCTCCCAGACTCGCATCTATCATGAGGAGGATCCAATCCTGAATCTCAAAACTTCGACCTTCCAGTAGGTTTGAGGACTGCAGTCACCACAGAAGGGAAATCCTGGCCTGAGGTGACAGCCGTATTATCCCATGCATCTGAAGATGTGATCCGGACCACTTGCTCAGGAGATCCAATTGAAATGTTCTGACATGGAACCTTCCATACTGGATCACCTCGTTGGAGGCTACCATTTTCCCCAACAATCTTTTGCAAAGATGGATATTCGAGTAGGCCGTAGAACCATTCGGACCATCTCCTGGAGTGTTCTCGGTTTGTCCTCTGGGAGGAACACTTTCTGGGCCACAGTATCCAGCAATATTCCCAGGAACAGGAGCCGCTGAGTAGGCTCCAGGTGGGACTTCTGTAAACTGAGGATCCACCCGTGGTTTGACAGAAGTTGGATAGTATGGTCTATATGGAGCAACAAAAGCTTCCTGGATCTTGCCTTTATCAAGAGATCGTCCAGATAAGGGACAACATTGACCCCCTGGACCCGGAGTTGGAACATCTTCTCCACCATCACCTTCGTGAACACCCTCAGAGCTATGGACAAGCCGAAGGGTAACTCCTGGAAGGGATCGGTATGAAATACCTCCTGTCGAAATCCCGACAGCAATTGACCAACGTTCAAAATCCCGACAAGGTCAAAATCCCAACATGAACAAAATACCGATGTTTAAAATACCGACATGTAAAATGCCGACAGGTCAAAATACCGACATGCATTTTTATTGGTTTTTGTGTGTATGTCGACATAGGCCGACATGGACACCATATAAGTGTACCGCGTCCCCTCGCATGGCTCGCCATGCTGCGCTCGGCACACTATTATATTCCCCCTCCAGGTCCACTGGGATGGTAACGTATGAACAAGTCGGTTTCAATGAAAAAATCATGAAAAACGAATGTCGGTATTTTGACCTTGTCTGTATTTTAAATGTCGGTATTTTGTCCATGTCGGGATTTTGACCGTCTGTCAATTGCTGTCGGGATTTTCATTGGAGGTAAATTGACTGCATCCCTTCCTGGAACTGGTAGCAGTGTCGGACTGGAGCATGAAGGGCCCACCGGGGGTATGTAGAGGTAGGGGCCCATGATTAGAGGTGTGGCTAGCCACCACAGAGGTTTGGCTAACCATTATAGAGTACCTGGTCTGGACTCCTTGATAATTTATATAGTAATTAATGCTAGTGCATGCATGATAATGTGCCAGATTGACAGCAATGTACTGTAGAGAATACATCATAATCCTGTGTAGTTTTGTTGAAGTAAAAAAATATTGCGGTACACACATCACGTACAAACTGCACACAGATGGCCTCCGTGCGCATACTTGTTCTGCCGTGCGTGCGCATATTCGCAATCTGCATATGGTCGCTCCCGCGGTCCTGCGCATTAGCGCGTGGTATGGGTATTTACGATAGAGTTTGTGAGCGCATGGAAAAGCCATCAAAACACATTACATATTTAATCCAAATAGTGCACAATGTACACATAGGGGTATATTTACTAAGCTCCCGATTTTGACCGAGATGCCGTTTTTTCATCAAAGTGTCATCTCGGTAAATCTCGGTCATTTACTAAACACTAATCACGGCAGTGATGAGGGCATTCGTAATTTTTTGCTAGTTCAGGTAAAAAATTACGAATGAATACACCATCGGTCAAAACGCGGCTGTTTAAGTATGAATCTCGGTCATTTACTAAGAAGTGCAAAGCAAAAAAACACAAAACACTGCCGTGAAAAATTACAACTCGTAAAAAAGTCCTAAAAAAAAACAGACCTGCTTTTTTTATCCGTGATTTGAGATGCATGCAGGGATCCATGAGATCCGTGCATGTATATCAGTGGGAAGGGGTGTGAAAGTGCTTATTTTTGCTAAAAAAATTGCGTGGGGTCCCCCCTCCTAAGCATAACCAGCCTCGGGCTCTTTGAGCCGATCCTGGTTGCAGAAATATGGGAAAAAAAATGACAGGGGTTCCCCCATATTTAAGCAACCAGCATCGGGCTCTGCGCCTGGTCCTGGTCCCAAAAATACGGGGGACAAAAAGAGTAGGGGTCCCCCATATTTTTAAAACCAGCACCGGGCTCCACTAGCTGGACAGATAATGCCACAGCCGGGGGTCACTTTTATACAGCGCCCTGCGGCCGTGGCATCAAAAATCCAACTAGTCACCCCTGGCCGGGGTACCCTGGGGGAGTGGGGACCCCTTCAATCAAGGGGTCCCCCCCCCAGCCACCCAAGGGCCAGGGGTGAAGCCCGAGGCTGTCCCCCCCCATCCAATGGGCTGCGGATGGGGGGGCTGATAGCCTTTGTTGTAAAATAAAAGATATTGTTTTTAGTAGCAGTACTACAAGTCCCAGCAAGCCTCCCCCGCATGCTGGTACTTGGAGAACCACAAGTACCAGCATGCGGCGGAAAAACGGGCCCGCTGGTACCTGTAGTACTACCACTAAAAAAATACCCAAAAAAAGACAAGACACACACACCGTGAAAGTATAATTTTATTACTTACATACACACATACATACATACTTACCTATGGCCCCACGCAGGTCGGTCCTCTTGTCCAGTAGAATCCAAGGGTACCTGTTGAATAAATTATACTCACGAGATCCAGGGGTCCAGGCTCCTCGGCAAATCCAGGGTTAATCCACGTACTTGCCAAAAATAAAAAACCGGTGTCCCGACCACGAACTGAAAGGGGACCCATGTTTGCACATGGGTCACCTTTCCCCGAATGCAAGAAACCCACTTTGCCTTCTGGCTAAGTGGGTTTCTTCAGCCAATCAGGGAGCGCCACGTTGTAGCACTCTCCTGATCAGCTGTGTGCTCCTGTCTTCACTGACAGGCAGCACACGGCAGTGTTACAATGTAGCGCCTATGCGCTACATTGTAACCAATGATGGGAACTTTCTGCTCAGCGGTGACGTCACTTTAGGTCAACCGCAGGGCAGAAAGTTCCCATCATTGGTTACAATGTAGCGCATAGGCGCTACATTGTAACACTGCCGTGTGCTGCCTGTCAGTGAGGACAGGACCACACAGCTGATCAGGAGAGTGCTACAACGTGGCGCTCCCTGATTGGCTGAAGAAACCCACTTAGACATCAGTCAGAGTGGCTTTCTGGCATTCGTGGAAAGGAGTCCCATGTGAAAACATGGGGCCCCTTTCAGTTCGTGGCTCGGCTTTCCGTTTTCTTATTTTATGCAAGTACGTGGATTACCCCTGGATTTCCCGAGGAGCCTGGACCCCTGGATCTCGTGAGTATAATTTCTTCAACAGGTACCCCTTGGATTCTACTGGAGAAGAGGACCGACCTGCGTGTGAACATAAGGTAAGTATGTATGTATGTTTGTGTGGATGTATGTAATAAATCTTTACTTTCACGGTGTGTGTGTCTTGTCTTTTTTTGGGTATTTTTTTAGTAGTAGTACTACAGGTACCAGCGGGCCCGTTTTTCCGTCGCATGCTGGTACTTGTGGTTCTCCAAGTACCAGCATGCGGGGGAGGCTTGCTGGGCCTTGTAGTACTGCTACTAAAAACAATATCTTTTCTTTTACAACAAAGGCTATCAGCCTCCCCATCCGCAGCCCATTGGATGGGGGGGGACAGCCTCGGGCTTCACCCCTGGCCCTTGGGTGGCTGGGGGGGGGGGACCCCTTGATTGAAGGGGTCCCCACTCCCCCAGGGTACCCCGGCCAGGGGTGACTAGTTGGATTTTTGATGCTACGGCCGCAGGGCACTATATAAAAGTGACCCCCGGCTGTGGCATTATCTGTCCAGCTAGTGGAGCCCGGTGCTGGTTTTAAAAATACGGGGGACCCCTACTCTTTTTGTCCCCCGTATTTTTGGGACCAGGACCAGGCGCAGAGACCGATGCTGGTTGCTTAAATATGGGGGAACCCCTGTCATTTTTCCCCCCATATTTTTGCAACCAGGATCGGCTCAAAGAGCCCGAGGCTGGTTATGCTTAGGAGGGGGGACCCCACGCATTTTTTTTTATTATTTTACAGTGTTTAATTAAAAAAAAAAAAAAAACCCCAGCACGGATCACACAGATCCGGCCGAGATTGATTGTAAAAAAAGTCGGCAGTGTTTTGCTAATCACTGCCGTAAAAATAGGTAAAAAACCACGAATGACATCGACATCGGAAGAAAAAAAAAACCCGAATACGACAGCTTAGTAAATCCATCGTAATCAATTCAAAAAGTTGCAGTTTTACACTGTCGATGTCATTCGTGATTGAACTTTGACCTTTTTTCGGAAATTACGAATCTTAGTAAATTTACCCCATAGTCTCCCCACATCACACTAGCAAGTTACAACAGTTTAAAAGGTAACAGAACAAAGGGATTCACCTTTACAGGATAGGAGGGGACAGAACAAGGTTATAAGGTGGTGTTTGGTATCCAGCTGTAGGGTATTTTAAGGGTAATATTCCGGTGTTGGTTTGCAGAAGATCGCACGTTCCTGCGAATAGTTATGTGCAGGAGCAGAATATAGATATAAACTGTATTTACTGTACATTAGGTATGCGGCGGGAACCCAGAGGAGACCACCCACAAGTGCATCTTGAACAGACATTGCCCACCAATTCAAACCAACCTATGACCTCTCCTGTACTGTAAATGATAATCCCTGTGTCCAATGGACAAAGAGATTACAGTATCCATTGTGTTAAGTTTTGTAAGATTGTATAAAAGGAGCTAGCAGCAGGCCTGGTCTCTTTCTCAAGACTCACAAAGTTATCTATCTAGATGACCGAGGACCAGACTGGGTAGCGCGGCGAAGATTCTAAAAAAGTATGTACCATTGACTGTAGCCATTATTCTATTGTATTGTATTGCTTTGTGATTGTAACCCCCTTTCAGAAATATTAGGCTGTGGTGTCGGAACCCAGCTGTTAACCTCAATCTGGTGTCGTATTTTCTTTTCCCTGCTAAGGTTTAAAGTGTATTACTATCGCATGTATAGCTGTTAAGGGTTTGCTGTGTAATATTGGGTGTGGGCGTGCTGTGTGTACTTTGTACAGCCAGCGCAGCGTCTGTACGCAAAGTCCGTACACGGTACGGGACTCTGTACGCTATTGGTGTAACAAGTACGTAGGTGGTGTAATAAGTCTAGCGGCCGCAGCGGCTTCATTCAAAGTGTATGAAATGTTCATTTAAAGTGTTGCTTTTGGTCCTGTACGTAAACCAGCATTTACAATTGGGGGCATCGTCCGATTTTCCACATACTCTCAGCCTAACAGGTCATAGCAGACTTAATCTATCAGCAATGGGTGGACAGGAAAGTATCCTACGCAACCCTTTCGTGGTCGATGGAGACACTGAAAACCCTACTTGTATGCTGATTAGATGGCGTCTGCTCTGTATGGTTTGCAGAGGTGCTGGTAGAACCCGTAGTACAACAGGAAAAAAATCTATTTAAAAATCTGTGAATTTTTTTTGGCGCCAAATAGCATACACAAAAGGCACCCATACTTTGCATACTCTCTCACGTTGTTGCCATAAAACTCAGATTGCTAGATTCATTTAGATCTGTGTGAAACCGGAGATATTTGTTGCTATATAGTTAAAAAAAACTAAAACAGTATTTTAAGGAAATAAGTAAAAAGAGACACAAACGCATGTCTGCATAAAAGTTTATGCAGGACAAGTTGTGTCTAGTGGGCAGTAGTAATTACTATTGTTCACATTTATAGAGCTGTGATTTGTTTTATTGCGGACGTACGGTTTTGTACACGTGTCTCGGACAAAGTACAGGACTGCGCAAGCAGCGTAAAAAAAGACACGCACGGTCGCGTGTTTACGCAAAGTGCGTAAGAGTACGGGCGGCAAGTACAAATTACACAATAGTGTTGTTTAGTTTAAAGGTGGGACAGTAGCCATGCTACCATAGCACAAAACTAACAGGTTTCTAAAGCAGATTAGCATAAAACTTTTTGTTTAAACTGTATTGCCTCTGGGGTGAAGCTGACTATCTGAATGAATTGACATTTTCTGTACAGAAAAACCAAAGTTTATTTGAGTGAGTGAGCGAACGTAGGAGTGAGTGGATTTGAACTCCGAAATCGGGTCCCGTGGTACACCAAGTAGGAGGAGGCTTGGTGGCGTGAGGTGGCTGACTCACGTTAATATAGATTGAAATACGCAAATCGTGAGGAGATTTGCAGAGGAGCGTAATAGGGAATTGTGCATTGTGTAGTATTGAAGTAAAAAGTTTTTTTTTGTTACGCTCCGGCTGAGGGTCACAGTTTGTACATTCACCCGTGGTCGTACGGCAGATAGGTACATAGCGCAACTTGATATCCCTTTTTTGAGCTTTTGTGTAAAATCGCGGTATCATTAGTGCTGAGTAGAGCATACGCAAGCGTGATTTGTGTATAGAGTATAGGGAGTTTTCGCTGGTCTCTCTCAGGAAAATCTCCAACGGCGGATATTTACTGGAAAGGGTAAGTCACTCCCAACACTTCCAGTAAATAGAAACTAGATAGGCCCTCACTGGGTACGCGGTGTTCATTATTGGAGTGAGTCGTGGTATTTAGCGGAGAAGGAGCGAGTGAAAGCGCTAGGTGTCTTTCACCGTCTATCTGCGGTGTGCATAGGGGATTGCGTTTATTGGCAAAAAGTCCGCGATGGGATCCAATTGCACAAGCAGTGGGCATTTGGTAGCTAGAGTTCAGGCTGAAGAGGTGCGACCAAAAGCGTCAGCAAAGTTTATTATGTGTGAAAAATATGGATCACACACGGAGGCTTTTTGCAATGAATGGGTATGTATGACTGATAAAGATAGGGTACCATTCCCTCGGGTGGGCAGTTTTGAACCAGAGGTACTGCAGAACTTAAGGATAAGGATATGTCTGATAAAATCCAGAAAACAAAGGATCAGACATACAGATTGTTTAAATTTATGGCAGCAAGAGGGGGAGGTGCAAAGGGAATTAGCTCGCGCAGCAGGTTCCAAACCTAGCAGGGAAATAATGGCGACCGCACCACCACCACCACCATATATTGTGGGGGAGAAAGTGGCTACAAGCAATGGTGCATTGGTACAGGATAGGAATGTGGTAGATGAATGTACTAACGCTAACCCTTGCCAGCTGTATCCCATTTTAAATTTTCCTCAGGATTGTGAGCAGGAAGATGATCCCAGCACGATATCGGCACTCTCTCTAGCAGCCACCATACAAGATACTCAGGTGGGTACGGCCCAACCATCAAGAGTTGCAGCAAGGCCCCCTAGCGGAGGGATAAGTGAGGTCGTGTCCACAAGTAAGTACGGTACCATACATTATGCAGAAACTATAGCTCCCCACATTGTAGAATCAAACCAGAAGGATGTAATTGAATTAAATCCTGTCAGGGTGATTGCAGTTCCCAACGGGAAAACTGACAATCAGGGAGTAACTCCCATCAGGAACATTGCCATGCATTGTCCCTGGTCCCGGGCAGAGCTAAGGTTAATTATGTCTGAATTTTCCGATCCCAGAAAAGATCTAGTCGGATGCCAGAGATTTATTAAAGAGTTAGGTAACGCCCATGAGCCTACAAATAAAGATTGGCGAACAGTGCTACGGGTGTGTTTACCCTCAAATATTGACACCATGAAATTCATAGCAGACAGTAAGTTAGATGCAGAAGTACCTCTCACTGATGAATACAATCAGGAGAACGTAAAGCAAATCAATCTGCAACTAGGAGTGTATTTCCCTACTGTTGTCAAGTGGAATAAAATCTTTTCCATAAGACAAAAGGAAGGTAAAACGGCATCCGAATATTTCCATTGGGCACTGCAGGAAATGTCTAGATACACTGGGATCGAGGCCATAAAAGATAATGCGCATCACAGGGAGGTAGCTGTTACTGTATTAATGGACGGGTTAAAGGAAGCATTAACGACAGGGGTACAAACCTCTCTACCTAACTGGAGAGGTATCTCGGTGGCTGCATTGAGAGAGTCCGCTATCGAGCACGACCGGAACATCAGTAAACACAGGGAGTCTCAGGGGGATAGGCTGATGACAGTAAGTATAAATGCTCTTACAGCAAAACCACATCAGCCAAAACTCCAGACCCCTGATGGTAAGACACGGTCAATAATATGCTTCGATTGTAAAAAAGAAGGACATATTGCAAGGAACTGTAGAGGTAGAGGTACACATAACATATACCGACGCCCTAGACCAGAATACGAACCACATTACAATCCACATAATGGGGATCAGGGATCATATAGAAGAGATTATGAGCCACATAGAGGGGAAACAAGGAGGTACCCACCAAGGATAGATTGGCAGACCTCTGAGAATTCCTAGCTACCCCCTCACATATTGTAGCTGCCAATGTGCTGCGGGAGGGTCCCAATACAAAATAGGGGTTGGGCTACACCTGTAGTCTGCAGCCAGTGAAATTGATTGCTAACCTTGGTAGCGAACTGGAGGTCACAGTTGATGTAGCTGGTGTACCATTATCATTTATTGTAGATACAGGGGCGGCCAGGTCAGTGTTGAATTCCACGTCAGGCATAAAGACATCTTTGAGTAGACCCGCAGAGATTACGATAGGGCCTTTGCAAACCAAACATTCTTTTCTGCTGGCTGCATTGGCTCCGACTAATCTACTCGGCAGAGATTTATTGTGTAAAATGCGGTGTGTCATATACTGTACTCCTGAGGGTGTCTTCTTGGATATACCTGAGAACCACGCTCAAGAAGTACAAGATATATTAGACACCCCTCAAAGGCTAATGTCGCATTCTACTGTTATAGACAAGTGTCCATCAAAGGTAGAGGAAATGATCTCACAAATACCGGGTTCCCTTTGGACCAAAGATGGACAAGACACTGGATTGATGGCGAATGTAGCTCCAGTAGTAGTTCAAGTAAAAGATGGTAGGATAGCTCCAAAAATCCCCCAGTATCCTCTGAAGCCAGAGGTAGAATTAGGAGTGTATCCCATCATAGAGCGGCTGCTACAGCAGGGCATCCTAGTCAGGACGTCCAGCACCGCCAATAGTCCCATCTTCCCTGTGAAAAAGAGTGGGGGTAGGGGTTACAGGCTAGTGCAGGATCTAAGGGGGATAAGTAGACAAGGAAAAGAGGAAGAAAAAGGCTGTATTGTTGATGCACAGGAATAAGGGTGACCTAATTGTCACCACATTCTCAAGAATTTATAAAATTTTACTTTTATTGTTGTCAAATTAAAATGGTGTGACAATAACAAACACACAAACTATGAGTATAGACGAAACATAGAGGTTAAAATCAAGACACATACAACATATACCACAAGTGCAATTGGAATAATAAATGTGATTAAAGATTAAAAAATGTGTCCGCGTATTGATTCTTATGTCCTATTATAAGATATTGCTCTTAATCTTACACCAGTCTGATAGTCGTTGTCAGCAGTTGGTCACTATGGGGTAAATTTACTAAGATTCGTATTTTTCTGAAAAAGGTCAAAGTTCAATCACGAATGACATCGAAAGTGTAAAACTGCAACTTTTTGAATTTATTACGACTAATTTACTAAGCTGTCGTATTCGGGTTTTTCTTTTGTTCCGATGTCGATGTCATTCGTGTTTTTATTTTTATTTTTACGGCAGTGATTAGCAAAACACTGCCGACTTTTTTTACAATGAATCTCGGCCGGATCTGTGTGATCCGTGCTGGGGTTCATTTTTTTTTTTTTTTAAATTAAACAATGTAAAATCATAAAAAAAAAATGCGTGGGGTCCCCCCTCCTAAGCATAACCAGCCTCGGGCTCTTTGAGCCGATCCTGGTTGCAGAAATATGGGGAAAAAAATGACAGGGGTTCCCCCATATTTAAGCAACCAGCATCGGGCTCTGCGCCTGGTCCTGGTTCCAAAAATACGGGGGACAAAATGAGTAGGGGTCCCCCGTATTTTTAAAACCAGCACCGGGCTCCACTAGCTGGACAGATAATGCCACAGCCGGGGGTCACTTTGATATAGTGCCCTGCGGCCGTGGCATCAAAAATCCAACTAGTCACCCCTGGCCGGGGTACCCTGGGGGAGTGGGGACCCCTTCAATCAAGGGGTTCCCCCCCCCCCAGCCACCCAAGGGCCAGGGGTGAAGCCCGAGGCTGTCCCCCCCCCCATCCAATGGGCTGCGGATGGGGGGGCTGATAGCCTTTGTTGTAAATGAAAAGATATTGTTTTTAGTAGCAGTACTACAAGTCCCAGCAAGCCTCCCCCGCATGCTGGTACTTGGAGAACCACAAGTACCAGCATGTGGCGGAAAAACAGGCCCGCTGGTACCTGTAGTACTACTACTAAAAAAATACCCAAAAAAACACAAGACACACACACCTTGAAAGTATAATTTTATTACATACATACACACAAACATACATACATACTTACCTTATGTTCCCACGCAGGTCGGTCCTCTTCTCCAGTAGAATCCAAGGGGTACCTGTTGAAGAAATTATACTCACGAGATCCAGGGGCCCAGGGTCCTCGTCGCATCCATGTGTAATCCACGTACTTGAATAAAATAACAAAACGCTGACCCGAGCCACGAACTGAAAGGGGACCCATGTTTGCACATGGGTCACCTTTCCCCGAATGCCAGAAACCCACTCTGACTTCTGTCTAAGTGGGTTTCTTCAGCCAATCAGGGAGCGCCACGTTTTAGCACTCTCCTGATCGGTTGTGTGCTCCTGTACTGACTGACAGGCGGCACACGGCAGTGTTACAATGTAGCGCCTATGCGCTCCATTGTAACCAATGGTGGGAACTTTCTGCCCTGCGGTTGACCTAAAGTGACGTCACCGCTGAGCAGAAAGTTCCCACCATTGGTTACAATGGAGCGCATAGGCGCTACATTGTAACACTGCCGTGTGCCGCCTGTCAGTCAGGACAGGAGCACACAGCCGATCAGGAGAGTGCTACAACGTGGCTCTCCCTGATTGGCTGAAGAAACCCACTCAGACAGAAGTCAGAGTGGGTTTCTGGCAGTCGGGAAAAGGGGATCCATGTGTTTTTTTTTTTTCAACAAGTACGTGGATTACAAAGGATTTCTCCGAGGACCCTGGGCCCCTGGATCTCGTGAGTATAATTTCTTCAACAGGTACCCCTTGGATTCTACTGGAGAAGAGGACCGACCTGCGTGGGAACATAAGGTAAGTATGTATGTATGTTTGTGTGTATGTATGTAATAAAATTATACTTTCAAGGTGTGTGTGTCTTGTGTTTTTTTGGGTATTTTTTTAGTAGTAGTACTACAGGTACCAGCGGGCCCGTTTTTCCGCCGCATGCTGGTACTTGTGGTTCTCCAAGTACCAGCATGCGGGGGAGGCTTGCTGGGACTTGTAGTACTGCTACTAAAAACAATATCTTTTCATTTACAACAAAGGCTATCAGCCCCCCCATCCGCAGCCCATTGGATGGGGGGGGACAGCCTCGGGCTTCACCCCTGGCCCTTGGGTGGCTGGGGGGGGGGAACCCCTTGATTGAAGGGGTCCCCACTCCCCCAGGGTACCCCGGCCAGGGGTGACTAGTTGGATTTTTGATGCCACGGCCGCAGGGCACTATATCAAAGTGACCCCCGGCTGTGGCATTATCTGTCCAGCTAGTGGAGCCCGGTGCTGGTTTTAAAAATACGGGGGACCCCTACTCTTTTTGTCCCCCGTATTTTTGGAACCAGGACCAGGCGCAGAGCCCGATGCTGGTTGCTTAAATATGGGGGAACCCCTGTCAATTTTTTCCCCATATTTCTGCAACCAGGATCGGCTCAAAGAGCCCGAGGCTGGTTATGCTTAGGAGGGGGGACCCCACGCAATTTTTTTTAATAAAATAACAACTTTCCCACCCCTTCCCACTGATATACATGCACGGATCTCATGGATCCCTGCATGCCTATCCAATCACGGGAAAAAAAAGCAGGTCTGTTTTTTTTTAGCACTTTTTTACGAGTTGTAATTTTTCACGGCAGTGTTTTTTTTTTTTTTTGCTTTGCACTTCTTAGTAAATTACCGAGATTCATACTTAAACAGCCGCGTTTTGACCGATGGTGTATTCATTCGTAATTTTATTCTTGGACTTGCAAAAAATTACGAATGCCCTCATCACTGCCGTGATTATTGCTTAGTAAATTACCGAGATGACACTTTGATGAAAAAACGGCATCTCGGTCAAAATCGGGAGCTTAGTAAATTTACCCCTATGTCTTTACATGACCGTTTATTGATATATAAATATATAATATCAGTACTGCTTCACTCGTATTTATTATGTTGACAGCTGACAGTATCCTTCAGACAGCAAGTATAATATATTATGTAGATATCAAAGCTGTCTGTTTATTATTCTGTACGCAGAAGAGCCTTATTAGAAAAAAAGTACAATTTACTATGTATGTATCAGTGGTTCAGTATTAAGCCTTCCAGAGGACGTTCATAAAAAGGGGCAAATTAAATTATTCTGCCTAAAAATTGGCACATAAACTACACCAATTAGTGCCTATGTGCTGATTATGGTTGTAAATAGTGCTAGTGGAATACAGTGTATTAATATGTCTCAAAAATTACATTGAATATACCTGTAACTTTAGTGAGACTCTCTGTAATCACATGGGGCAACTGTAACAAAGATCATGCTGTTTCAGGTAATGAGAGAGAATACCTTCCTCATTCCTCAGTGTCAATATTATAAATATATAGCTATTTATTATATTCATTTAGCTATACCAGATGCTGATATCCCACTTGGGGAGAGCACCTTATTGTAACAATGAATTCAATATATCTCGATTTAAGAGAAAATAGCTATATCCCCTTTTAATTATGAATAACCAGACGGTTATAGATTATAGTTTGTAGTTTACTGGCTTTATTATTGCCTCTAAAGCAGGTTCAAATTGACACTGATACATTTAGTCTGTTAGCAATTGTTACATTTGTATCATAGATATCTCCTCATGACTAACAGGTGGCCTCAAGGATTACATATGAAACATTGTAACATTTCCATACACTTGTTTAATCCACAACACTGTTTGTCATTGCTTGTTCACTAGCATAGATATATAGCATGAATCTGCTTAAATAAAGACAGTAGGTGTCCGTGCATTCAATTATATCAGCACATCTACTAATTACTTAGGCACAAATTATATTATCCATAGGCATTGGAAGGAATACAGATCTCTATCATTTAGTGTTCCATCTGCCTGTTATATAATGATAAATATACAGCACATATATACTGTGTTCAGGCAGTTGCAGTCTTTTCATTGAATTGTATCAGAACGTCTATTACTAAATCTTGCACTAATTGCATTGTCCATAGGCATTGAAACGAATACAGATCTCTGTCACTAACTATTTCATCTCTGTGCTGTACATTAATGTAATAATAATAATAATGTAATGTACAGCAGAGAGATGAAATAGTTAGTGACAGAGATCTGTATTCGTTTCAATGCCTATGGACAATGCAATTAGTGCAAAATTAAGTAATAGACGTTCTGATACAATTCAATGAAAAGACTGCAACTGCCTGAACACAGTATATATGTGCTGTATATTTATCATTATATAACAGGCAGATGGAACACTAAAGGATAGAGACCTGTATTCCTTCCAATGCCTATGGATAATATAATTTGTGCCTAAGTAATTAGTAGATGTGCTGATATAATTGAATGCACGGACACCTACTGTCTTTATTTAAGCAGATTCATGCTATATATCTATGCTAGTGAACAAGCAATGACAAACAGTGTTGTGGATTAAACAAGTGTATGGAAATGTTACAATGTTTCATATGTAATCCTTGAGGCCACCTGTTAGTCATGAGGAGATATCTATGATACAAATGTAACAATTGCTAACAGACTAAATGTATCAGTGTCAATTTGAACCTGCTTTAGAGGCAATAATAAAGCAAGTAAACTACAAACTATAATCTATAACCGTCTGGTTATTCATAATTAAAAGGGGATATAGCTATTTTCTCTTAAATCGAGATATATTGAATTAATTGTTACAATAAGGTGCTCTCCCCAAGTGGGATATCAGCATCTGGTATAGCTAAATGAATATAATAAATAGCTATATATTTATAATATTGACACTGAGGAGTGAGGAAGGTATTCTCTCTCATTACCTGAAACAGCATGATCTTTGTTACAGTCGCCCCATGTGATTACAGAGAGTCTCACTAAAGTTACAAGTATATTCAATATAATTTTTGAGACATATTAATACACTGTATTCCACTAGCACTATTTACAACCATAATCAGCACATAGGCACCAATTGGTGTAGTTTATGTGCCAATTTTTAGGCAGAATAATTTAATTTGCCCCTTTTTATGAACGTCCTCTGGAAGGCTTAATACTGAACCAATGATACATACATAGTAAATTGTACTTTTTTTTCTAATAAGGCTCTTCTGCGTACAGAATAATAAACAGACAGCTTTGATATCTACATAATATATTATACTTGCTGTCTGAAGGATACTGTCAGCTGTCAACATAATAAATACGAGTGAAGCAGTACTGATATTATATATTTATATATCAATAAACGGTCATGTAAAGACATAGTGACCAACTGCTGACAACGACTATCAGACTGGTGTAAGATTAAGAGCAATATCTTATAATAGGACATAAGAATCAATACGCGGACACATTTTTTAATCTTTAATCACATTTATTATTCCAATTGCACTTGTGGTATATGTTGTATGTGTCTTGATTTTAACCTCTATGTTTCGTCTATACCCGTAGTTTGTGTGTTTGTTATTGTCACACCATTTTAATTTGACAACAATAAAAGTTAAATTTTATGAATTCTTGAGAATGTGGTGACAATTAGGTCACCCTTATTCCTGTGCATCAACAATACAGCCTTTTTCTTCCTCTTTTCCTTGTCTACTTACCTTAGCTGTAGTTGGTAGCACCCCCAATATTAATGGTACATACCTACAATTAATAGGGGCTATTTTTGGAGCTTTTTGTTCCAATCACGAATTAATAAAGAGTGTGTGTGCAGATACAACCCCTTTTCTAAGGGGGATAAACAAGATAGTTGAGAGCCAATTCCCCGTAGTGCCCAATCCAGCTGTCATCCTCATGCAAATTCCCTCTACTGCAAAATTCTTCACTGTTATTAACCTCTGTTCTGCTTTCTTTTCTGTCCCTCTTCACCCTGACAGCCAGTACCTTTTTGCTTTTACATACAGGGGAGTGCAGTACACCTGGACTCGTCTTCCCCAAGGTTTCATTGACAGCCCGAGTATTTTCTCCCAGGCCTTGCATGGCTGTTTACAATTCTTTCAACCTGAGAGTGGATCAGTAATAATACAGTATGTCGATGACTTATTGTTGTGCTCTGACTCACTCGAATCGTCCTTGAAAGACACGAAACAGCTTCTGTTTCATCTTTCCCAAACGGGACACAAGGTTTCAAAGGATAAGTTGCAGTTGTGCCGGACCAGGGTCAAATATTTGGGACATTGCTTGACTCAGGGACTTGGACACCTCACTGCTGATAGAATACAGACGATTCGCGACATGACTCTGCCACAAACGCAGCAACAGATCCGCACTTTCCTTGGAATGTGTGGGTACTGTCGAAACTGGATTCCAGGGTTCTCTATACTGGTTTTACCTTTGCAAGAAATGGTCTCTTCAAGCAAGCCAGAACGGATCTCGCACACAAACGAGTCCGAACTAACATTTGAGAGACTCAAACAGTGCCTATCACAGGAACCTGCATTAGGTATGCCAGATTACGAGAAGCCCTTTGAATTGTATGGTACAGAAAGTGCAGGGTGCGCGGCACGAGTTTTAACGCAGAGACATGGTGATGCCAGCAGACCGGTAGCTTACTACAGTGCACAGTTGGACACTGTAGCACGGTCTCTCCCCACTTGCTTGCGAAGTGTTGCAGCGATAGCTTTGCTGGTAAGTAAAAGCTAGGATGTAGTGTTAGGACATGACCTGACCATTCATACACCTCATGCAGTATCAGCCTTGCTAAACTCAGCCCAAACCAGACATGTCTCATCTGCTCGGTATGCAAAGTGGGAATTATCACTGATGGCCCCGGTAAACATCACCATTAAGAGATGCAGCTCACTAAATCCTGCAACTTACTTGCCAAGTGTGCCTGGACAGGCACAAAGGGTGGAGGATGAGAATGTTGGTGAAGGAGGATTTAGTACAGATACTGAAACGCATGATTGTATGGAATACCTGAATCAGACTTTCACAGCAAGACCTGACATCAGTGACAACCCACTGGAAGGAGTAGACTTTACCTTCTACACTGACGGTAGTTGCCACAGAGAGACAGAATCGGGAGATTTGTGCACTGGATATGCAGTTGTAGATGACGAAGGTATCATAGAAGCTGAACCCCTGGGCCCACCGCACTCAGCAAAAGTTGCTGAGCTGGTCGCCCTAACCAGAGCGTGTGAATTGGCCAAGGGTAAGTCAGCTAATATATACACAGATTCTAGGTACGCCTTTTGGAGTAGTGCATGATTTCGGGGCCCTATGGCGCCTCAGAAATTTCATGACGGCAGCTGGCACACCTGTAGCGCATGCATCCCACATTGAAAGGCTTTTGACAGCAATACAGGAACCAGACAGAGTGGCTGTTATCAAGTGCAAAGCACACACAACCAAGACCCAATTTCACTTGGTAACAGCCGGGCAGATGAAGCTGCTAAATCAGCAGCAAGCACCCTCATACAAACAAACATCACATCACTGATGACATTCAATATGATCAACACACAACAATTAATTGAAATGCAAAATTTGTGTTCTTTACAGGAAAAGGCGGTCTGGAAGTCGAAGGGGTATGGTCAGGAGTCCTCAGGACTTTGGACAGGTGGACACGGTAAGCCAGTGGCCCCAACAGCATATCTTCCAAGTCTAGCTGAGGCGGCACACGGTCTGACTCATCTGGGCAAAGAAGGTATGTGCAAATTGGTAAGAGCATACTGGTGTGCACCAGGATTCTCTTCTCATGCAGGTAAGAGAGCAATGACATGCTTTACTTGCTTGAGGAAGAATATTGGAAAGACAATACCAACAGAGCCATCCCATATCCCTCCTACAGACGGACCTTTTCAGGTAATACAAATCAACTTCATACAGTTACCACCCTGTAGGAATTTGAAGTATGTATTAGTTTGTATTGATGTATTTTCCAACTGGGTAGAAGCGTTCCCCGCTGCCACAAATACTGCTACGTTCACTGCAAAGAAAATTGTGCAGGAATTTGTGTGTAGATATGGTATCCCTAGAATTATTGAAAGTGACAGGGGTACCCATTTTACAGGTGAAGTCTTTCAGGTCATGTGCAAACTGATGGGAATTAATAGCAAGCTGCATACTCCGTACCGTCCACAGGCAAGAGCAAAGGTAGAGAGAGTGAACAGCACTATTAAGAACAAGCTGAGCTAGTTGATGGCTGAGACTGGATTGTCGTGGCCAGAAGCTTTGCCACTAGTGTTGTACAGCATCAGAACCACTCCCAGGTCTCCTCTTAACTTATAACCCTTTGAAATTCTTTTTAGTCGACAACCTCATGTAATGATAGACCTCCAGGATGATTTGAAATGAAATAATGAAGTGACTGTGAAATATTTGGTTGGGATGAGCCAGCAGCTGAGAAATCAACAAAGAAATTTAAAGCAGGTGATCCCTGACCTACCGAACAGTAATTGTTATGACATTGAGCCTGGGGATTATGTGATGATTCGAAATTTCTTACGCTCAGGTTGCCTCATAGACAGGTGGGAAGGACCATACCAAGTCTTGCTAACCAGCATGACAGCATTGAAGGTCGCCGAAAGAGAGACTTGGGTCCACTCGTCCCACTGCAAGAAGGTCGCTGACCCGGAGAGAACTCGTGACAAAGAGCAGAGTACAGAGAATCTCGTATCACTGGAGTGTTTGTTCCGGGAAAGTTGAGAGGCAGGACTGTTGAAGGGCATCTGAACACAGAGAGTAACAAGATTTAGAACGGTTGTCTCACCATTTTCTTTTTTTCACCTCCCCCTGCATTTTCCTTCCTTTTCTCCTTCTTATTTTCCTTCTTTCCCCTAACGAAATGGATCGATTACAAGAGACTGTGTTTCGGATTCTGTTAGTAATTCTGGTTTTGATCAGGACAGTTAGTTTTGGTGAGGGTACCAGAGAGGTCGAGCAGGGATCTGGAATGGGTTCTGATGGCGAGTACGAATTTGTAGGATCACAGGAGCAGCACATCACTTCAGTAAAGGCTGGCATCAGTAAGCGCTCTGGTAGTCAGGGAGCACGGAGGCACTGTGAGGGGTTATTGTCTGTGGAATATTGTATTTTAGGAATTATGAGAATATAGTAGAGGATGGGTGCATCCAGAGATGTCAGTCCATCCTTAATTTGAAGTCGAAGGGGTATGGTCAGGAGTCCTCAGGACTTTGGACAGGTGGACACGGTAAGCCAGTGGCCCCAACAGCATATCTTCCAAGTCTAGCTGAGGCGGCACACGGTCTGACTCATCTGGGCAAAGAAGGTATGTGCAAATTGGTAAGAGCCTTCTGGTGTGCGCCAGGATTCTCTTCTCATGCAGGTAAGAGAGCAATGACATGCTTTACTTGCTTGAGGAAGAATATTGGAAAGACAATACCAACAGAGCCATCCCATATCCCTCCTACAGACGGACCTTTTCAGGTAATACAAATCAACTTCATACAGTTACCACCCTGTAGGAATTTGAAGTATGTATTAGTTTGTATTGATGTATTTTCCAACTGGGTAGAAGCGTTCCCCGCTGCCACAAATACTGCTACGTTCACTGCAAAGAAAATTGTGCAGGAATTTGTGTGTAGATATGGTATCCCTAGAATTATTGAAAGTGACAGGGGTACACATTATACAGGTGAAGTCTTTCAGGTCATGTGCAAACTGATGGGAATTGATAGCAAGCTGCATACTCCGTACCGTCCACAGGCAAGAACAAAGGGGGTCATTCCGAGTTGTTCACTCTGTAAAAATCTTCGCATCGCAGCGATTTTCCGCTTAATGCGCATGCGCAATGTCCGCACTGCGACTGCGCCAAGTAAATTTGCTATGCAGTTAGGAATTTTACTCACGGCTTTTTCATCGTTCTGGCGATCGTAATTTGATTGACAGGAAATGGGTGTTACTGGGCGGAAACAGGCCGTTTTATGGGCATGTGGGAAAAAACGCTACCGTTTCCGGAAAAAACGCAGGAGTGGCCGGAGAAACGGGGGAGTGTCTGGGCGAACGCTGGGTGTGTTTGTGACGTCAAACCAGGAACGACAAGCACTGAAATGATCGCAGATGCCGAGTGAGTCTGGAGCTACTCAGAAACTGCTACGAGGTGTGTATTCGCAATATTGCGAATACATCGTTCGCAATTTTAAGATGCTAAGATTCACTCCCAGTAGGCGGCGGCTTAGCATGAGCAAATCTGCTAAAATCCGCTTGCGAGCGAACAACTCGGAATGACCCCCAAAGGTAGAGAGAGTGAACAGCACTATTAAGAACAAGCTGAGCAAGTTGATGGCTGAGACTGGATTGTCGTGGCCAGAAGCTTTGCCACTAGTGTTGTACAGCATCAGAACCACTCCCAGGTCTCCTCTTAACTTATAACCCTTTGAAATTCTTTTTAGTCGACAACCTCATGTAATGATAAACCTCCAGGATGATTTGAAATGAAATAATGAAGTGACTGTGAAGTATTTGGTTGGGATGAGCCAGCAGCTGAGAAATCAACAAAGAAATTTAAAGCTGGTGATCCCTGACCTACCGAATAGTAATTGTCATGACATTGAGCCTGGGGATTATGTGATGATTCGAAATTTCTTACGCTCAGGTTGCCTCATAGACAGGTGGGAAGGACCATACCAAGTCTTGTTAACCAGCATGACAGCATTGAAGGTCGCCGAAAGAGAGACTTGGGTCCACTCGTCCCACTGCAAGAAGGTCGCTGACCCGGAGAGAAATCGTGACAAAGAGCAGAGTACAGAGAATCTCGTATCACTGGAGTGTTTGTTCCGGGAAAGTTGAGAGGCAGGACTGTTGAAGGGCATCTGAACACAGAGAGTAACAAGATTTAGAACGGTTGTCGCACCATTTTCTTTTTTTCACCTCTCCCTGCATTTTCCTTCCTTTTCTCCTTCTTATTTTCCTCCTTTCCCCTAACGAAATGGATCGATTACAAGAGACTGTGTTTTGGATTCTGTTAGTAATTCTGGTTTTGATCAGGACAGTTAGTTTTGGTGAGGGTACCAGAGAGGTCGAGCAGGGATCTGGAATGGGTTCTGATGGCGAGTACGAATTTGTAGGATCACAGGAGCAGCACATCACTTCAGTAAAGGCTGGCATCAGTAAGCGCTCTGGTAGTCAGGGAGCACGGAGGCACTGTGAGGGGTTATTGTCTGTGGAATATTGTATTTGTAGGAATTATGAGAATATAGTAGAGGATGGGTGCATCCAGAGATGTCAGTCCATCCTTAATATCGACATGGACCGTCATCCGTTGAGTGATTACCACTCACTAGAGAGTAAGGTCTTAAACCAGACAGAATGCTGGGTGTACTCACAAGTACCTCAAGGTCAGCGTAAGTCAGGATTAGTACCATACCCTTTAGCAATACATGAGGTACTCGAAATTGCGGGGTGGGAGACCGGTGGACAAGAAATTCAATATCTCTAGGCCCCCTAGTTTGAAGCTCCACCAGTATCATGTAGACAGGTCCTTATTATGTTTTAATATTTCCAATTACCGAAAACCGGGAAATTGGGAAGTAACATGGAATAACCAGACAATGACCTTTTCATACAGAGCTGATAGGATACCCATAGACTCTGAACTTGTACGCCAAATAGCCAACAGTGGGAGGTATTTTCGGTATAGGTATACTCGTGGAAGCAAGACCATGTGGGTTGGAAGAGTATCGTCAGGGTATTGTGCTCATATCATCCAGCCCGATACTTGTACTGAGCAGATGAGAGAACTGGGGACTGGTTTCTTTACATGGAAAATTTGTAATATGGTAATGTTATATTTTGTCCCCTATGTTCTCCCAGATGATTCCTATTTCATATGTGGGAGGAAGGCGTACAAGTGGCTTGCCCCGAGCTCATAGGGATTGTGTTATATTGGGAGAGTACTACCAGAGGTCATGACCATAACCCATGATAAAATGAAAGACGTTCACCGCAGTGCTCAGGCTCCTTATACTAATACTCACTATGAACACATCATCAAGAGACACCTCATAGATAGGGCAGAGCACGCAGCCTCTGATTTGATCCACGAATCCACCGGGATTCAGTTCTTTCTCGCATTAGACATTACCCGTACTGCCAGAGGAACTATAAATTATAGGTATATCCATGCGCTAGCGAACTTGATAGATAATATCACTGAGATGTATGACGACACCTTCAGGTATATGGGAAGGGAGTTACAAGCTTACAAGAAGGAACTAATTCAGCACAGAATGGTCCTTAATTATGTTACAGTCGTGACAGGTGGGTACTGTGTTACTCTAGCAACTCAATATGGTGTGAAGTGCTGTACATATATCACGAACAGCACTGACGACCCCACGGAGATCATCGATCAGAAGATGGACGATATCTTGCAGTTGAAGTGGGAGTTCAGGAGGAAGCTCAACCTTACCTTAGCGACTGTGAGTAATGAACTGACCGGCTGGGTCTCATGGTTGAACCCACGTAAATGGTTCTCAGGTTTAGGAGAGTGGGCTCAGAATGTCATTATGAGTGTTGGGAAGTTTCTCCTTTGTATCCTGGGATTCGTCATAATTATTGGTTCAATATTTAGGTGTGTTCAAATTCTAATGCGGCGCAAGCACGGCACAAATTTGATGAGTCTAAGGAGCGAGGGCGCTGTTATAGCAGCAGATTTAATTTACGACCCACGAGACAGTGTTATGATAACGATTGCAAATTCATTTCATGGCCTGTTTCTTTCACCCGTTTTTCTTTTGTCTCCCCCTCTGCCCAGATACATCCATCCGGAAAAAGACATCAGCCCTCCCCAAAATGTTTAATATGAATGTATTATTAGATATGTGTCTTATCTTCATCTCTGCAACCTCCAGTTAATGACACACATAGTCGACAGGTGATATCCACACATACTAGCACTCACATATACTTTCCCCTCCATGTATCATCAACTAAATGTGCACCCCATTTGTTGGAACAAGAAGCCAAAAAGAGCTCGGTAGTGTTTGTTGGCCCATTTACAGACCCTTAATACGGGATGAGAAGGATTTAATGTATACTTCGCAATACCTCGAAGCTTATATAGAACATATACGGCACGATGATACATGCCCCTCAGACATGGATTCATACATACATGCTTTTACTATCCCACTAGGTCATACATTTCCCACCTACAACTCTCCCCCGACAACTCCAAGCTTCTGTAAATATTATATAGATATTTTTGTTTATTGATTAGGTAGTGGCAGTTATTGATGACTGCCAAAGGGTGGACTGTCGAAGTCGAAAAATATTGCGGTACACACATCACTTACAAACTGCACACAGATGGCCTCCGTGCGCGTACTTGTTCTGCCGTGCGTGCGCATATTCACAATCTGCTTATGGTCGCTCCTGCGGTCCTGCGCATTAGCGCGTGGTATGGGTATTTACGGTAGAGTTTGTGAGCGCATGGAAAAGCCATCAAAACACATTACATATTTAATCCAAATAGTGCACAATGTACACATAGTTTCCCCACATCACACTAGCAAGTTACAACAGTTTAAATGATAACAGAACAAAGGGATTCACCTTTACAGGATAGGAGGGGACAGAACAAGGTTATAAGGTGGTGTTTGGTATCCAGCTGTAGGGTATTTTAGGGGTAATATTCCGGTGTTGGTTTGCAGAAGATCGCACGTTCCTGCGAATAGTTATGTGCAGGAGCAGAATATAGATATAAACTGTATTTACTGTACATTAGGTATGCGGTGGGAACCCAGAGGAGACCACCCACAAGTGCATCTTGAACAGACATCGCCCACCAATTCAAACCAACCTATGACCTCTCCTGTACTGTAAATGATAATCCCTGTGTCCAATGGACAAAGAGATTACAGTATCCATTGTGTTAAGTTTTGGAAGATTGTATTTAAGGAGCTAGCAGCAGGCCTGGTCTCTCTCTCAAGACTCACAAAGTTATCTATCTAGATGACCGAGGACCAGACTGGGTAGCGCGGCGAAGATTCTAAAAAAGTATGTACCATTGACTGTAGTCATTATTCTATTGTAATGTATTGCTTTGTGATTGTAACCCCCTTTCAGAAATATTAGGCTGTGGTGTCGGAACCCAGCTGTTAACTACAATCTGGTGTTGTGTCTTCTTTTCCCTGCTAAGGTTTAAAGTGTATTACTATCGCATGTATAGCTGTTAATGGTTTGCTGTGTAATATTGGGTGTGTATGCGCTGTGTGTACTTTGTACAGCCAGCGCGGCGTCTGTACGCAAAGTCCGTACACGGTACGGGACTCTGTACGCTATTGGTGTAACAAGTACGTAGGTGGTGTAATAAGTCTAGCGGCCGCAGCGGCTTCATTCAAAGTGTATGAAATGTTCATTTAAAGTGTTGCTTTTGGTCCTGTACGTAAACCAGCATTTACAGTTTAAGGTAACATATGTATAATATATAATTCAAGTGCACAGTCTAGAACCTGATCCCTAGAGGAGGAGGGCCCCCCCAGGCAGTGGGGCCTACCGGTGGTTTCCCCTGTACCCCTGTGGGCCAGTCCAAGCCTGACTGGTAGTGATCGTTCAGCAGGGCGAGGTGGCCAAATTGGGATATGGAGATAGGCATCCTTTATATCCAGTGAGACTATGAACTCCCATTCTTCTAGGCCTGCAATCATTGCTCGCAAGGATTCCATCTTGAACTTGAAAACCTTTAGGTAAGGGTACAAGGATTTTAGATTCAAAATGGGCCTTACCGAACTGTCCGGTTTTGGTACCATGAACAGGTTGGAGTAGTAACCCTTTCCCTGTTGTTGCAGTGGCACTGGAACAATGAATTGGGACTGGACCAACTTTAGGATGGCCTGTTGCAGCATAACGCGCGTATCCTCCAAAGCTGGTAAGCTTGATTTGAAAAATCGTTGGGGAGGATCGCTGTCGAACTCCAGCTTGTAGCCCTGAGAAATGAGGTCTTTTACCCAGGCATCCTGGCAGGACCTTTCCCAGATACAGCTGAAGTGATGCAGCCGAGCTTCCACCTCGAGATCCTCTCGGGGTGGGTGGGCACCTAATGCTGAGGCCTTAGTGGAAGCTGAACTGGTGCTCTGTTCCTGAGAACCTGCAATTGCTGGTTTTCTTGTCTTACCTCTGGTGCCTCTAGCCAAATTAGAGGCACCTCTGGCCTTAGATCTAAATCTGTTAGACTGAAAGGACTGGGCAGATGGCCCTGGGTAGGAACACCTAGCCTGCGGGGCCCCAGCAGTAACATTAGAAATTCACATATCCAATTCAACCCCGAAGACCCAATCCCCTGAAAAAGGAAGAGACTCTACACTGCACTCGCAACCACAAAGCTCTGCGTGCTGACACTGCCATAGCAGTGGTCCTAGAATTAATATTATACAAAGGAAAAAGTGGTGTCTTAGAGATATGCGCAAATGAGCTGCTCTAACGTATATAACTTCCTAAAAGGTGTCACCACACCCAACAATACATACATACAAAAATTAACAGGAGGAAATACTCGTATGAGCGCGTACTAACAAAAAAATAAATTGTAAAATATACGTTCCTTGTATATCCACGATGATATTTCTTAATACTCTGTTTCCAATGTTTTTATGATTTGATGTAATCGAAAGTTCCTCCGTTCCAGGTGATGTATGGAAAAAAGAAAAACACACAATGGGGTAAATTTACTAAGGTCCCGATTTTGACCGAGATGCCGTTTTTTCTTCAAAGTGTCATCTTGGTAATTTACTAAACTCAAATCACGGCAGAGATGAGGGCATTCGTATTTTTTTGGAAGTAGTTGTAAAAAAATACGAATGAATACACCATCGGTCAAAATACGCCAGCAAATTAGTAGAACTCGGTAATTTACTAAAAAGTGCAAATCTCCAAAGAGGAAAACACTGCCGTGAAAAATTACAAATCGCAAAAAAGTGCTAAAAAAAAGCAGACCTGCTTTTTATATTCGTGATTGCATAGGCATGCAGGGATCCATGAGATCCGTGCATGTCTATCAGTGGGAAGGGGTGGAAAAGTGTTTTTTTTTCCAAAAAAAAAATTGCGTGGGGTCCCCCCTCCTAAGCATAACCAGCCTCGGGCTCTTTGAGCCGATCCTGGTTGCAGAAATATGGGGAAAAAATTGACAGGGGTTCCCCCATATTTAAGCAACCAGCATCGTGCTCTGCGCCTGGTCCTGGTTCCAAAAATACGGGGGACAAAAAGAGTAGGGGTCCCCCGTATTTTTAAAACCAGCACCGGGCTCCACTAGCTGGACAGATAATGCCACAGCCGGGGGTCACTTTTATATAGTGCCCTGCGGCCGTGGCATCAAAAATCCAACTAGTCACCCCTGGCCGGGGTACCCTGGGGGAGTGGGGACCCATTCAATCAAGGGGTTCCCCCCCCCAGCCACCCAAGGGCCAGGGGTGAAGCCCGAGGCTGCCCCCCCCCATCCAATGGGCTGCGGATGGGGAGGCTGATAGCCTTTTGTGATAATGAAAAGATATTGTTTTTAGTAGCAGTACTACAAGGCCCAGCAAGCCTCCCCCGCATGCTGGTACTTGGAGAACCACAAGTACCAGCATGCGGCGGAAAAACGGGCCCGCTGATACCTGTAGTACTACTACTAAAAAAATACCCAAAAAAAGACAAGACACACACACCGTGAAAGTAAAGATTTATTACATACATGCACACAAACATACATACATACTTACCTTATGTTCACACGCAGGTCGGTCCTCTTCTCCAGTAGAATCCAAGGGGTACCTGTTGAATAAATTCTACTCACCAGATCCAGGGTCCCAGGGTCCTCGGGGCAACCATTTGTAATCCAGGTACTTGAATAAAATAACAAAACGGATACCCGAGCCACGAACTGAAAGGGGCCCCATGTTTTCACATGGGACTCCTTTCCCCGAATGCCAGAAACCCACTCTGACTTCTGTCTAAGTGGGTTTCTTCAGCCAATCAGGGAGCGCCACGTTGTAGCACTCTCCTGATCGGCTGTGTGCTCCTGTACTGAGTGACAGGCGGCACACGGCAGTGTTACAATGTAGCGCCTATGCGCTCCATTGTAACCAATGGTGGGAACTTTCTGCTCAGCGGTGACGTCACTTTAGGTCAACCGCAGGGCAGAAAGTTCCCACCATTGGTTACAATGGAGCGCATAGGCGCTACATTGTAACACTGTCGTGTACCGCCTGTCAGTCAGGACAGGAGCACACAGCCGATCAGGAGAGTGCTACAACGTGGCGCTCCCTGATTGGCTGAAGAAACCCACTTAGACAGAAGTCAGAGTGGGTTTCTGGCATTCGGGGAAAGGAGTCCCATGTGAAAACATGGGGCCCCTTTCAGTTCGTGGCTCGGGTATCCGTTTTGTTATTTTACTCAAGTACCTGGATTACAAATGGTTGCCCCGCGGACCCTGGGACCCTGGATCTGGTGAGTAGAATTTATTCAACAGGTACCCCTTGGATTCTACTGGAGAAGAGGACCGACCTGCGTGTGAACATAAGGTAAGTATGTATGTATGTTTGTGTGCATGTATGTAATAAATCTTTACTTTCACGGTGTGTGTGTCTTGTCTTTTTTTGGGTATTTTTTTAGTAGTAGTACTACAGGTACCAGCGGGCCCGTTTTTCCGTCGCATGCTGGTACTTGTGGTTCTCCAAGTACCAGCATGAGGGGGAGGCTTGCTGGGCCTTGTAGTACTGCTACTAAAAACAATATCTTTTCATTATCACAAAAGGCTATCAGCCTCCCCATCCACAGCCCATTGGATGGGGGGGGACAGCCTCGGGCTTCACCCCTGGCCCTTGGGTGGCTGGGGGGGGGGACCCCTTGATTGAAGGGGTCCCCACTCCCCCAGGGTACCCCGGCCAGGGGTGACTAGTTGGATTTTTGATGCCACGGCCGCAGGGCACTATATAAAAGTGACCCCCGGCTGTGGCATTATCTGTCCAGCTAGTGGAGCCCGGTGCTGGTTTTAAAAATACGGGGGACCCCTACTCTTTTTGTCCCCCGTATTTTTGGAACCAGGACCAGGCGCAGAGCCCGATGCTGGATGCTTAAATATGGGGGAACCCATGTCATTTTTTCCCCCATATTTCTGCAACCAGGATCGGCTCAAAGAGCCCGAGGCTGGTTATGCTTAGGAGGGGGGACCCCACGCAATTTTTTTTAAGTTTTACAGTGTTTATTTAAAAAAAAAAAAAAAAATTAACCCCAGCACGGATCACACAGATCCGGCCGAGATTCATTGTGATAAAGTCGGCAGTGTTTTGCTAATCACTGCCATAAAAAACGGGAAAAAAACACGAATGACATCGACATCGGAACAAATGAAAAATCCGAATACGACAGCTTAGTAAATTAGGCGTAATAAATTCAAAAAGTTGCAGTTTTACACTTTCGATGTCATTCGTGATTGAACTTTGACCTTTTTCCGAAAATTACGAATGTTAGTAAATTTACCCCAATGTGTAGAAATGCTTTACATCCGTTTCCTTTTATATAGCCCACTGGACCCAGAGAGGAAAATATAGGTATTCTGCCACGCGTACCCAAACTCACAATAGAGTACCCCAAGCTGTGTACGTAGCGGTTTCTTTATAGCAGGACCATATGTGATTTCCACCAGAGGATCTACAATAAAGGGGTGCGTACCCTACTCACTTGTGAGGAGGGAAGTTTCAAACCATAAAAGGTTTCTTTGATCTTGTTATGTTGTATGCACACTGATCTTTTTTATCCTTTATCTCTTAATGATTTTATTTGGCCAGAGGTCCTCAATTATAATGAATATACAAAAAAAGGAAGAAATAACAATGTGTAGAAAAGTCTTGTAACCATTCGTTTGTATATAGCCCACTGGACCCCAAGGGGAGAAAATGATGGTAATCTATAATGCGTACCACGACTCACAATAGCGTACCCCAAGATGTGTGCGTAACAGTTTCTTTACAGCAGGACCACATGTGACCTCCACCCGAAGTTATACAGGAAACAATGCGTACCCTACTCACATATGAGAAGGGAAATGACGGGCAAAAAAAGGTTTCTTTGGTCTTGTTTGAGTGGTAATCACACTAATAACGCCATATTTTCAATCTTCACTTTTTTAATCCAACCCAGAGTTCTCAGTTCCAGTGAGCTTCTTTGATTGAAGATTGAAAATATGGCGTTATTAGTGTGATTACTAATTACTCTGGCCAAATAAAATCATTAAGAGATAAAGGATAAAAGAAAGATCAGTGTGCATACAACATAACAAGATCAAAGAAACCTTTTATGGTTTGAAACTTCCCTCCTCACAAGTGAGTAGGGTACGCACCCCTTTACTGTAGATCCTCTGGTGGAAGTCACATATGGTCCTGCTATAAAGAAACCGCTACGTACACAGCTTGGGGTACTCTATTGTGAGTTTGGGCACGCGTGGCAGAATACCTATATTTTCCTCTCTGGGTCCAGTGGGCTATATAAAAGGAAACGGATGTAAAGCATTTCTACACATTGTGTGTTTTTCTTTTTTCCATACATCACCTGGAACGGAGGAACTTTCGATTACATCAAATCATAAAAACATTGGAGACAGAGGATTAAGAAATATCATCGTGGATATACAAGGAACGTATATTTTACAATTATTTTTTTGTTAGTACGCGCTCATACAAGTATTTCCTCCTAGAATTAATATTGCCTATCTCCTTGAGAGAGTCACATAGGACGCGTGCAGTGTCTTGAATGTGTTTTAGGAGTGTCACCGTAGTGACCAGGGACATATCCCCCGAGAGGCCCTCTTGAATTTCAGTAATGGCATGCGTCATCCAGCAACCCGCTATGACCGATCTTTGTGATATACCAGCCGCTATGTAAATAGACTTCAGTGTAGTCTCTATTTTCCTATCCCCAGGGTCCTTTATGGTAAAGGAGCCCGGAGCTAGTTTTTAGATAGGTGAGAGACTGATACGTCTATGGCCGGGGGTTCTTCCCAGATTTTCTTGCCTTCAGGAGCAAATGGGAAAGTGTGCAAAAATCGTTTTGTCACTTGGTATTTCTAACAAACAGGTCATCTAGTTCTGCAGAATCAGGGTTTGTTCTTTGTTAAGAAAAACTACTGCTGTACTGCAGCGTCCTCTAGAGGGAGTTTTAACATGTCCCATATAGCAAAAATGAGGGGCTCAATACCCTGTGCAGAAGGGGACTCCCCAGTAACAGGTTCCAAGTCCTCCCCCTCCTCTAGTATATCCTCATCAGATTCTGAGCCTGCTGCAGTTGTTGAGTCTTTTGAGTATTAGCAGTGAGCTGAGATAACATAGCTGACATTATGGATTTAATGGCAACTAGCCAGGAAGGCTCTTGACCATTCCCCCCCCCCCCCCCCCCCAACACCCTCACTGAGTTGTGAGGACTGGCTGCATTGTTCACATGATATGGAAGCAGATGTAGAGGGAGAGAATCTGGTGTGAAATACACTGCAAAATTGGTGTTTTACCATGTTTACAGTAGACAACACTTATATACGCATGCACACCCAGACAAGTAAAATAATAGCACGCCTGCCCTTACTGTATGTGAGAGGGAGACACAGAGGAAGGAACAGCACACCCAAGCTAAGCAGCCCTAGTGAGACTGCAAGCTGTTTTATCACGTGTAACACCAGAGTTTTTGACCTTTTCAGGACATAGATTGTGTACAATAGCGGCTCTCCTCCTTTGCTACACCCCTGTACCAGTTTTCCTGCATATCCTGAGTGTCTGGAGGAGCTGTGTGTGCCTGCTGCTGCAGCTGTAAGCAGATGAAGGCGCCAAAACGCAGCTGATCCCGCTCTGAAAGAAATTCCACCCCCTGTAATGGCAACAGAGCTATGTTGATTTTTATACTGGCAATGTCTCCTACAAGTGTAAAACATAGTAAAAATCCCTGTTTTCACTACTGCTGGCCAGTGTACGCAGGGGGCTATAGCAGATCCCGCCTAGGAGGGTTTCCGAATGCCGTCCCTGCATTTGCGCCACACCAAGAACAGGGGGGACCCCCCTAGCAGGGCCTCCGGTTTTTACTCACCACTCTTCTCACCTTCAGACATCTGTTAGGGGTGTGCTGCGTGCTGCGATCGCGACAGCGATGGCACAGTGCCCCGCTGTACAACAACCTCTCAAGACGGTGGTCCTGCAGCGGGGAAGCGGCTCTGACGCCTGAAGAGACCGGTAATTGTCCCCCCCCCTAACTCCCACGGTGCAGGTATGCTGTTGCCCAAACAGCATACCAAAAATAATAAAGATTTAAAATAAACTGAAGAAAACTCTCTGGAGCTCCAGAGTGTGCATCCTCTCCTGAGTGCACTTTTTTCTAAACTGCCTGTGGGAGGGGGCATGGAAGGGAGGAGACAGCATACCCAGCTGAAGAAATTTAAAGTGCACCGGCTCGTTTGGACCCCGTCTATACCCGATCGTACTAATTCCCCAATATCCCTTACGGATGCTAGAGAAATACCTTTCTTATCAATTAAATAGTTCAACACAGGTGACACCAATCATATATTAAGAGGGAAGTCCAGGTAGAAAGCATTTCTCTTACGTCCTAGAGGATGCTGGGGTCCATATTAGTACCATGGGGTATAGACGGGTCCACCAGGAGCCATGGGCACTTTAAGACTTTAATAGTGTGGGCTGGCTCCTCCCTCTATGCCCCTCCTACCAAACTCAGTTTAGAAAATGCGCCCGGAGGAGCCGGTCCCAGCTAGGGGAGCTCCTAGAGCTTCTTTGGTTTTATTTTATTTTTTAAGAGTAATTAGGCACAGGGAGGCTGCTGGCAACAGCCTCCCTGCTTCATGGGACTTGGGGGGGGGGGGGGGGGGGGGGAGTAGTGTCAAACCCTCTGAGGTTACTGCCCACTATCTCCGCTGACAGGACACTGAGCTCCTGAGGGTGATGATCATTAGCCCCCGAGGCGACCACTCCCGCAGCATGCTGCCACCCCCTATCAGAGCCAGAAGATCGAGGTGGTGAGTGTGGGTATCCGTTCAGATGGTCGACCATGTAATGGTCGACAGTCATTAGGTCGACCACTATTGGTCGACATTGACATGAGCACATGGTCGACACATGAAAGGTCGACACATGAAAAGGTCGACATGATGTTTTTTCTGTTTTTTTTCTTTTGGGGAACTTTTCCATACTTTACGATCCACGTGGACTACGATTGGAAAGGTAATCTGTGCCGAGCGAAGTGGTAGCAGAGCGAAGGCACCATGCCCGAAGCATGGCGAGCGCAGCGAGCCATGCAAGGGGACGCGGTGCACTAATTGGGGTTCCCCGTCACTTAACGCAAAAAAACTACACCAAAAAAGGTTAAAAAAACTCATGTCGACCATTTTCATGTGTCGACCATGTGTCCATGTTGACCATGTCAATGTCGACTAATAGTGGTCGACCTAATGACTGACTACCATAATATGGTCGTCCATTCATACCGGAACCGTGAGTGTGTCACTGGTCACCCGACAAGCGGGGAGCCGGTGTGCACGGCAGCTACAGGGTTGGAGCGTAGTACTAACACTGCACTCCGGAAGGCTTAGCGGTACAGATGCAGCGCTGTGAGGGGCGCCCTGGGCCAGCGCAATACCCTTACAACTGGTCACTCACGCTATCAGGGGCTTTGGTAACGCTGCTAGTGCCATTACCTCAGGCCAGTATAAATATTCAAAGTGCGGGAAGACGCGCCATGTTTGGGGATGGAGCTTCTCCTCAGAGCGGACCCAGCAGCTCAACAGCTCCATTTTCTCCCTGCAGATCCACACTCTGAGATGTTGACAGGGAGCGCTGACCCTCCACGACTCCAGCTATCCTGTGCGGTACCAAGGGGGTTGTAGAAGGGGGGGGAGACTGTCTATTAACTGTGTAGTTCTATTAAGGGTACACAGTCAGCGCCAGGCAATTATTCTATAACTGCCTACTGAGGCGCTGTGTGTGCTGGCTCCAAGCTCTGTGTTTCTCTGAAGGTACTTGGGGGAAACTGTGTCTGAAACTTTTGTGTGTGTGTGTGTGTGTGTGTGTGTGTGTGTTTCTCACATAACCATGTCCAGGGACTCTGTGTCTTGTGCGGCAGAATATGTATCTTCTCCAGAGGAATCCATTCCATGTCCACAGGAATGTAATATTTTGTCTCAGCCTTCTGAATCCGAGCCCCAGTGGGTAGCTTCTATTAAGGGAATGATATCCCAGATTTCTACTAGGATTGCGCATTATGAGATGCAATCACAGATTTTAAAACAATCTGTGGAGGTCAGGCTCTATTTGGGGACACATTGGATGCGTGGATTTCCACGGCAACCGCTGGTAAGTCAACCTTTCTTCCCTCAGCCTCTCAGACGACGAAGAAACCTTTTTCTACGTTCTTTATGCAGTCCTTTCGGTCTGCAAAAGCTAAAAAGTCCAAGACTCCTACCACTTTCTTCAGAGGTGGGCGAGAAAAATCCCAAAAAACGGCACCTGCAGGTTCCCAAGACCAGAAACCTGCCTCTGTGTCCTCAGAATCCTCAGCATGACGGTGGATCTCCCTGCCTGGAGAACGGGCAGGTGGGAGCGAGGCTCAGATGTTTCAGTCACGTCTGGGTGTCATCCGCTCTGGATCCCTGGGTACAGGATATTGTGTCCATGGGGTACAAACTGGAGTTTCAAGAGCTCCCACCTCACAGGTTCTTCAAATCAGGCTTGCCAGCTTTTCTGACAGAAAGGGCTATCCTTCAGAAAGCCATTCAAAAATTGGAAAGGTCAGATGTAATTGTTCCAGTTCCACCTCATCTGGTAAACCAGGGTTACTATTCAAACCTATTTGTGGTACCGAAACCGGATGGTTCAGTCAGGCCAATTTTGAACCTGAAGTCGCTAAACCCTTATCTGAGGGAATTCAAGTTCAAAATGGAGTCTCTGAGAGCGGTGATCTAGAGGAGGGAGAGTTTCTGGTGTCCTTAGAGATCAAGGATGCGTACCTCCACATTCCGATATGGCCGCCACACCAAGCTTATCGCAGACTTGAGCTGTTGGACTGTCACTATCAGTTCAAGGCACTGCCGTTCGACCTCTCCACAGCGCCGAGGGTATTCACCAAGGTAATGGCAGAGATGATGATTCTCCTCCACAGGCAGGGGGTGAATATAACTCCTTATCTGGACGATCTGCTGATAAAGGCATCTTCCAGGGAGATGTTGTTGCAGTCCATTGCTCTCATGACTCAACTGCTCAGGGAACATGGATGGATTCTGAATCTTCCCAAGTCACATTTGGAGCCGACAAGGAGATTGTCTTTCCTGGGGATGATTCTCGACACGGAAGTGCAGAGGGTATTTCTACCGGAGGAGAAAGTGTTGGTGATCCAAACTATGGACCGGGATGTCTTGAAGCCTTCCCGGGTATCGGTTTATCAGTGCATTCGCCTTCTGGGGAAGATGGTTGCCTCCTACGAGGCTCTTCAGTACGGAAGATTTCATGCACGGTCCTTCCAACTGGATCTCTTGGACAAGTGGTCGGGGGCTCACCTGCACATGCACCAGAGGATACGTCTGTCGCCAAAAGCCAGGATTTCACTCCTGTGGTGGCTACAATTGCCTCACCTTCTGGAGGGCCGCAGGTTCGGGATTCAGAACTGGATCCTTCTAACCAGGGATGCAAGTCTCAGAGGTTGGGGCACAGTCACCCAAGGGGATACCTTCCAAGGAAGGTGGTCAAGTCTGGAATCCGTTCTTCCAATCGACATTCTGGAACTAAGGGCCGTGTACAATGGTCTTCTACAAGTGGCACATCTTCTACAAGAACGGGCCATTCAGGTGCAGTCGGACAATGTAACAACGGTGGCGTACATAAACCGACAGGGCGGAACGAAGAGCAGAGCTGCAATGTTAGAGGTAAAAAGAATCCTCCTCTGTGCAGAAAGGCACGCGTTGGTGCGGTCAGCAATTTTCATTCCAGGAGTGGACAACTGGGAAGCGGACTTCCACAGCAGACGCGATCTCCGTCCAGGAGAGTGAGGCCTCCCATCCAGAGGTGTTCACGGAGGTGACAAATCTTTGGGGTGTACCTCAAATAGATATTATGGCCTCCCGTCTCAACAAGAAGCTTCGGAGGTACTGTTCCAGGTCAAGAGACCCACAAGCAGTGGAGGTGGACGCCCTGGTAACTCCGTGGGTGTTCCAGTCAGTGTACGTGTTTCCTCCACTTCCACTCATTCCAAGGATTCTAAAACTTGTAAAGAGAACAAGAGTTTAGGCAATCCTCATTGCTCCGGACCGGCCAATAAGAGCTTGGTACACGGATCTTCTGGATCTACTGCTGGAAGACCCAAGGCCTCTTCCTCTTTGGGAGGACCTTCTACAACAGGGGCCGTTCGCTTATCTAGACTTACCGCGGCTACGTTTGACAGCATGGAGGTTGAATGCCAGATATTAGCTCAGAAGGGCATTCCGAACAAAGTTATTCCTACCCTGATACAGGCTAGGAAAGGAGTAACGTCTAAACATTACCATAGCATTTGGAAAAAGTATGTATCTCGGTGTGAATCCAATAAGTTTCCTACGGTGGAGTTTTAATTGGGACTGTTTCTCCTCTTCCTGCAAGCAGATGTGGATATGGGCCTGAGTTTGGGATCCATAAAGGTCCAGATTTCGACCTTATCCATTTTCTTTTAGAAACAACTGGCTTCCCTCCCTGAGGTTCACACTTTCTTAAAAGGGGTTCTGCACATCCAGCCTCCCTTTGTGCCGCCTATGCCTGGGATCTTAATGTGGAGTTACAGTTCCTCCAATTGGATTGGTTCGAGCCTCTACAAGGGGTTGAGGTCAAGTTTCTCATGTGGAAGGCTGTCACTTTGTTGGCCTTAGCTTCTGCTAGACGTGTGTCAAAGTTGGGAGCTTTGTCTTGTAAAAGCCCCTACTTAATCTTCCATGAAGATAGAGCTGAGCTTCGGACACGTCAGCAGTTCCTTCCGAAGGTTGTGTCGGCATTTCATGTCAACCAACCTATTGTGGTGCCAGTTGCTACTCACTCCTCAATTTCATCAAAGTCCTTGGATGTTGTAAGGGCTCTGAAGATCTATGTGAAGAGGACTGCTCGTCACAGAAAATCGGACTCTCTGTTTGTCCTGTATGATCCCAAGAAAATTGGGTGTCCTGCGTCTAAGCAGACTATCTCTCGCTGGATCAGGGTCACTAACCAGCATGCATATTCTACGGCAGGATTGCCGTGTCCCAAATCTGTTAAGGCCCACTCTACTCGTAAGGTGGGTTCTTCCTTGGCGGCTGCCCGGGGTGTCTCGGCTTTACAGCTTTGCCGAGCGGCTACTTGGTATGGGTCGAACACGTTTGCTAAGTTCTACAAGACACTTTGGCCACTGAGGACCTAAGGTTTGGTCAATTGGTTCTGCAGGAGACTCCATGCTCTCCCTCCTATTCTGGGAGCTTTGGTACATCCCCATGGTACTAATAAGGACCCCAGCATCCCCTAGAACATAAGAGAAAATAGGATTTTAATTACCTACCGGTAAATCCTTGTCTCGCAGTCCGTAGAGGATGCTGGGCACCCGCCCAGCGCTTCGTGATCCTGCAGTGGTTACTTGGTTCAGAACTGCTTTGTCCTTGGTTAAGTACTGTACTGTTTGTTACTTGGTGAAGTATTCTTGTTCAGCAGTTGCTAAGTTTTCAAGCTGGTTAGCTTGGTTTGCCTTGTATGTGTGAGCTGATGTGAATCTCGCCCCTATCTGTGTAAAGTCCTTCTCTCGAAGTTGTCCGTCTCCTCGGGTACAGTTTCTAGACTGAGTCTGGTAGGAGGAGCATAGATGGAGGAGCCAGCCCATACTATTAAAGTCTTAAAGTGACCATGGCTCCTGGTGGACCCATCTATACCCCATGGTACTAATAGGGACCCCAGCATCCTCTACGGACTACGAGAAAAGGATTTACCGGTAGGTAACCAAAATCATATTTTTGTCCCTCCTGGAATGGCTCATGTTGAGGGGTTTGCACAATCTAATATACCCCCTTCCACCGGGGCCCCCCTGCCTTAAGTGCATCGGGCAACCCCTGTCCATAAACTCTTAGGAAATTCATTATTTAGGAGCAGCACAAATTATAATCAGACAGGAAATTGGATTCTGTATGATATCCTGATGGACGGGATGCCGGTCGGTCAGAATACCGTCAGGGGCATCCTGGCCATCAGAATACCGATAGCCCCCCCCCAAAAAAAAAAAGTACCCTAACTCTCCCCTGCCCCCTACCCTAACCCTCCCTTGTGGGTGCCTAAACCTAACCCTCCCCACTTGGTGCCTAACCCTAACTACCCCTCCCCAGTACCTAACAACCCCCTTCCTGTCCCTGAACCCTAATTCCAATGCCTAAACCTAACCTCCCACCCTCCGCGACAGGACGTGAGTGTGCGTCCTGCTAAAAAGATCGTTTGGAATTCCTGACGTCTGTATTTTGACGCTGGGATTGCGGTCTCTGTCGGATTCTGACGTCAGTATTTCGGCTGCCATTATCCCATCCTGCGGTATTGTAACTACATTGTAGGAAATCTTTATTTCTGTGCAAACAGGAACAAACATATGCATCTTTCTTAACATGCTATAAACATAAAGAAAGGAAAGAAAGAACACCTTCTCCAACAGGTTCTGGATAAACACACTCCCAGCTACCTTCTTTTCATGTAACTTTGTAAGCAGCTCAGCACTGATGACCTCTGCATGTATAATAAGGACAGTTGAGACAGTGCAACATGACACGTCTAACTTCTGTTTCAGACTTTATTTCTGTGAACTCCTGATCTATTATTTTGTTGAAAATTACAATCTTCATCAGCTTTGTGTTTCAGAAGAAATCAGTTGAATTTGTTGCAGAAGATGTATTTTGCTATTGTGATATGATGATATGCTACATAGGGATCAGTATTAAATGCCGCCGGTCGGAATCCCGGCGGTCGAAATACCGACGCCGGAATCCCGACCACACAATCCCGACAGGGGTGGTGAGCGGAACGCAGCCCCTTGCGGGCTCGCTTCGCTCGCCACGCTGAGGGCACGGTGCCTCGCTACGCTCGGCACACTATTATATTCCCCCTCTATGGGTGTCGTGGACACCCACGGAGGGAGAATATGTCGGGATTGTGGCGGTCGGGATTCCGGCGTCGGTATTTCGACCGCCGGGATTCCGCCCGGCGGCATCTTGACCGCATCCCGCTACATAATATTGAAGAGAACATTGGTTAAACAGAATCGGTTGTCCAGCAGAAGACATGTGTTTGAGTTTTGAGGAAGTAGAAATGGCAAGCTTTGACATGTAGAAAAACACATCCCTGTTACTGGAAAGTTGTAAGTGGAAAAACACATAGGTTCTACTAGGCTAAAGAGGTTACAATTGAATTTAGTGTAAGAATTCTGCAGTTAATATTTAATGCTATTGCACGTGCTGGTGGCTGAGCAATACATGCTACTTAGGTAGTGCATCAGCTCCCTCTAGTGACTAAATACAAAATTGATTTTGGAGAATTCGAATTCTGTAATTACCAGCAGTTGCAGCCAACAGTAGACTGCATAAAGAAAAGGGCCGGTCCCAATCTGACATGGATACCTCATCTGTCAGACGCCCAAAGGGAGCAACCTGAAGATGCGCTGTGCATGGGCTGCCTTCCTCCTATTCAAGAGCTATATAGGTAGAGTTTCTAAAGGGCCTATTTATTAAGCTCCTCTCCCCCAAAAGTCATTCAGAAACTACATTCATCATGACAGTAGTATCACTGCAATTTATCAAAATTTGAACTTAAGCAATTTCAGATCCCTCCTGCACTCAGTTAAGTAACACAAGTTACTGCATTCTCCTTTTTTTCTGAACAGGAACTGTAGACTTTCCAGTTTATGAAGCTCTGGAAAAACAATCTTGAATTGGTGATTGCCATTGTAGCCTATAGGCTATATTGGTATGCGGTCAGCATCCCGATGGACAGGATGCCAGCGGTCATATGACCCACACCGGAATCCAGACACCACTCAGGAGACAGGTACCGGATGACAGACCGCCGACATCACAAAGGTAAGTATCAGGGAGTATGTTAGGGTTAGGGCCAAGGGAGAACTAGCCGCCACCCCCTGAGGGGGGGTGGGGTGGGGGATCAAAAATGCATACCCTCACCACCATTGGGATCTTCAATGTCGGGATACTGGTGTCGGTCATGTGACCGCCGGCATCCGACTACCGGGATAGCTTACCCAACCCACTATATTTTCACATTTTCTTCCGGTTAGGGATGTTTAGATGATTAATCAGTTCATGTGTTGGGCAGAGGCTAGCATATAGTATATGTGATATAATATTATTGGCTTAGGCTGTGTTTAATGTGTTGGTCATTGAGATGGATTATATATTCTATTTCAAACAATTCTTAACTGGTCCTTGTTAAATATAATGTAGTTACCTGCAAATAATAACAATAATAAAGCTTTGTCCCCCCTATAGTCATACTGAACTCTGCAAATACATAAAACTATATTTTAATACATAGAATGCGTTTGAAACTTATAAAAAAGAAGGGATAGACATAGCTTACAGTATATTGCTGAATGTAAAAGCAAATATGATTATTGCAATAAATAAAAAAAGATTAATTCCAAAGTAGCTTCTATATAATTGTTATTTATTAATACATTCTAAATACACTCTTTAATAGACAGCTGCTACTCAGTCAGCTTAATTGAAAATACAATTGCTTTCTGCACAGCATAATAAAGACAACACAGGACTCGCCTGCATTCACCCAGAAAGGTGGTTACCAACAAAAAGCCTGTTGTGAAGTTTTGTTTCAACAGAACATGGTCTGCATAAGTAAAGGGGCCTACAATCTGGAAGTTTAACCAATATGTTGCAAGGAGATGATTTAAAGTATCTTGAACTTCTCTGTGATATGATAGAGGATAAAGCTTTTCAAGATGGAGTGCAAAATTATGTTCTGGAGAAAGCGTCATCCAAAATGCAAATACAGAGTAAAACTAAGAGTGTGGTCAGTATATGGTGCTGGTTATACCAGGAGAAGACTGTCACCACTGAAGAATTTGACCATATGAATAAGGTTTAGCATGAAAGCTTTTTGCATTATAGGTAGATAAGTGACTTAAATAAAAAGTCTGCTGAAAAAAAAAACCTGTTGCATGAGCAGAGTTAAAAAGTTAGAATGAATTATCCTCTTTAAAAATATAACTTAGTGTGTTCGCTCCCAACCTCCTTTCCCTCTCCCTCCCTGGTATTCCCCTTCCATATATTTACGGCCAGAGTGATTTTATATATATATATATATATATATATATATATACACATATACACACAAACAGAAAGTTCAGCACTCACCAGAGCAAGCTCACATATTTTCACAACATCAATAAACAAATGATAGGGGTTTAGTTAGTGAATTGGCCAATGCACGGAAGCCTGCAAACCGCTCGCCAAGGTACCCCACCTTCATGCAGGTCCTACACTATCACAGAGTCTCAAAAATTAAAACCTAGCAACTAAGTAGGTGGCCATGGGCTACATGCACCCCACCCTATGAGTGGTGAGTGCAGACACTGCACCCCGCTTCTGGGGTGGTGAGTGCTGTGGTTTTAAATTTGTTGATATATATATATATATATAGATGTATATATATATATATTGTTTAAGTCAACTTACTTTCTAACAAATATTTAAAATGCCAGCTCTAATATATACGGTGGACGCCAGGCACATCTTATTACCATGTGCTATGAATGTGCGCTGTACTTTGCAAAACACTACATCCCATAAGAGAAAACAATACACCTACACATTATCTGAGTTCCAAAGCTCATTGATGTATATATTTATTAAAAGGATATGTATACAATATATCACAATGTACAGTATATATATATATATATATATATATATATATATATAGTTACATTGTTACAATTTACACAGGAAGTAGTTATTACAAACTAATTCATTACAGACACGGCCAGCAATACATCACCATATTTGCTCAATGCTCACTACGCTCCCCCTCCTCCATCTTTAGCTCTCCCTCCATGCTCAAAGCAGCAGAGTATCAGCACAAGCCCATCTCAATCAGCACCCCGGGACAAAACAGAAACTTCTGTGTGTGATCAGCAATACACTCAGGTATTGCTATTGGTCTAAGGGAGGGAACTTTCTCATTCATGATGAGTCATTGGTCAGTGTGAGGGCTTTTGTTCAAGGTTGCTGGTCTCTGGTTTCCTGTCCATCACAAGCTCCTTTGAATGTATTCTTTTGTTCCAGTAAAAGGAACTTTATATTCCTACATTTAATCATATCTACTCATGGCAATGTGCTACAACCTAATAACAGGCATCAAATGAATCTACACATTAATTTGGTTACTTTGATACCAAGCACGACATGTCCATCTTGCTCCGCTCCAATAATACACATACATGACGTTACTCCATTTTATAATTTGAAACTTTATGATGTCTGGTGCTTGATATGTTTAAATTTATGTGCTGTATGAAATATGTGTTGAATCTATCTTTGTGGCATGTCTGTGTAAATGCGTATGTTACCATATATTGCTGTGCACGCTGTGCGTATTCGCAAGCATAGCGACTCATAATGTGTGGAGTCTGTATGTTCTCTCTATGTAATATTTTTGACTTCGACAATATATATATTGTCACAACTGGCCAGACAAATCTCCAGACGTGTTAATCTGAAAATCGCTGCCAGTTGCTTCAGCACGTGAGGTTAATCAGACATGGTAACTGCCACCAACAAAGAGAAAGATGCAGTGATATAACACTAGGTAGCTCTTTGCTTCTACCTACATAAACAGTTAATATTTGACAAAATAGTTGACATGAGCCACAGAGGGCCGTAGGGCTAAGACAAATATCAGAACTCGAAATTAGGGTTTAATTTCAAGTAAAATTTCAAACCTTATAATTACAAAAACAAATTACAGATTATGATTCTTTAAAAGTACACAGAGATTATAGACAATTTCATAGAAAATAAAAGGATAAAAACAAAGTTCAGGTTTCACCTGCGAATTGAACAATGTCCGGTTAAGGTCTCCCCTGAGAGTAGTTGGGCATTTCAGTCATCTGGCTTCCATATGACATAGGCTGTACAGTTTGCCTGGTTAATGTTTCCCTTCTGTCATGCTTCTTATCTCACAAAAAATGGATGTTTCCTCTTCATAGCACATGGGGAGGTATAGTATGTCTGAGATTTAATAACTTCCCTGGTACCAGGTGTGATTGCCTGGCCCTTTCCTTTAGAATAGTATTCCTGTCCAACAAATGTGGATGATACCATGGGCAGCATGAAATATGACATGGTCACATGATCTCATCTTCTCCTCCCTGCTATAGTATAGTGAGGAAACAGGCTTAGATTTCAGATCAACTGCAACAGTGAATTATATTTACCATTCTGCCCCCTGCTAGTCACACCACTAAAACAATGCACATGGCATGTTTCTTTGGCATACAAATTGCACACAGGACATCAGCCACATCCTCTGAAGCTCAATTAGTTCTCGCATAAATGTAAACATTCTGTCTGGCGAAGAATTTTTTTATAGCCGACATATAAATCATTAAGTAAACTTATACAATTTTTAAACAGATATATAGGTGATCATAACACATACTTATACCATTACCATTATTAATTATACCCATTACAATATGAAATGGGCTTTATTGCTATATATATAGAGAGAGAGAGAGAGAGAGAGAGAGAGAGAGAGAGAGCATCATCATTTTACAACTAAAGGATTTCTATAATTCTCCTCTCCCTATTAAAAATACACAAAACAAATAAAAAACAAAACAAAATAGTACTACATTGTCACAGATTTCTAAATTGCCCCTCATCACCTGTGGCTGACTGGTCTGGTTTGCAACCAATACATATTGTTTTAGTTTACTACTGTACTCATTTTAGACTTTTTTTTTAATCATATACTATTTGTGTCTTCCTGCATATTTGTTAATCATTAACTATTGGAAGGCTTAAACTGTTTATTTGCTGATACAAATAAAAAGTAAAATATATCATTCAGACAAGAGGAAGAAATAAGAGCTGTAAATTAATTAGGGAGTGCAACAAGCCCCTTGCGGGCTCTGTACGCTCGCCATGCTGCGGGCTCGGTGGCACCCAGTTCTATTCCCACTCTATTGGAGTCATGGACACCCACGAGAATAGTCACTGCTAGTCGGCCTGCCGACTGTCTGGATTCTCAGGGGTAGGGATGTAGGAAGAGGTGTTGTGATCGGCGGCCTCCTGACCGCCTGTCACGTAACTAAATCCCCTGGCAATTACATTATAATTATACAGGAAGAGAAATATTTGACAGCATGCCTTATAAAGTACCGTTCCACAGCAAAGATTTTTTATTTTTACATCCAAAAATATTTGGTTCTGTGTTCTTATACAGTAGTTGCAGGAGGCAGATGATGGTAATGGTGGATGGTGTGTGCACTGAGCTCAAGAACGACACTGTAAGTATGCTATACAATATCCATAGCAATAACCTCAGATCCCCGTGTAAATGGAAAACAAAAAAATGGCACCTAGCAGAATTGAATCTACGGGGACAAAGTGAACACTGACATCTGCTGCTAGTACTAGGTAGAGGATGCAATATACACATACTGTATATAGATATAGACGTAATGGTAAGAACTTACCGTTGAGAACGTGATTTCTCTTATGTCCACAGGTAACATTGGGATATGCCGGAGCGACAGCGGAAATGGCACCAACACGGTAACGAGCTTTCTGGCCTCCCAGGATGCATAGGGGCTTCACCATATCGTCCCGCCCACTGACTCAGTCAAATCAGTTCCACAGCGATTAGGCAGGAGCATCAGGTAGAAACCTATTTAGGCAATAAGAACACACATGCACACCCTTCCATACAAGAAGGAAGAGGTTTAGTGATTGTCAAGATCCTCAAATCAGGTGCGTCAGGGTGGATACCTGTGGACATAAGAGAAATCACGTTATCAACGGTAAGTTCTTACCATAACGTCTATTTCTCTGGCTGGGTCCACAGGATTATCCACAGGATAACATTGGGATTCCCAAAGCCAATTTTAGTGGTGGGGACGCTCCTGATTACCCAGGAGGACCTTTCGTCCGAAGTCTGCGTCATGAGAGGCAAAAGTATCCAAGGCATAATGTCTAATGAATGTGTTAATGGAAGACCATGTGGCTGCCTTACAAATCTGTTCTGCTGAAGCACCATGTTGTGCTGCCCATGAAGGACCTACCTTACGTGTAGAGTGAGCAGAGACATTAGCCGGAGCAGGGAGATCTGCATGAGAATAAGCTTCTGATATTACCATTCGGAGCCATCTTGCGAGCATCTGTTTACTAGCAGGCCATCCTCTTCTATGAAATCCGTAGAGGATGAAGAGAGAATCTGTTTTCCTGATGGCACTAGTACGATCTATGTAGATTCTTAAAGCTCGGACTATGTCCAGCGACGCTTCTCCCGCAGATAGTCCCGATACCTGAAAAGCTGGGACTACAATCTCTTCGTTAAGGTGAAACTTTGATACCACCTTCGGAAGATAACCAGATCTAGTTCTGAGAACTGCTCTGTCTGGAAAAAAACTTAGGAAAGGAGACTTACAAGATAACGCTCCTAAATCTGACACTCTTCTGGCTGACGCCATTGCCAGTAGAAAAAGTACTTTAGCCGTTAACCATTTAAGATCTGCTCTCTTAAGTGGTTCAAACGGAGGTCCCTGGAGGAATTTAAGAACTAAATTCAAATCCCAGGGAGCTGCAGGAGGAACAAATGGAGGTTGAATATGTACAACTCCCTGAAAGAAGGTACGTACATCCTGTAAATCAGCAATCTTTCGCTGAAACCATACAGTTAACGCTGATACTTGAAAACTCAAGGAAGCTACTTTCAAACCTTTATCCAATCCTGCTTGAAGGAAATCCAAAATCCTGGATACTTTAAAAGATCTTGGATTCCAACTTTTTTCAGTACACCAATGAATATAGGCTTGCCATATTCTATGATACACACGAGCTGAAGAAGGCTTTCTTGCTCTGAGCATAGTCTGGATTACTTGTTTTAAAAATCCTCTAGCTTCTAAGATAGAGGTTTCAACAGCCACGCCGTCAAAGACAGACGATCCAGATGACTGACAAGGACCCTGCATTAGCAGATCTGGACGTTGAGGGAGCAGTACTGGTGCTTCCACGGACATTCTCAGTAGATCTGTGTACCAATGCCTTCTTGGCCAAGCTGGAGCTACTAGAATTATTGCTCCCTTTGCTTGCTTTATTTTTCTCACTACTCAGAGATATTGGAGGGAACAGATACGCCAGATGAAACTTCCATTCTACTGACAGTGGGTCTACAAGGACCGCTCGGGGATCCTTTGTCCTCGATCCGTACCTCGGAACTTTGTTGTTTAGACGAGACGCCATGAGGTCTATCTCTGGTAGACCCCATCTCTTCACTATTGTCTGAAACACTTCTGGGTGTAATGCCCATTCAGTTTCCTGAATGGTGTGTCGACTGAGAAAATCCGTTTCCCAGTTCAGAACCAATGGGACAAACACTGCTGACAATGCTGGGAGATGGAGTTCTGCCCATCTTAGAATGGGAGCTACTTCCTCCATCAATCTTTTGCTGTGAGTTCCTACTTGATGATTGAGGTACGCTACTGCCGTCGCATTGTCTGAGCGAATCTGGACCGGTCTTCCTTGCAGACTGTCCTTTGCCTGAACCAGAGTCATATAAATGGCCCTTATTTCCAACAGATTTATTGGCAGGCGACTTTCCCTTACGGTCCATTTTCCCTGGAACCAAAGGCTTCTGAGTACCGCACCCCAGCCTTGCAGACTGGCATCTGTTGTCAGGACTTGCCATTCCTTTATCCAAAAGGGTCTCCCTTTGTTTAAATGGTCTGTCTGTAGCCACCACGCCAGAGACCTTTTTACATTTACTGGAAACTTTATCATCTGCTTTCTTATCGTCTGATGATTTCTGTTCCATTTGGTCAGAATAAGGTGCTGCAACGGTCTGGAGTGGAATTGCGCATATTCCACCATGTCGAAGGTTGCTGCATGGACTGACATTGTCTGGGCGTGCAACGCTTCCTGAGTCATGACCTGCACCTTGACTATCTTTTTCTCTGGCAAGAGAACTTTCTGTAGGTCTGAATCCAATATGGCCCCCAAATGAACCATCCGCTGTGACGGATTCAGAGACGAATTTTCCCAATTTATGAGCCACCCGTGTCTCTGTAAACAAACTCTTGTCTGTTGAAGATGGCTCAAAAGTAACTCCAGCGATTGAGCTAGGATTAACAGGTCGTCAAGATATGGGAATATTCTTATCCCCTGCTTGCGAAGACAAGCTGCCATAACCACCATGATTTTGGTAAACACCCTGGGTGCTGTTGCTAGCCCGAAGGGCAAAGCTTGGAACTGAAAATGTTCCTGGAGGATGGCAAACCTGAGGTAACACTGATGACAGTGCTATAGGCACATGTAGGTAAGCATCCTGTACATCCAGAGATACCATGTAATCTTCCGGTTCCATAACCAACATTATGGAGCGTAATGTCTCCATATGGAATCTTGGGATCCAAATGTATTTGTTTAACATTTTCAGATTAAGAATTGGTCGAAATTACCCATTCGGCTTCTGGATCAGAAATAGATTGGAGTAAAACCCCTGCCCCCTTTGTGATGGTGGTACTGGGCCAATCACACCTGACTGCAGTAGTTTTTGGACTGCTTCTTGCGGGGCATTGGCCTTCGACTCTATACGAGACGGGCTGGTGCAAAAAAATCTTTGAGGAGGCTGCCTCCTGAATGGGAACCCATACCTCTGAGATACCACCTTCTGCACCCAAGCATCTGTTGTCGACTGCTGCCATACGTGTGCAAAACGAAGGAGTCGGCCCCCAACCCTGGAATCCTCCAGGCGGAGGCCCGTCTCTTCAGGCTGATGGTTTCTGTTCAGGCTTGGAAGCTGGCTTTTTGGTAGCCCACTGCTTCCTACCCCTGGTTTTGAACTGGGGTTGCTTAGCATCCTCTTTAGCCTTTGCTTTGCCTTGCCATCGAAAATGGCCGAAACTTTGAACCCCTAGATTTAGGATTATAACTAGTCGGAAATCTGACCTTCTTCGACTCAGCTTCCGATTCTAGAATGTCTGACAATCGTTTCCCAAACAATATATTACCAATAAAAGGTAATGCTTCCAATTCCTTCTTGGATTCTGCATCTGCTTTCCAAGTACGCAGCCAAATTGCTCTACAAGTGGCTACCGTCAAGGCTGATGTTCTAGAAGCGATTGTACTCATGTCAATTGCCGCTTCTTCCAAGTATTGGGCAGATTGTCTTAAATGGCTTAAATGATACTCTTGCTCCCTATTAGGAGAAGAGAGGTCATTCTCTAGTTCCTCTAACCATTCGCCCATTGCCTTTGCTATCCAAGCCGAAGCCATAGCCGGTCTTACCACTGCTCCTGTGAGAGAAAATATATTTTTCAAGAAGCTATCTACCCTTCTGTCTGTGACATCATTTAGTGAGGTAGATGACAGTGGTAAAGCAGATTTATGCACAAGTCGCAGCACACGTGCATCTACTTTTGGAGGAACTTCTCTTTTCGAACAATCCGCAGCTGGAAATGGATAATAAGAATTCAATTTTTTCGGAATCTTATGCTTTTTACTGGGCGTCGCCCAAGACTCTTCCATCATTTCCGTCAGTTCATCTGACGCTGGGAATTCAGCTTTAACTGCTTTTGCTCGTTTAAACACAGGTGCTTTAGATTTTGACACTGTCTTGGCTGGCTCTTCCAAAGAGAGAACAGCCTTCACTGCCTCAATAAGTTCAGCTACATCCTCTGAACTGAAACTCTGCGACTGATCATCATACAGAGTATTTGAATATCATCTGTTGTATCATCTTGTGTAGTCTGCCACATAGACGAATCTGTCTTAGTCTTACCTGTCCCTTGGTTACTTGTAGAGGCTACTGGAACCAAGCCGTAGGAAGGGAGCTGCATGTATGGGTTAATAGTGTAACCTAACCCTTGAGGTGGTGCTACCGGTGTTAACCTGTCCGCTATTGAAGATAAAGTCTTTGCGAACATATTCCATGGTGGCTCTGTTGGTGGCTGAACCAACTCCTGTTTTTTACTTTGCTGAAAAGCAAAACAGTTCGCACACAACCCCTCATAAGTGACCAATTGGTCCATACCAATTAACCCTGTTTTACAAGATAAGCATGTTAGGGATGTAGGAGTGCCTGATAAATTCTCCTCGTCACTTTTGCCGCTCACAGACATGGTAATAATCTATTATTGACTACACAATTTGTGACTGAAAATCACCTATATACAGATATATAGAAGTGAGATCAATCTGACCACAACCGTGCACCTGAATTGAGGGTCAGAACAGGACTGACCACATAAAAAAGTCAGCACTCATACTAGCAGTCAGTCACATGTTAAGGCATTAAACATTGTCATATGAGAATACAACCACCATAACAACTTACAAGTAAGTAGGAAAATTGTACTTCTGTTTTTAACTGTTTTTTTTCAAACATAACATGCAGAAACAACAGTAATATACAGATCTCATATGCAATATGTACTAAAAATTAACAATTCATACTAACAAGTAGAGATAATTTTTAGTACTGTATACCCTTCCTCCATAGAGCGGGATACAGGGAGACTCACCACACTTCCATATCCAAGCAAATACGCTCGTAAGACGTTGAGTGGATTCAGACGCTACTGATGTACACTACTGCTCCTGATAACTGATGAAAGACACAGTCGCTCACTGACGGACACGGACGCTCAGCGACTTCCACGTGTATGCAGACGCTAAGGCCTGCGACTCGGTCTAGGCGGGATCTCTAGTGTACACAACCGCAGCGTCTAAGCTGCGACCAAGTACCCTCGTGGTAGCGTCTGAGACGGAAGTGAGGTCATTCAGTTCATGGACGAGAGACGCACGGAAACTGGTCATGAACTCGGAAGAGGGGCGGCCAGGAGAGCGTCTGAATCCCCCTGTTGACTTAAACTCTAAGGATCGCGGCCTCTACCTAGTCCTGGCGCCTATGATCCCTAGAGCGTAGCGTTGTCGCACCCGAGATGTTCGGCGCATCAACACACTGTTTGTGGTCTCCACCAATACAGTGTAGCTGTGTCCAGACCCCCCTAGTAAGGGGAAATCCATAGACTTACCTTCCCCCCATGCTCCGGCCACAGCCTGGTTACGTCTGCTGGACCTGCTAGAACATCCGACACAGACGCCCGTCGAGACAGCACTGTACCGCGAAGGTAAGCATTGTTGCGACCCGGTGGGGAGTTGTTGGAGCGACTCTTTCTAGTATGCATTTAAGACGCTGTTAAGAAAAGTCGCTCAAAAAACAATAGTAAGACTATAAAAATAACATAATAAAAGCTTCAGGCTGCTTTATTAATAGCAGCCCAGTGACCACGGTCCAGCTCCTGCCGCACCAAACAAAAAACTGATTTGACTGAGTCAGTGGGCGGAACTATATGGTGAAGCCCCAATGCATCCTGAAAGGCCAGAAAGCTCGTGACCGTGTTGGTGCCATTTCCGCTGTCGCTCCGGCATATCCCAATGTTATCCTGTGGATAATCCTGTGGACCCAGCCAGAGAAAGGTCTATATAATAAAAGGCTAAGGCTGCTCCTCACCTCTGTTATGTGAGCTGGTGACCACAAGAGGCTGCCCCCATGTACCAAATGACTCCTTTGTGTGTTACATGCTGTCACAGCTGAAAGTGGAAGTTGTAAGCAGGGATATTTTATGTAAAATTTTAAATAAAAAAAATAACTGATCCGTTTCACACCTGCTGCATATGGAGAAAGGGTGCTGGGGAGAGAGAGAGAGAGAGAGAGAGAGAGAGAGACTAAATTCAATTACTTCGTTGTAATCATGTCTTTTTTTAGTTGTATTAGACACCCTGGAAATGCAACATAAAATAGTTATGCACAGAAAATGCGGGTTTAAGGACAGCAAATGAGAAATTTTAGCCTTGGTAAGTGGGATCCATTGTTATATCAGCTATAAATGAAATTATTTAATCTGCATCTAAATATAAAAGGCTAACACTGCTGCTCACACCTCTGTGGTGTCGCCAACAGCCGCTGGAGTGTGTCCGATGGAGCTCCATTTGGGACATGGATACACACCCTATGTACACCGCATCCCCCTCCTCCATGTACTAGGCTGCAACCCCAGCTGCCATGTCATTTTTAATGGAGAATATATTGTACAATGTAGTCACAGTGATGGGTACCAAGTTCACCCCCAGTTATGCCAACCTGTTCCTAGCCAAATGAGAAGACGGCAATATCTTAATGAGTACATACTGGTGAATGAACTTGGTATCCTCTTCTTTTGGAAAGGAACAGAGAAGACGCTCAGGAATTTGTTCTTCCCTCAACTCAAATTTAATCTAAATCTCACATTTTTCATCAGCAGAACCATGTGTAATTTTTTCGACTTGAGTTTATATATTGAGAATAACCATTTTCAGACAAAGGGGGATATCCAATTATCCCAGGTAATTTACTGGGGCTAAATGTCCCGCCGGGGGCTACTCTATTTCCACCAAAAATCCAGCACGAGCGGTGGCTTATCGGGGGATACCTAACGCTGCAGCGGGTGTCGGCTCCTGACAGCTCCCGATGCAGTGCGCCACCCCCAACTGCCCGCAAGACACACAGGCATGGCGCAAGCCCCTCTCGCCCACTTGCTGCCTGACTCACGCCGGCGGTTTCCTCCAGCCAGCCACACAGCATTCGCGTCATCAACAGGAGAACGGGGACACCGCAGCCACACAGATCCCCAGCAGCAGCAGTCACCCGGCGGCTTCCCCCAGCCAGCCACACAGCATTCGCATCATCAGCAGGACGACGGGGACACCACAGCCGCACACAGATCCCCAGCAGCAGCAATCACCCGGCGGCTTCCCCCAGCCAGCCACACAGCATCCACGTCATCAGCAGGACGGGGACACCGCAGGTTTTCCCAGTCATCAGGGATTTTGTTTCACCTGCCTTGGGCAGACGAAACCAAAACCCCAGAAACAGCCCTGTTTTCGTGCAAAAACAGGGCTGTTTCTAATGAAAACACACAGGTTTCACTAAACCTGTGTGTTTTCAGGAGAAAGGGCATTATTTTTACAGGTGATCAATCTGGATAGCCTGCAAAAAAAGAAACATCGGGAAAAAAATTGTTTTTCGCACCCAATGTTTTACCGGGGCTAATAGGCTAACCCCCAAAGTGTTATAGTAAACCTACAGACACCAATAGCTACATCTACAGAAACAGAGAACATCCTGACAGATGGTTGAAGGAATCCCCAAAGGACAACTCATGCGTGTAAAAAGGAATTGTAGTGACCCGACGGTCTGTAAAGACACGTGGAGACTATGAAGAATTTGACCTCACTAAACAATAAGTTCTGAACATGGATAGGAATCTCATGCTTGTACCAAAAGACAGAAATCGAGTGAACAACAGTGAATGGTCCTTCATCAGAGGATATGGAAGCCACCATTGGAAAATTGAGCAGATATTCAAGACATTGACACATCCTGAAGAAAGATCCTGTACTAAAAAGTGTTCTTCCAGAGAAACCAATCTTCACTTACCGCAAAGCAGAAAACCTTAAATATAAATTACGACTAACCCAATACGAACCAATGTGATTCACTGATGTGGTATATGCAATATGTGCATAAACATACCAATATCCACATAAAAAAATTGCACAATTTGTGGCAAAAGGACACACTTTTACAATATCAGACTTCATAACCTGTCACATCACTAATGTGGTCTCTCTCATAGAATGCTCACGTGGACTCTTCTATATTGGCCGAACATAACGATCCCTAAAAACAAGGATGAACGGACACTGCGCAACATAAATAAAGGCTTGGAGACCCACTCACTTTCAGATCATTTCAAGAGAGTTCATAATTGTTCAACAAAGCACACATCTTTCTGGGGATCCAACACGTCAAAACAACATGGAAGGACGTTGAGTCAAAATGAGCCAGAAATGAGATGAAGTGGATCTTTAAACTGAAGACATTAATACCTGATGGGTTGAACAAAGACTTTGAGCTGAAATGTTTCCTTACATTTTTACTATCCATAGCACTTTTATACCTTTTTTGGGTCTATGTTTCAAAGCAAGCCTATATATTTTAGAAAAAAAATACAAGACATTTTATTATATATATATTTTATTTCAGCCACACCTCTATGCTCCTCTCCTATCATATTCTACACTTTTTTTTTATGTACTCATCTTATTTGCATTATGCCAATAAAAACCTTATTCTCTCTATTTCTTTTTTTGATGTCATCTGGAACCTTTATCTTGCAGAAAGGTAAAGTTTACTGGGGGACATTATATGTCAGCAGAACATCAAGTTCAAGTTCAACGATGACCCAGTTCCGGTTTTGAAGAACATCCGGCTTACAGTCTATAACAAGGATAAACAGTTCCAAACTATTCTAGATGGCTGCCCAACCCTCCAACCAATCGCAGGAAGCCCTTGGTTTAACTTATATTACCAGGAACTAAGAAACGTTGAGCAGAAGTACCCGATGACGTCAATTCCGGCCGCGTGACTTCCAGTTTTGAGCTATTTAAGGCAGTTTCACTTCATTCACACTTGCACCTTCTGAAGAGCTCAGCACTCGAAATGCGTTAAGTGCTACCAAGGATCACTAATATGAGTGTGAAAATAGCCGCGTAGCAAACCATCAGAGGATTAAAGTGTTTGCAAGACACCAAGGGGTAATCAGACTCCCCCTTGTGTGCAAACCAATGCCAACAACTCACCTGACTCTGGTAAGCAGGCATTTCAGCCATGGACTGCCAAATTGTACACTATTTTTTCCTGCAAGGGAGGTTATAACTGTCTGTTTTTTGCTCTACTCCAGAGGTAATTTACTTGTATATATATATATATATATATATATATATATAAAATAAGATTTTACTTACCGGTAAATCTATTTCTCGTAGTCCGTAGTGGATGCTGGGGACTCCGTAAGGACCATGGGGGATAGACGGGCTCCGCAGGAGACAGGGCACTTTAAGAAAGAATTAGGAATACTGGTGTGCACTGGCTCCTCCCTCTATGTCCCTCCTCCAGACCTCAGTTAAGGAAACTGTGCCCGGAAGAGCTGACAGTACAAGGAAAGGATTTTGGAATCCAGGGTAAGACTCATACCAGCCACACCAATCACACCGTATAACTCGTGATAACCTTACCCAGTTAACAGTATGAACAACAACAGAGCATCATATAAACCTGATGCAACCATAAAATAACCCTTATTTAAGCAATAACTATATACAAGTATTGCAGAAGAAGTCCGCACTTGGGACGGGCGCCCAGCATCCACTGCGGACTACGAGAAATAGATTTACCGGTAAGTAAAATCTTATTTTCTTGAGTAGCCACAGGCACCACAATAGATTGGTTCATATGAAAAGATGACACCACTTTTGGAAGAAATTGCGGACGAGTCCGCAATTCTGCCCTATCCATATGGAAAACCAGATAGGGGCTTTTATGTGACAAAGCCGCCAATTTTGACACACGCCTCGCCGAAGCCAAGGCTAATAGCATGACCACCTTCCACGTGAGATATTTTAACTCCACGGTTTTAAGTGGCTCAAACCAGTGTGATTTCAGGAAACTCAACACCATGTTAAGATCCCAAGGTGCCACTGGATGCACAAACGGGGGCTGAATATGCAGCACTCCCTTTACAAACGTCTGAACTTCAGGCAGAGAAGCCAGTTCTTTTTCAAAGAAAAGTGATAGGGCCGAAATCTGGACCTTAATGGACCCCAATTTTAGGCCCAAAGTCACTCCCGACTGTAGGAAGTGAAGGAAACGGCCCAGCCGGAATTCCTCTGTAGGGGCATTCCTGGCCTCACACCAAGCAACATATTTTCGCCATATACGGTGATAATGTTTAGCCGTCACGTCTTTCCTAGCCTTTATTAGCGTAGGAATAACCTCATCCGGAATCCCTTTTTCTGCTAGGATCCGGCGTTCAACCGCCATGCCGTCAAACGCAGCCGCGGTAAGTCTTCGAACAGACAGGGCCCCTGCTGCAACAGATCCTGTCTTAGAGGCAGAGGCCATGGGTCCTCTGTGAGCATTTCTTGCAGCTCTGGATACCAAGTCCTTCTTGGCCAATCCGGAACAATTAGTATTGTTCTCACTCCTCTTTTTCTTATGATTCTCAGTACCTTGGGTATGAGAGGAAGAGGAGGAAACACATAAACCGACTGGAACACCCACGGTGTCACTAGTGCGTCTACAGCTATCGCCTGAGGGTCTCTTGACCTGGCGCAATACCTCTGTAGTTTTTTGTTGAGGCGGGATGCCATCATGTCCACCTGTGGCAGCTCCCACCGACTGGCAATCTGCGCGAAGACTTCTTGATGAAGTCCCCACTCTCCCGGGTGGAGGTCGTGCCTGCTGAGGAAGTCTGCTTCCCAGTTGTCCACTCCCGGAATGAACACTGCTGACAGTGCTCTCACGTGATTCTCTGCCCAGCGAAGAATTCTGGTGGCTTCCGCCATCGCCACCCTGCTCCTTGTGCCGCCTTGGCGGTTTACATGAGCCACTGCGGTGATGTTGTCTGATTGAATCAGCACCGATTGGTCGCGAAGCAGGGTCTCCGCTTGACTTAGGGCGTTGTATATGGCCCTTAGTTCCAGGATATTGATGTGAAGGCAAGTCTCCTGACTTGACCACAGACCCTGGAAATTTCTTCCCAGTGTGACTGCCCCCACACCCTCGGAAGCTTGCATCCATGGTCACCAGGACCCAGTCCTGAATGCCGAATCTGCGACCCTCGAGAAGGTGAGCACTCTGCAGCCACCACAGAAGAGACACCCTGGCCCTGGGGGATAGGGTGATCAGCCGATGCATCTGTAGATGTGATCCGGACCACTTGTCCAACAGATCCCATTGAAAGGTCCTCGCATGGAACCTGCTGAAGGGAATGGCCTCGTATGATGCCACCATCTTCCCCAGGACTCGCGTGCAGTGATGCACCGACACCCGTTTTGGCTTTAAGAGGTCTCTGACCAGTGTGTGGAATTCCTGAGCCTTCTGCGTCGGGAGAAAAACCTTCTTCTGGTCTGTGTCCAAAATCATGCCCAGGAAGGGCAGACGCGTCGTAGGAATCAGCTGCGACTTTGGAATATTCAGAATCCAGCCGTGCTGTTGTAACACTTAGCGAGAGCGTGCTACGCTGATCAGTAACTGCTCTCTGGACCTCGCCTTTATGAGGAGATCGTCCAAGTATGGGATAATTGTGACTCCTTGCTTTCGCAGGAGCACCATAATTTCCGCCATTACCTTGGTAAATATTCTCGGTGCCGTGGAGAGACTAAACGGCAACGTCTGGAATTGGTAATGACAATCCTGTACCACGAATCTGAGGTACTCCTGATGAGGTGGATAAATGGGGACATGCAGGTAAGCATCCTTTATGTCCAGATACACCATAAAATCCCCCTCTTCCAGGCTTGCAATGACCGCTCTGAGCGATTCCATCTTGAACTTGAACCTTTTCAGGTAAATGTTCAGGGATTTTAAATTCAAAATGAGTCTGACCGAACTGTCCGGTTTCGGTACCACAAACATTGTGGAATAGTAACCCCTTCCCTGGTGAAGGAGGGGAACCTTCACCACCACCTGCTGGAGATATAATTTGTGAATTGCCACTAACACTATTTCCCTCTCCAAGGGGGAAGCTGGCAGGGCCGATTTGAGGTAACGGTGAGGGGGCATCACTTCGAATTCCAGTTTGTATCCCTGAGATACAATCTGTATAGCCCAGGGATCCACCCGTGAGCGAACCCACTGGTGGCTGAAATTTCGGAGACGCGCCCCCACCAATCCTGGCTCCACCTGTGGAGCCCCAGCGTCATGCGTTGGATTTAGTGGAAGCCGGGGAGGACTTCTGTTCCTGGGAACTAGCTGTATTGTGCAGCTTCTTTCCTCTACCCCTGCCTCTGGCAAGAAAAGACGCACCTCAAACTTTCTTGCCTCTTGGTGATCGAAAGGACTGCATTTGGTAATATGGTGCTTTCTTAGGTTGTGAGGGAATATATGGCAAAAAATTTGACTTCCCAGCCGTAGCTGTGGAAACTAGGTCCGAGAGACCGTCCCCAAACAATTCCTCACCCTTATAAGGTAAAACCTCCATGTGCCGTTTTGAGTCGGCATCACCTGTCCATTGCCGAGTCCACAGGACCCTTCTGGCCGAAATCGACATTGCATTTATTCTAGAGCCCAGTAGGGTAATATCTCTCTGGGCATCTCTCATATACAGGACAGCGTCTTTTATATGCCCCAGGGTCAGTAATATAGTATCCTTGTCCAAGGTATCAAGTTCCTCAGATAAAGTATCTGTCCATGCTGCGACAGCACTACACATCCAGGCCGACGCAATTGCCGGCCTTAGCAGAGTACCTGAATGTGTATAAATGGACTTCAGAATACCTTCCTGCTTTCTATCCGCAGGATCCTTTAGGGTGGCCGTATCCTGTGACGGCAGGGCTACCTTCTTAGATAAGCGTGTCAAAGCTTTGTCTACCCTAGGGGAGGATTGCCAGCGTAACCTGTCCGTTGGCAGGAAAGGATACGCCATAAGCAACCGTTTGGAAATCTGCACTTTCCTATCTGGAGATTCCCAAGCTTTTTCACATAACTAATTTAACTCATGTGAAGGGGGAAAAGTCACCTCATGCCTTTTTTCCCCAAACATATAAACCCTCTTGTCAGGGACTGGGTTTTCCTCTGAGATGTGTAATACATCCTTCATTGCTATAACCATGTAGCGGATGGCTTTAGCCATTTTAGGCTGCAACTTTGCATCATCGCCATCGACACTGGAGTCAGAATCCGTGTCGATATCTGTGTCAACTATTTGGGATAATGGACGCTTCTGAGACCCTGACGGCCTCTGCGTTGTAGGGTCAGGCATGGGTTGAGACCCTGACTGTCCCAAGGCTTCAGCTTTATCCAACCTTTTATGCAAGGAATTAACATTATCATTTAAAACCTTCCACATATCCATCCAATCGGGTGTCGGCGCCGTCGGCGGCGATACCACATTCATCTGTACCTGCTCTGCTTCCACATAGCCTTCCTCGTCAAACATGTCGACACAAGCGTACCGACACACCACACACACAGGGGATGCTCTATTTGAGGACAGAACCCCCACAAGGCCCTTTGGAGAGACAGAGAGAGAGTATGCCAGCACACACCCCAGCACTATATGACCCAGGAATTACACAGTAACTTAGTGTTTACCCAGTAGCTGCTGTATACACTGATTTTGAGCTAAATTTATGTGCCCCCCCCTCTCTTTTTACCCTCTTTCTACCGTGATTCTGCAGGGGAGAGCCAGGGGAGCTTCCTCTCAGCGGAGCTGTGGAGAGAAAATGGCGCTGGTGAGTGCTGAGGAAGAAGCCCCGCCCCCTCAGCGGCGGGCTTCTGTCCCGCGATTTTGTGTAATATAATGGCGGGGGCTCATGCATATATACAGTGCCCAACTGTATATATGCTCTTTTATGCCAAGAGGTACTTAATTGCTGCCCAGGGCGCCCCCCCCTGCGCCCTGCACCCTACAGTGACCGGAGTGTGTGGGTTTAATGTGGGAGCAATGGCGCACAGCTGCAGTGCTGTGCACTACCTCATATGAAGACTGGAGTCTTCTGCCGCCGCTTTCGAAGTCTTATTGCTTCTCACGCCGGCTTCTGGCTCTGCGAGGGGGACGGCGGCGCGGCTCTGGGATCGGACGACCAAGGGTGCGTTCCTGTGTTCGATCCCTCTGGAGCTAATGGTGTCCAGTAGCCTAAGAAGCATGACCTATCCACAGTGAGTAGGTCTGCTTCTCTCCCCTCAGTCCTACGTAGCAGAGAGTCTGTTGCCAGCAGATCTCTCTGAAAATAAAAAAACCTAACAAAATACTTTCTATTCAGCAAGCTCAGGAGAGCTCACTAAAGTGCACCCAGCTCGTCCGGGCACAGATTCAAACTGAGGTCTGGAGGAGGGACATAGAGGGAGGAGCCAGTGCACATCAGTATTCCTAATTCTTTCTTAAAGTGCCCCGTCTCCTGCGGAGCCCGTCTATCCCCCATGGTCCTTACGGAGTCCCCAGCATCCACTAGGACGTTAGAGAAATATATATATATACATCCATCATTGTGTGTTTTTATATATTGTTTATTATGTTTTCTCTTCTTTTTCATTTTATTTGACGTGTGAATACATTAATTTACTTTTAAACAATATCACTCTACAGATGTAGCCACCTTTGTCTTGACCGATTCTCCGCCTAGACGTCCGTTTAGTCACGCTAAGGCGATAGCTGAGTTTAATCACAGGTAGGCGCGTTGAGGCGATCTAGATACTCATCATGCATTACACATCTCCACCACTGGGTGGCTAATGCTCCACTAATCCAGTACTTTCGATCGTACAGTATAGCGGTGGATTGATCTACAGCTCTGGCAATTGGTCAGTGACGACTGTAATGTTAATACTGTAGGCGTAACGGGAGGCGGTGGAAAAAGATGGTGACCTACTGTAGAGTACTGTATGTGTATGGAGACGCAACTAATTGTGTAAAAGGAAGAATGTACAGTACAATGTATAAACACTGTGCTTTTAAAATACATGAGCGTCTGAGTTCCCTAAGGCATAATGGGAATGGAGGGCTAGCGGGAGGCGGTGGAAAATACCGTGCTTTACAAAGGCATAAACCAACACCAATGGGGTGGGGGCCAGGCGCTGTTTGCAGTACTTTCACACATGAAATTGGGAATCCCTCATGAGGCATCGTGGGCTAGGGGTGAAGGCTCCCACCTCCCACGCAGGGGGTCCAGGGTTCGAGACCTGATGTGCCTTTTTTTTTTTATTGTAATAATACACTGTATTATTTTATTTACATTGTAAGACAGTCAATGGAAAGGTGCACACAAGTTACATATAAATCAGAGTACATCTGCAGGAGCGATTCTTTACGCTAAATGCAACCACACTGCGGGAATGAAATGAGTGTATTCTGACGCTAACTGAGCAAAACAGTACTGTAGATCTTCGGCGTTTGTGTATTGCACAGGACCTGAATTCCCTCCCTGTGCAGGCTCCCAGGGGGGGAAGGGCGATGGGGGTAGGGGGAGACCATGGGAAATGCTGTGCCTTTGAAATGCAATTACATGAGCGTCCGAGTCCACTACGGCATACTGTAAACCAACACCAATGGGAAGGAAGTGCCAACCTTTTTTTTAATGTGTTCCCGTGACATTCACTTTAATATTTTTTTTTTCTCTCTAATACATCCAATGGAAGAATGCACACAGGTTTCACATAAATCAAAGTACATCTGCAGGAGCGATTCTTTACGCTAAATGCAACTGCACAGCGGCAATGAGTAGAAATGAGTGTATTCTGACGCTACTAACTGAGCAAAACAGTACTGTACAGTAGATCTTCGGCGTTTGTGTATTGCACAGGACCTGAATTCCGTCCCTGTCCACTGCATGATCTGTGCAGGCTCTCAAGGGGGAAGGGCGATGGGCTAGCAGGAGGCGGTGGAAAATGCCGTGCTTTACAAATGCGAGCGTCCGAGTCCTCTAAGGCATAAACCAACACCAATGGGGTGGGGGCCAGGCGCTGTTTGCAGTACTTTCACACATGAAATTGGGAATCCCTCGAGGCATCGTGGGCTAGGGGTGAAGGCTCCCACCTCCCACGCAGGGGGTCCAGGGTTCGAGACCTGATGTGCCTTTTTTTTTTTTTATTGTAATAATACACTGTATTATTTTATTTACATTGTAAGACAGTCAATGGAAAGGTGCACACAAGTTACATATAAATCAGAGTACATCTGCAGGAGCGATTCTTTACGCTAAATGCAACCACACTGCGGGAATGAAATGAGTGTATTCTGACGCTACTAACTGAGCAAAACAGTACTGTAGATCTTCGGCGTTTGTGTATTGCACAGGACCTGAATTCCCTCCCTGTGCAGGCTCCCAGGGTGGAAGGGCGATGGGGGTAGGGGGAGACGATGGGAAATACTGTGCCTTTGAAATGCAATTACATGAGCGTCCGAGTCCACTACGGCATACTGTAAACCAACACCAATGGGAAGGAAGTGCCAACCTTTTTTTTAATGTGTTCCCGTGACATTCACTTTAATATTTTTTTTTTCTCTCTAATACATCTGCAGGAGCGATTCTTTACGCTAAATGCAACTCAACAGTGGCAATGAGTAGAAATTAGTGTATTCTGACCCTACTAACTGAGCAAAACAGTACTGTACAGTAGATCTTCTGCGTTTGTGTATTGCACAGGACCTGAATTCCCTCCCTGTCCACTGCATGATCTGTGCAGGCGCCCAGGGGGGAAGGGCGATGGGCTAGCAGGAAGCGGTGGAAAATGCTGTGCTTTACAAATGCGAGCGTCCGAGTCCTCTAAGGCATAAACCTCTTGCACAGATGCTACGTAGTTCCGCCTCTAACCCTGCACCCCTTTCCCAGCACCATCACCCATTTTGGCGCTCCTACCCCCTATAATCTAAATAAGAACAATGTGCACATTTAGTGCCAGCCCAAAACAGTGTATGTTCTTGCTGGGAAGGGGCATGGTAACACAATAATACCCCAAGATGAAATGACACAACACAGTACTGCAACTTAATTCACATTATATCATGCAGTAGTGTCTCTTATTCTCATTACATCATATGATAGTACCACATTACTCCTAACAGTATTGCCCCTTATTCACATTACACCCCACCACATTGATCTTGATTTACATTAGACCACAGGTTCTCAAACTCAGTCCTCAGGACCCCACACAGTGCATGTTTTGCAGGTCTCACAGAATCACAAGTGAAATAATTAGCTCCACCTACTGTATGGACCTTTTAAAATGTGTCAGTTAGTAATTAATACACCTGTGCACTTGCTGGTTTACCTGCAAAACATGCACTGTGTGGGGTCCTGAGGACCGAGTTTGAGAACCACTGCATTAGACCATGCAGTAGTGCTCTTTCCTTATGTTACTGTACGCCAGAAAATATTGTAGTACACCTTATATACATACAGTAATGCCACACATTAGTAATGCATTTCATATTTACATTTTCAGATTTAATTTCATAGAGCCGCAGTCACTCACAGAATATAGGCATGTACTGTAGCATCTCATTTTATTCAGCAGAAGCTGATTATTCCCGTTTGCCTCCTCTGTACAGTATATTACAATAGAAAAAAGTTATAGTGTCAGTGAAAAAAGCACCTCATGACAGATACTGTACACAAGCTCATGTCTAAATACTGTATACTGTAAGCAGTGATATTAAGGGGTATATGCAATTGCGGTCGAATTCCGGCAGGAATACGGGGAAAAAATGGACACGGATCCCCCATCTATTTAGAACCAGCACCGGGCTCTGCGCCTGGTCCTGGTGCAAAAAATATGGGGGACAAAAAGCGTAGGGGTTCCCCGTATTTTTTGAACCAGCACCGGGCTCCACTAGCTGGACAGATAATGCACAGCTGGGGGACACTTTTATACCGGTCCCTGTGGCCCTGGCATTAAATACCCAACTAGTCACACCTGGCCGGGGTACCCTGGAGGAGTGGGGACCCCTTAAATCAAGGTGACCCCCCCTCCAGCCACTCGATTATCCCTATCGCCCCTGTGTATTGTAGCTAGGGGATTGTGACGCTCCTTCAGCATTGCCCCGTAGCCTGCAAAATCTGTGCTGTTACTTGCTCCATAGCTGAGTGCCTCCTAGGAGCTAGGAGTCACAGGCGGTAGCCATTTCAATTGAGTCTGCCCTGCTATAGAATTGTATGTGTACCGTACGGTGCATAGAACCTTTACAGTAGAAACTCTCCTGCAGCTTTGCCCTGCTTTATGTAAAACTTGTGTTTTGTCAGTTTGCTATGCGATCGAGCCCGGTGTAACGTAATGTGCATAGACCTCGCTTATCTCTATCGCCCCTGTGTATTTTGGCTAGGGGATTGTGACGCTCCTTCAGCATTGCCCCGTAGCCTACACAACTTACAGTATGCCATTTCTCACTCCATACCCGAGTGCTGCCTGCCACGAGGTGGGGGTTCAGGGGTAGTGGTCATTTTGCCAGTGTGCTATGCGATTGAGTCCGGTGTACCGTAATACTGTATGCAGACCTAGCTTATCCCTATCGCCCCTGTGTATTTTAGCTAGGGGATTGTGACGCTCCTTCAGCATTGCCCCATAGCCTGCAAAAGGGTTCAGGGGCGGCGGCCATTTTGCCAGTGTGCTTTGCGATCGAGTCCGGTGTACCATAATGTGCATACTGTACTGTAGACCTCGCTTATTCCTGTCGCCCCTGTGTATTTTAGCTAGGGGATTGTGACGCTCCTTCGGCATTGCCCCATAGCCTGTACAATCTGGACTGTTACTTGCTCCGTAGCCTAGGGCCTCTGTGGGGCAAGGAGTCATAGGTGGTAGCCATTTCTATTGAGTCTGCCTAGCTACAGAATTGTATGTGTACTGTACGGTGCATAGAACCTTAACAGTAGAACCGCTCATGCAGCTTTGCCCTGGTTTATGTGAATAAAAAAAATAATAAAGTGTCTGAAAAAAACTAACATGCATTCGTACTTTAGGAATCGAACCCGGGACTCTGAGTATAGGAAGCGGAACACTTCACCACTTCGCCGCAGACAGATTAATAAATCCATTGGTTTTGATTATGCTGTAATGGCCACGGGGATTAGGACGCTAACATACTGTACAAAATTCCTAATCTCGAGAGGCAATAGTGAACTTCTAACACATCCATTTGCGACAGTGTACACTACTGGTTTTATGTTGTTTTGTCTGCGGGACTTGGACGCTCACATATTCATAAAGTACTGTAGATGGATCATATACTGTATGCTGTACTATTTGCGTCTGTGTCGTATATACTGTATTAAATAATGCAGTGTAATGAGTATTTACTGTATTAAATAATGCAGCGTAATGAGTATTTACTGTATTAAATAATGCAGCGTAATGAGTATTTACTGTATGAGCGTAATGAGACGCCTTAGTAAAGTAGTCCTTATTATATATTTCAGTATTGTATTTTACGGGAGACCACACGCATGCTCAGTGGTGATTGTAAAAAGCGACATCTGGTGGCTGATCGCAGGTATTACACGTAAAGGTAACGCCAAACGCTCTGTCTGCCTCCGTGCGATTAGGTACGCCTCTCTGTGACTAGGCGCGCCTCCCTACGCTGCGTATGCTCGATCGGGACAAACGCCTCAGCCACTCAAGATAAAGGTGGCTACATCTGTATATTCCTTTTTTTTGTCCTTTTCAATACTCATTGAATACCTTGTCTAATTGAAAGAAAACACATTAAGAGAGAAAAATTGATTTTTTTTTATTGCATTATTCTTTCACACTGCCTCATAACTTGCGGTCAGTGGTCCTTACGCACTACTTAGTATCATTAAATATATAAAAGGCTAACACTGCTCTTCACCTCTGTGGTCCCACCGGCGGCCACTGGAGTGCTCCCAATGGAGTCCGTTCGGGACACGGACACACACCCCCTATGTACATTGCACCGCCCACCATATACTGCCTGTAAAGATATGAGACCGAAGGTAAACCTGTATTTATGGCTTTTCAATCTTTATATCATTTAAAAGTACTTTTTATTCATTTTGTTCCATTATCTATTTGGCTTGTGTCACAATTACCCCATGTGTGTGTTCATTCGTTAGCCTATATATTCTGTACTATAATCTTACTCAGGTAAATACAGGTGGGCTGTGACCTGGCACATAGTGCTGTCATGTTATGAGGATGCCATTCTGTGTATGAGGTTACAAGTTATCATGGATAATCCTGTTTAACCGCCTCTATGATCCTTATATGGTCACACAGGAAGTATGAGGGCCAGGTAATGTCTCTCTGAAGATGCCCCTCCACAGGGGACAATCAGGACCTAAACCAATTTCCCCATCATTGTTCCTTCTGTTTACTGTCCTCTGTTAATTCCTGGTCTCTCACAGACAACTCGGAGCCTGACCCAGCATGTGGTCAGCAGGAGAAGGCCAGCTGTGGGAGGAAGTAGGGAAATACCTGAGGTGGGATCCCACCAATCAGGAACCTGTGTCTCCTCCCCATGTGAGCACGGCATGATGGGCATTTAGAAGGTTTTAAAAGAGGTTGCGCAGGTCAGCTCCTGATGTTAGTTGTAGGACACTGGCTAAGTGGTGATTCTCTGCCAGGGTACCTTGTGGAACGCATCACCAGTACTGTGTGGACCTGTTTATCTGTAACTTCTGTGTGGAATTGCTGTGGACCTAAATCCTCTACTGGGACTTACTATCTGGACTGCTACCTGTATATTGTTTCTGGGCTATATTTACTTCTGTTTCCTGTGAATTATCTATTCCTGTGGGTGGTGAGAAATAAACCATCACTTTGGTTTCATCGGCTCGGTGTCTGAGTGATTAGAAGAACCCTGTATCCTCACATTTGGCGGCAGCGACAGTGGGATCATTCAGACACCAACCAACGACCACAGGGATCGTGAAGGCCCAGCAGAGAACAGAGGATCAGGCCATATGTAATGCAAGAGGAACTGCAGTGAGGTGGTAGCAAGTGAGCAGGTGTCAGTGCAAGATAAAATGTTTCTAAGGAACGAAAATTAATGCCTCAAGTCTACCAGGGAGGTGGAGCTCGTGGATGGAGGTGTGTCGGTGTATCAGCAGGCTGGTAAGCCGGATCTGTTACTGATTGTTACAAAGATGCAGTACATTTGGGAGCACTGGAATGAAGCTAGGTGGATGATCAGCGGCTGGAGAGTATCCAGCATACAGGACAAATTGTGTTACCTGGGGGATGCATTCCTGCACTGTAAAAGTGAGGCAGCCTCATGGAATCTGCTGGGGGAGCCAGAGTTTGTAGAATTCACAGAGGAAGTGATTGCTACAGTGACCCAAATGATGCAGAGGAGTCAATATTCTGAGGCTGAAGGGCAAGTCCAGAATAAATTATCTTCTAGGTTAGAGCCAGAGGAAATATCCAAAATGGGGCCGCTGCAACCCGGACAGATGACTGAGGGGTCCACCTGTAAGTGCCTGTTACCAAGGGAGAAGAGTTATTGTCAGCGGGGCCTATAACCACATTGGAAGAAATTAACATGGAGGAGCTGATAGCAGAATACCAGCTGCGAGGCATCCCTTTCCAATTCTGCACTCGCAGGGTAATGCTCCAGCTTATTCTCCAGGATCAGGGGGATCCAACCAAAGCATTCACTGATTACCGGACGTGGATTCTCCATCTCGGCCGGGGGATGAGTGTTTGGGAACAGCTGGAGTGTCTGGAGGAGTGCTTCATTGTGGCAGAGGAAGAGGCAATGGATCAGGGGCTCCTGGATACCCCAGCATGGCGAGACCAGTGTTGCAGGGTGGATGCAGAAAGGCACCATCTTCAACAGCTTCTCCCACACCCAAGGGAAGCAGTTGCCCAGTGTACTATGCTGGGAGAGGCTAGCGCTGAAGTGAAGAAGGCTACGCCTACAATACAGGCATCCTAGGAGGATCTGTGCTACACCTTGCTTTTTGCTGAGGTGGAAGATGTAGATCTAGTAATCAGCTGCCAGGGAATCTATGAAGACTGTGCCTGAGAGATCACCATGGTTGGGGGAGTATTGTTCCACTCCCCGACTACAAACACACCAGTCACGGATGGCCTTTTGCTCCAGGATGCCCAGCTTATTCAGCTGGGGGAGGCTCATCGCAATAGATTGGCGATGGCAGCCCCATTTAATTCACTGAGGAAGGCTGATGAGAAAATGCCCTGTCTATATCCTGCTACCCTAACTCCACAAGAAGATTATGAAGGATTATTCCCATTTAACAATTTGGAGAATGAGGAGCTGCAATCTGAATACTGGTATGTACCCTGTGATTCAAAAGGGACATTGGTACCAGAGACTGTTAACATAAAATCACAGCAGGAACTAGAAAAGGATGTGGTGCACCACCGTAATACTTTTGAAAGTGTTGAGGACTGTAACTATGTGCCAAGGGATGTGCCTGCCTTAAGCAAGATCTAAGCAACTACAGATCAAGTGGAGGTTGGGAGACGCCGCTTGCTATCTCGTCTCCTTTACCTGGGTGAAGGCACAGTGCAACCCGCTCCCCTTCCATCTGCAGAGCAAGAGGAAGTTGTGGAGATTATTGTGGAAGCTTCAGTTGTTAAAACACTCAGTGGTACCCAGCTCACGGGACTGGCAGGGGAGGAGGTTATCCAGGAGGAGGAGTGCGCAGAAGGGGCTGCAGGTGAGATACTGGCTTTTGAAGGGGGAGCGCTGGCACAGGACCAGCCTGTGCTGTTGTCTCCCCTGTAGCCACCAGTTGAATTGTTTCTGAGGGAGGGTCCATCCTCAGGACTGGGCATCGAGCCCACATGTTGTACTGAAATTTGCCAGCCCCTTAGTTGGGGTTTGAGGAAGGAAGGAGTGGACATAGTTGCGGAAGTGCTGGGGGCAGAACCCCAACATTGGCCTGCCTTTAGGCAGCTGTTCCTTGTGCAAGGGGGGGAGGTGGAAAGTACTCCCTGCCCCGTTGTGCCAGAGACAAATGTATTAGTATACCCAATAGGTGTGCCGAGTGTATGAGTTTGCAATGATGCGGAGAGGGTATACGCAATATCTGAATTGCTAAATCCCCTGTTGGTGAAAATGGATATGTCATATTGTAATATTGTCCCTGCTGGTTGTTTAACACTACCGCCTCTTACCACATGGGTCTGGTGTGAAATCACCCTGTGGGACTCAGGTGGTACACACACGCATAAGATTCTCTTCCGTGCACCCACTGCTCCTTGGTGGTAATGTTTCCTAAACACTTCGGATGAGGAAGGAATGTAAAGATATGAGACCGAGGGTAAAACTGTATTTATGGGGTTTCAATCTTTATAGCATTTAAAGTACTTTTTATTCCTTTTGTTCCATTATCTATTTGGCTTGTGTCACAATTAACCCATGTGTGTGTTCATTCGTTAGCGTATATATTCTGTACTATAATCTTACTCCGGTAAATACAGGTGGGCTGTGACCTGGCACATAGTGCTGTCATGTTATGAGGATGCCATTCTGGTATGAGGTTACAAGTTATCATGGATAATCCTGCTTAACCCACACAGGAAGTATGAGGGCCAGGTAATGTCTCTCTGAAGATGCCCCTCCACAGGGGATAATCAGGACCTAAACCATTTTCCCTGTCATTGCTCCTTCTGTTTACTGTCCTCTGTTAAATCCTGGTCTCTCACAGACAACTCAGAGCCTGACCCAGCATGTGGTCAGCAGAAGGCCAGCTGTGGGAGGGAGTAGGGAAATACCTGAGGTGGGATCCCACCAATCAGGAACCTGTGTCTCCTCCCCATGTGAGCATGGCATGATGGGCATTTGGAAGATTTTAAAAGAGGTTGCGCAGGTCAGCTCTTGATGTTAGTTGTAGGACTCTGGCTAAGGGGTGATTCACTGCCAGGGTACCTTGTGGAACGCATCACCAGTACTGTGTGGACCTGTTTATCTGTAACTTCTGTGTGGAATTGCTGTGGACCTAAATCATCTACTGGGACTTACTATCTGGACTGCTACCTGTATATTGTTTCTGGGCTATATTTATTTCTGTTTCCTGTGAATTATCTATTCCTGTGGGTGGTGAGAAATAAACCATCACTTTGGTTTCATTGGCTCGGTGTCTGAGTGATTAGACGAACCCTGTATCCTCACACAGCCCCTATATACACTGCACCCCCATCCTCTACCATATTCTGCACCCCCGCCCCATATACTGTTGCCTATATACACACTGCACCCCCATACTCCACCATATAGATCCCCCTACATACAGGGCACTCCCCTCCACCATATACTGCATACTCTGTGCACCCCATCCTCCATATACTATGCTGCAACCCTAGGTTACTTGCCATCCCGGGACCCGACAACAAGTAGCAGCAGTAACCGGGACACGGATGCAGGAACCACCTGACAGTCCCACAACATTCAGAGCAGAGGCACAGGGAACACGTGTGGCAACTTACCGGTGGGGGTATATAATGAATTAGTCCGGCAGGAAGGGGTGAGCCGTGCGGTGACCAGGAGGAGAGGACGGCGCTTGGGCTGCAGATGATGTGGGTGCGAAGGCAAATAACAGGCTCAGATGCTTTATATATTGTGCCGGGGCCCCTCCCACACAGGACATGCCCAGACCCCCTTTGGCTAGCTGCTGGTGTCCTCTACCCCCAGACTGGCCAGGAGCTGTGTGGGGATTGGTGAGCTTACACATACCAGTACTGGTGTATATAAAGTAGGGCAGCATCACTATAGCCTGCCCATTACAGATATACAGCATCTAGTTATATATATGTATATATATATATATATATATATATATATATAAAAGGCTAATGCCCCCCCCCCCCCCCCACACAGCAGTAAGACTTACAGAAAACCCGTCAGTTCCTGTGTGCTTAGCGACCCCCTCCGTATAATCCAGCCCTGGTGTCTATTATTTTGATGGGCTTTTAACAAGTATATTTAATATTTAGTTTTTCATTTGTGGGTATTTACAGCTGTTTCGTATATACTCCCTCTTTATCAAGGGACCAAAAGTAATTGAACAATTTACTTGAAGGCTATTTCATGGATGGGATGGGCCGGCATATTCCTTTATTTATCAGTTATGCAAGCAGAAGGTCTGCAGTTGGTTCCAAGTATTGCATGTACATTTGGAAGCTGTCGCTGTGAACCCACGACATGTGGTCAAAGCAGCTTTCAACGCAAATGTAACAGGCTTTCCTTTGACTTTAAAAAAAAAAAATTCATCAGAGAGAACAGTTTGGTACATTATGAGGGAGTAAAAAAACGGAAGTACCGGTGAGCTCAGCAACACAGAAAGGCCTGGATGTCCACAGAAGACACCGGTGGTGGATGATCGCAGGATCCTTTCCATGGTAAAGTTCAATCCCTTCACAACTCCACCCAAGTGAAGGACACTCTCCAGGAGGTAGGGCTTATTATGAAAGCAAGACTTCACAAGAGCAAATACAGAGGGTTCACCACAAGGTGCAAACCATTTATAACACTAAAGAATAGATAGGCCAGATTAGACTTTGCTAAAAACATCTAAAAAAAAGCAAGCCAAGTTCTGGAACAGCATTCTTTGGACAGATGAAATGAAAATCAATCTGTATAAAAATGATGGGAAGAAAAATGTATGGAGAAGGCTTGGAATGGCTCATGATCTGAAGCAAACCACATCATCTGTAAAACTTGGTGAAGGCAGTGTGATGGCATGTTCTTGCATGGTTTCCAGTGGCACTAGGTCACTAGTTTTTATTGATGTGACAGAAAAGAGAAGCAGCCAGAAGAATTCTGAAGTGTAGAGAGATATATACTGTCTGCTTAGAGTCAGCCAAATTCAAAAAAGTTGATTGGATGGCACTTCGAAGAACAGATGGAAAATTACCCAATACATGCTGTGAAAATAACCCAGGAGTTTTAATGGAAAAAAGTGGAATATTCTGTAATAGGCGAGTCAATCATCTGATCTCAAACCTGATTGAGCATGCATTCCATTTTCTGAAGAAAATCCTAAAGGCAGAAATACCCATGAACAAACAACAACTGAAGACGTCTAACAAAGGCCTGGCAAAGCATAACAAAGGAGGAAACCCAGCATTTGGTGATGCTCAAGGGGTCCAGACATCAGGCAGTCATTGTCTGCAAAGGATTCTCAATACAGTATTTAAAATGAACTCTTTATTTATTATCATTTTAATTTGCCCAATTACAACTGAGCACATGAAAACAGGGGACAGTGTATGAAAATGGTTGCAATTCCTAAACGTTTCATATATTTCTGTTCAACCACTTGAATTAAAGTTGAAAGTCTGCACTACAATTGCATCTCCATTGTTTAATTTCAAATCTACTGTGTTGGCATAGAGCGCGAAAACAATGAAAATTGTGTGAAAGTCCAAATATATATGGACCTACAGATCATCTCCTTCCATTGCACAGAGCTGTACTTCAGGATGAGAGAGAAAGAGCGGACTGCTGCAGCCCAGGACACGTTGCTGTGTGCAGGGCTGGGGAGAGAGGCAGCTGCAGCAGCAGTCAGCTCTTTCTCTACGTGCGTGGAGAGAGCGATCACAGCCATCCACTTGCCGCCCTCTAGATCGAGCACTGGCGTACAGCGCAGCCGCTTTGCAGCCGTACTTAAAATATTTATTTTAGTATTCTTTAAGGAGGGGGCCGGGACACACCTCCCCTGCCTTGGTCATGCCCCCCTCCGTGTACCGGGGCCCGGCAAAGTTGTCAGTACCCCTGGAAGACTGCCGATTAAGTTCATATATGTGTGCAAATGAGTC